>NC_056751.1:389752761-389795237 GCF_019279795.1 Protopterus annectens
AAAAAATTTAAAAAGAAAAATTCATATATCCAATTTTCCTACAACTTTTCCATGTGCCTCCTCTTGCACACATGCTTGCGAGGTACCTCTCCAGTGGGGCTCACCAGGGGAAGCTCGCAAGCCATTTGTTCCTCTGAAGGAACCGTCTGGGGCTCTTTGAGCACGGGTTGTCCCTCTGGTAAAATAATGGGGACCATAGACAGAGCAGAGGGAGTCTGGGTGGAGTCCGAGAGGGCAGTCAGAGGTCTCGATCTAGCAGAGAGAGAACCCTTTCTACCACACTGAATGCCAAAGGAGAGCAAACCTCCTGAAAAACCAATAAGGAAGTCTGTCTCCCCGGGTCCGATGAGAGAATCTGAGCCGGGCCCAAGGTGTAAGGAACTCCGAGGGAGGGAACATGGCCCAACAAAGTCGTAGCCAAATAAAAAGGTTCCACTCCCTCGGATTAGACACACAAGCTCGGTCTCAGAGAGTGGCTCAGATCCAAAACGCTCCAGGCAGCTGTCTGCTTCGAGGAAGCAGGTGTCGTTGGCGCCAACCTCCTGACCAAAATCAACCTCTTATCTGAAGACACTGAATCAGAAAGTTGGATCGGAGGAGGAGATATAGGTTGGGAAAAAGGAAGCGAGCTCCCCCCTCCTGAGGGAGGGGAAGCTGGCAAAACCCCCATCTGGATCTGGGTATGGATAAACATCATTTTATCCAAATCCATGTCAGACAAGGACCAGGTAAACTGCGACAAAGCTATTGACTCAGACATAGGGGGGTCGGGGTACGGAGGCCCGGGAAGCTGGACGTGTCTCCTCCGGCTCCGGGGAGAACCTTGGAGATTAGAGCTGAGGGGAGTCACAGATCCGTGGCGTCTTTGTAGTTAAGCAAGGTCCAGAGACGTCTTTTCCCTCGCCTTCGACTCTGTCTCCCTCTCTCTAACTCTTGTCTGCTCTGCTACCACAGGCTTTGGTACAGGAGGTTGAGTCCTAGCTTCGGAGAGAGTAGAAGCCAGTGAAAGGAGAGGTGGCCACTGCAGCCGCTGTGACCGAAGCTGGAGACTAGGAAAGATTCTGAAGGGGGAAGAAGGCCTTAGAGGTCCAACTTGTCCTTCCCATCTTTAATGGTGCAGGGGTTGAAGCCTGCACATATGCTGCAGTCCACACTCAGATGGGCCACGCCCAAGCACAAACAGTGTGGTCATCCGCAGAGGATAACATATGGCCACACACTGTGCAACACTTGAAAAAAATGATGTTATGTACTCACCCATAACATTCCATGTTGGTAGTCCATCTCACCCTTTATTTTTACGTATGGGTTCAGAGCCGATCCTCTGCTCCAACTCTGCTGATTTATAAGCTGGAAGACTTCTGGTTGGCTTGTGGCTAAGCAGGTATCCCATGGTGCACCAGTACAAACCCCAGATCTTGTTTGCTGCTCACTAGAAGAAATAACCATAAAGACAAACCAATACTAAAAGGTCTCCAACCAAAGCTATCCAAAATATTAATACCTCCAGATTCTTCCAGGATGGGGGCAGGAGGGCGGGTTGGTAAAAATGAAGGGTGAGCTGGACTACGAACATGGAACATTATGGTGAGTACATAACTTATTTATGTTGTGTAGTCCAATCTCACCCTCATTTTTACGTATGGGACAGCGTCCGTAGCGCCTCATTCTTGGGTGGCTCATTGAAAAATATTCCTGAGCACCGTGAAGCCAAAGGATGCTCTAGCCCTAGAAGTTAATCCAATTTGTAATGTGTAATAAAAGTGTGAGGGGTGGCCCAACTAGCTGCTGCACAGATATTATCAAGTGGAACCCTGGCTTGAAAGGCTGCAGAGGTAGACAGAGACCTGGTAGAATGATCCTTGATCTGGGAGGGTAAAGGTCTGCCCTCCGAATTGTAGACAAAGGCCTATGCAACTGGAAATCCAATTAGTGTCACTTTAGAAACTGGTAAACCCATTCTAGATTCAGAAAAGGAGATGTTAATCTGATTTCCTAAAGTCCTTGGTCTGATTCAAATAAAAACATAGCCGTCTACGAATGTCTAGCTGATGAAACTGATATTCAGCTGCATTACAGTGATTAGGGAAAAAACTGGGAGTTCTATAGATCGATTTAAGGTGGCGTGAGAAGCAACTTTGGGAACAAAAGAGGGGTTAGTACGCAATGAGACCCTGTCTTTATGAAAGATCAAATAAGGTGGCTTAACAGATAAGGCTTGTAACTCAGACACCTTTCTTGCAGAAGTGACAGCCACCAAAAACAGTCTTCCAGGACAAAAGTTTCAATGAGGATGAGTGAGAAGGTTCAAACGGGGAAGATGTCAGTTTGAACAATACAAAATTGAAATCCCAAGAAGCCACAGGATGTTGAAGAAGTGGCCTCAATAGGAGTGGCTCCTTTCAAAAATGTCTTCCATAGCTTAAGAGACATTAAACTGGTGTCTGGAAATCCTAAACGGAAATGGGAAATAGCCGCCAATTGAACTCTGATAGTGGCAGAACTTTGCTGAAAAAACTCCAAGAGAAATTCCAAAATTACAGGGATAGAAGCAGTGCAAGGATCTACATTCATTTTCTGTGCCCAAATAGAAAAATTTCCATTTACTGCCATATAGTCTCCTAGTTGAAGTTTTATGGGAGGACATAAGGATATGTGACACTGAGGCAGCTACATCGTGAAGCCTTATTAGGGATGGAACTGGAGCAGCCACACTGTCAATTTGAGGGTGTGGATCGAGGGATGTAGCGACCTGACATGCGAGTCAAAAGATCTGGTGCTGGGTCCAGAATCCAAGGATCGTCCAGGAGAAGAGGCTCTAAGAAGGGGAACCAAACCTGACAAGGCCAGTAAGGAGCAATGAGGATTAACTTGCATCCCAGCTGTTTGCCTTTCTGAATCGCTTTGAAAAGAGAGGAAATGGAGGAAAAGCATACAGAAGACCCAGGGGCCAATCGTGAGCTAGAACGTCTCTGGGCATCTCCCCCGGGGGGGAATGAGGGGTAAAATAGCTGCTGCATTTGGCATTGACTGGACTGGCAAAAAGGTCGCAGCAAGGCTGTCGCCATTTGCGGAAAACCTGTTCTGTGTTTCAGAGACCACTCGGGAGGCAGCAGGATCGCCCGACTGAGCTTGTCTGCTATCATGTTGGTCATCCCTGGAATGTGCGTTGCTACCAGAAAGCGAGGGTAGGAGAAAGGGGACCTATACTAACACTAACAAAATGCTGATGAGAAAAGATACTCAAAAAAGGTTTTGCCCACTTAACTAAGTTGGAGCGCAAGAGATCACGATGCATAAGCTATTCGAGGCAAACAAGATCTGGGAATAGAAGGCAGTGGAGGTGTATTATGGGTAAGGGGAGAAGTTTGGAGCTGATGCTAGTAAGAGTTGCCGGCTCGAATCTGATAGGGATCTGTAACCCAGAGGTTGAAGACCAAATGAAGTAAACTACTTAAGATTAAAATATACATTCATTCCATATAGAAGGGAAATCAGGGCGGTCATGCTGAATCACAAATGTACAAGTCAGAATAAGGTATACAGAGGGAAGAAGGGAATGAAAAGGTCAAATTATATGTCCAGTGAGACAGCAGTTACATTTTCCCAATGTCTTAAAGTGAGCTTTTACTTCTGATCAGAAAGTGGGGTAAGAAAATAAGTAATCTTAAAGTTAATACTGACATGAATATTTTATAATAGACATTGAGGGGAGAAATAGGTCAACATGAAGAAACAAAGACTTATCTTTCCCTTTTATATGTAAAGGAGTTAACAAAAATTTCAAGGAGGGTAGAACTAAATTTGAGTTTTGAACTACCAGAAAAGCATTATGAATTAAAGAAATAACACCAGAAGAGAACCATTTGTACATTTTAGCTGCTTACTACATATAACCCTGGCGCTTTGCCATTTTTTTTTTACAATTCTCTACTACATCGTTAATTTCCTTTATTAAGATTGTTCTATTTAGAAACTGCTCTGATGATAGTTGAACTTAATTCATGCTGCTTAGCAAATAAAACAGATGTGCAAGTCCTAATGTAACAGTTTGTTTGTCTTTTGGCTTTTCCTGGTTAGGGGTCGCCACAGCGGAACTCCGGTCCGCTAATGACTGGTAGTAGATTTTTACGTACCGGGTTACCAGCCCGGACGCACAACCTTCAACGGAGGCATGCCCCATTCACGTGTGCCTCCGCACAGAAGATGCTTTAGCTGAGAATTGAATGAGACCATGTCTTGCTATGAGGCGTCAACGCTACCGCTGCACTACCACTACAGTCAAGTCCTACTGAAACAGTAAAGGTTTGAATTTCACACTTAACTCGAGGGCATACAGTTCTGTGCCTGCATAAACGCACACTGGCAGCTTTCCAGAACTCAGAATTCTCTCTTTCGACTCCCTCTGACAAGGGGATTGGCTATGCTCTTCAACAGGAAGTCAGTTGCTCAGGCTTTGGCTGTTAGTGCCAAGTAAGAACCACCAAGAAGTAATGGTCTGAAACCAACCAATATGCAGCTATAAAACAGAAATAACCAAAAGCAAACACCCTAACCCACTCAATAGTATATCAACCTGACAAATGTCCAGCCATACACAACCTAATACAAACTTAACTCCAAGACCTTCACGCAAACTTTTAGTTATGTACTTACCATAACGATAGATGTATGGGATCCATCTCGCCTACATTCATTACTGACTGGCTCGGAGCAGAGAATCGGCTCCGACTCGGCCGCTATAACTAGGGCGAAGTCTCTCATTGGCTTGGCCAACCCTGTATCCCAGGATGCACCACGCCCAAACCCCCCAGATCTTGTTTGCCCCAATATTATCTTGGCACACACTCCACACCACAAGGATATATAGGTAAGAGGAGAGAAAAAATAATATCCTCAGAGGGATCAGAATACAAGTTTCCTCCAAGTCCAACAGGCAGGGGGAAGGAGGGCGGGTACGTAAGAATGTAGGCGAGATGTATCCCATACATCTATCGTTATGCTAAGTACATAACTAAAAGATGTAATGTGATCCTATCTCGCCTACATTCATTACTGATGGGACAGCATCCCTAGCACCTAAATCCTGGGAGGCTCACTGGAAAACATTCCTGAGCACTGTGGAACCTAAGGAAGCCCGACCTCTAGAGGCCACGTCCAGTTTGTAATGAGAAATAAAGGTATGTGGAGAAGTCCAAGTAGCCGCTACACACATCTCATCTATGGATAGTCTAGCATGAAAAGCCACTGAAGTTGACATAGCCCTGGTAAAATGCGCCTCAACTGGAAAAGGAAGATCCCTACCCGCTAATGCATAAATAAATGAGATGCAGTACCTAATCCACTTAGCTATGGCGCCCTTAGTTACAGATCTGCCAATTCTATTGTCCGAAAAGGACACAAACAACTGATCTGATTTCCTCTCCTGTTGTGTCCTATTTAAATAAAACCTCAGTTGTCTATGCACATCCAACTGGTGAAATTTGTATTCCGCTTTGCTGGAAAAACTTGGAAAAAAGACCACAAGTTCAATAGACTGGTGGAGACAACGGGCAGAAGAGACCTTAGGGAGAAAGGAAGGATTAAGTCTCATTGATACTCTGTCCTGATGAAAAATCAAATAAGGAGGTTTAACAGAAAGGGCTTGAAGCTCCGATACCCTTCTGGCTGACGTTATGGCTACCAAAAAGGCAGTCTTCCATGACAAAAATTTCAATTCGCAAGAGGCTGCCGGCTCAAAGGGAGAGGACATTAAAGCTGTGAGCACATTTAAATCCCATGGCAAAACGGGTTGCGAAATCGGGGGCGAAGCAACTAGGCTCCTTTCAGGAAAGCTTTACACAGCTTATGACCCATGAGGGAGAGCTTGTGTGCAACATGATAATTAGAGATCGCTGCCAACTGCACCTTTATAGTGGAGGCAGCCGAATCCTGTCTAAACAGTGTTGCTAAGAAATCTAACATCGCCGACACAGGGGCTGTAAGGGGATCAAGATCACGTTGCTGAGCCCAAATTGCAAATCTCTTCCATTTACTAGAGTATATTTTCCTAGTAGAAGACTTGCGGGAGGAGGACAGAATATGTACTACTTCCGGGGTAAGGATATGCTGTCTAAGGTCGGAAGTGGAGAAGCCAGGCAGCAAGCTTGAGAGTTCGTAGGGATGGATGGAGCTGTCCTGACTGATGAGTCAATAGGTCTGGAACTGGTTCCAGAATACAAGGACCATCCACCGCATACTTTCGAAGGAAGGGGAACCAAACTTGACGGGGCCAGTGTGGTGCGATCAAGATCATCTTGCTTCCCAAACAGGTAGCCTTCTGAATCACTCTTGGTAGAAGAGGGACCGGAGGGAAGGCATAGAGCAGACTGGAGGGTCAATTGTGGACTAGAGCATCCCTGGGTGACTCCCCCTGTGGGGGGATCAGAGTGAAAACATTGCTGCATTTCACATTCAGGGGGCTGGCAAAGAGGTCGCAGCAGGGAAGGCCCCACCTGGAGAAGATCTGAGCAGCCACTCGATCGCTGAGGGACCACTCGTGAGGCATCAGAATAGCTCTGCTCAGCCTGTCTGCTATCACATTGGACTTCTCCGGAATGTGCATCGCCACTAGAAAGTGCTGGGAAGCGATCGCCCAATTCCACACTCTCATGGCCTCCCTGCAAAGGGGGTACGACTTGGTTCCTCCCTGCTTGTTCACATAGCAGACAATGGACATGTTGTCGGAAAGAATCCCAACAGTTCCCCTGGGAAGAGAGCTGTGAAGTGCCTACAGCGCTAGAAGCACCACTCTTATCTCCAAAACACTGATATGCAAGTGAACCTCGTGGTCTTGCCACATACCTTGAACAGTCTCACCCAGATAATGCCCCCCACCCTATCTGGGAGGCGTCCGTGGTTACTATGGCAATAGGGGACGGGGGGCACAAGGGTCTCCCTTGACTCAGGTTGGACGAGAGAAGCCACCAAAGCAGATCCTGCCGGCATCTCTCCGTGATGAGAATCGGATGGGACAAGGGACGATCCTGATACGACCACTGGGCCGAAGGGAGCCACTGAAGTAATCGCATGTGTAACCTGGCTAGCGGAACTACAAGAATGGTAGCCGCCATTGATCCCAACTGAATAACCATCCTGGCTTGTGCTTTTTCCCAGGGTAGTAAAGCCAGAACTTGGGCCTGTATCACTTTTATTCTCTCTGCCAGTAGGAAAGCTCGCATTTCTACAGAGTCTAGCTCTGCGCCGATAAAGGCAATACACTGTGATGGCAGCAATACAGATTTTGCCCAGTTGAACGAAATCCCTAGTAGATGGCCCAGTTTGACAGTAGCTTTCGTGGCTTGAACAAGTATATGCCTGGTGGGGGTGGTGAGGAGCCAGTCGTCTAGATAAGGAAACACCTGGAATCCTAGACGTCTAAGGTGAGTTGTCACCACTGCCACACACTTGATGAACACCCTGGGGGCTGTGGTGAGACCAAAGGGCAGGGCTCGGAATTGAAAATGACTGGCTCCCAGGCAGAAGCGTAAATGATTCCTGGAGGCCTTGTTTATCTTGATGTGATAATAGGCATCATTGAGATACATGGAGCACATCCATACTCCTTTTTCCAGCAAGGTGAAAATGGATTGCAACCTGACCATTCGGAACTTGGACTTCTTTACAAAGCGGTTTAAACGGCTGAGATCCAGAATGTGTCTCAAGTCCCCTGTTCTTTTTGGCACCAAAAATAATATAGAGTCAGTTCCTACTCCGATCTGGTCTGCGGGGAAGGGTTGGTGGACTCCTTTTTCTAGCAGCCTTGAGACCTCTATTGCTGCCTGATCCCGTTGACTGGGTGCGACGTCCGGGATTTTCCTTGATGGTGGGGGGGGGGCAGATAAAGGGAATGGTGTAACCTCCAGTGATGATACTAAGCACCCATCGATCCAGAGTGATGGACTCCCAGGCCTGAAGATGCTCCGAAAAATGACCCCCAACTGGCTCCGGAGACGCACAGTCGGGTAAATCCCTCAGGGACATTGGTAGGAGGAACCACGAAAGGACTCGCTGTCTCCTGTATTGTGGGGGCCTCCACTGCCTCTAGGGCGACACCTTCCATTAAAATTCCCCCCTCCTCTGCCCCTGGAAGAGGGGGGGTCACTATGATGGGCAGGGGAAGACTTTTGAGACTTTCTGAACCACATTTTCCCTCCCCTCCGAGCCTTGGGAACCACATTTTCCCTCCCCTCCGAGCCTTGGGATAAGGTCTAGTGGGATGTGAAAAACAGGCCCCAACGGCAGACAAGGTCTTACCCTCCTGCTCACATCTAGTGAGGGTGTCTTTCACTTTGGGTCCAAAAAGAGAGGACCCGTCGAATGGGGCGTCCGTGAAAGAAGACTTGAAAGCCTCCGCAAAATGACACAAGCGCATCCAAGCTTGCCTCCTAAGGGCTACGCCCGAACTCACTGCCCTACCCGCCCCCTCGGCTGCATAAGATAGGAGCCTCATGGATGAGTTGACAATGGAAGAAAGGGTAGACAGCTGGGTGTTAACAGGCTGGGCCAACGCCTCAGGCAAGTTACCCGACAGGGTATCTCTCAACTCCTTTATGAGATCCCTTTGGAGCCGCGTAAAATGACACAAGTAATTCAGCGACCACAAGGTAAAGGTCGCTGAAGCCAGGGTACGCTTCCCATACCTATCCATACTCCTAGACTCCTTATTACGAGGATGGATGTTAGTAGAAGCCTCTGCCACGTCCTGCTGAGTGGCAGACGCCACCACCATAGCATCCACAGGTACTCCCTTGGTCAAAAATTATTTTCCAGGAGGCGCAGATAAGAACTTATTAGGATGGCTAGGAACTGGCTCCACAGAGTCAGGGTGTTCCCACACCCTTCGACAAATAAGGTCCAATAATTCATCGAAGGGTGGAGACACCCAGGAGGCGGAAGGCTGGGCTCCGAAGGCCTTGAGGAAGACAGACTCCTCCTCCGAAGGGTTTTTGGATGGCCAGTCGCCCCGCTGTTTCAAGATCTCCAGGATATCAGAGAACGAGACATCATCAGAGGACGACTTCGGGGACCCTTCTGCATCATCGAGGTCGGTATCCGAGGTGACAGACTCATCTGGGGAGTCTACGTGCTTCCTCTTGCACAACTTCTTCCTGGGAGGCTCTTCAGGCACAGACTCTGAAGGACCCTCAGAAAGTAGGGGACCACACATGGAAGTATCCTCAGGCCTAGGAGCCCCGCTGTCCAGAGATAGGGGGCACCAGAAGCTCTAGTCGCAGCATCTGGGAAAGGAGTTGCTGATTCAGGTGAAGTCACTATGGACTTCGCCAGCGTGCTCCTCACAGCCTCAAAGGCAGGTCCACCAGAATCTGACGAAAACCCCACCACCGAGACCATGACCGGAGTAGAGGTACCCCCAGCCGAAGCAGCAAGGGGGGAGACTCTGAGCCGCAGCCTGAAGCCCTGATGTGACCTCTCTGGTTCGACTGAGGGCACCAGAGTACCGAAACCTGTAGAAGGAATGGAAAAGGTTCTAGCCGAGGTCAGACCTGAAAGACTAGCAGGAGGTTTCGGAGCCGACCCAGGGACTTCACTCGATTCGGCAGACTCTGGCTCCGATGACACCGAGGTTGAAGAAATGGAACCGATATAGTAACTAGCTCTGGAGCAGACTGGGCTGGAGCCGAAAATAATTTAGTTAACACTGGCGACTGGAAGAGCCTCTGGACCACCCTATCGACATCCGAATCAGAGAGCCTGGAGAACTTGGAGGAGACAGAAGGGGGTCGAGAAACCTTCTCTGTCGGAAGAGAGACAAGACTGGGGGAACGGCCCCGAGCCGAAGCAGGCTCGAGAACCACTGCAACCTCCTTCGGCGCCAACGACCGTTGAGTCAAAGAAGCCAACCCCGCAACAGACAAGATTTCTTGCGGCTCCGAGACCAGTACAGCAAAGGAAGGAGACATAGCCTTGGACAGTACCTCCTGCGGCTCAGAGACCAGTGGAGCCGAGGAAGGAGATATAGTTTTTGACCTTTTCGCCGGAGGCTCCGGAGACTTCATTTTAGTCTTGGACCTGGATTTCTCAGAGAGAGGAGAAAACGCCAAAGTTTCCTCAAAGGAGGGTTTAATCAAACCCTTAAGGATAAGTTTATTTTTTCTCTCCTGTAAAACCCTGGCAGAGAAGGCATGACACACACTGCAGGATTCCTGCAAGTGCATGGCACCAAGACAATATACACAGATGGCGTGGCCATCAGTCAGTGACATCTTATACGCACATTTGGCGCATTTTTTAAAGCCAGATTGCTTATGTTCATTTGGTTCCTTGCCCGACATAAGGAATACAACCCACAAGAAGAGCAATAAAAATTCGATTTGAACAAAATCAACACGAAGCACACTCAGCAACACAAGGTAGGGAGGGAGGAAAGGGCTCCAACTTAAACGCCCGAACACTAACGACACAAGATAGGGCAAAGGCTCTCCAACTTAAACGGGCCTAACCCACCAAACAGAAGGATTAACTAACAACAAACGCAATCAGTCACAAAAAAAGGCTACAACAGACAACGTAGCCATTAGAATAGCTTTTTTGGTATAATAACTGGAGCAACAGCTATAAGTTCAAAAAAAGAGAGGGTACTTAGCCACAGCCAAGTCAAGACCACTTCGTTACTCTAGGAGCAGCAAATGAGATCTGGCGGTTTGGGCGTGGTGCATCCTGGGATACAGGGTTGGCCCAGCCAATGAGAGACTTCGTGCTAGTTATAGCGGCCAAGTCGGAGCAGATTCTCAGCTCCGAGCCCATCAGTAATGAATGTAGGCGAGATAGGATCACATTACATCTATTGTTAAAAGTTGCTAAATCCACCAACGGCTTCGGAGACTCTTTACTCAAACAAGTGTCTAAAGCATGGAATTCTATCCCTCATAATACTCTAAACATTATAGACCCAGCTCATTTCAAAAACCTGCTAAAGATCCATCTAAACAACTGGTCATGCTCTTGCTACTCACCTGGTTGAATATACATATTCCCTCTCCTCAGACCAACATCAAACTACTTCGCCAACCTCTGTTCTGTGGTGCACAAACATTTTTTACCAAAATTTCTTCTGATACTAACAAATATAATTCTACATAAAAAATATAATTCTACATAATATTTTAACAATTTCTTCTAAGTTACATGACAAACACTATTGTATCACCTTCCACTGTAAAATCTGCTTTTTATATGGACCTGGGCAACCAGCCCAGAATGACTTCCCCAGTCATGAGGCCTTAAGTGTCAGCGAAAGCTTTAAGGCTAGCTCCCAGGCCATCACTGTTAACAGCAAACAGGGTATGACCTGGTTTAAGTACCACATGACTGGTGTTGCATGCAACCACTAAAAAGGGACCTGGAGGCCATAGGTGATGAATAACTTGAATCACTACTAACATTTCTTTTGATACTGGCATCCAAAGGATTCCATTTGCCTTGTACTTTAACTCCCTTGGACACAGATCCCCATGCAAAATCTGCTAATTCTGCCTGGATTGATGGACTTTCAAGACAGCTGCACAGTGAGTAACAGCATAATTCTAGCTCTCCCAGTATGAAATTAGAAACTTGGCACAGAAAGCCAGTGGAGCTGAATTTCCAAGTAAACTTCAGTAACATGCTAGTAAGTGCACTGCCTGGATGCCAAGAAAAAAGAAATATAGGACTGGAAAGAAAATCAAAAGATGGGGAAAAAAAATACACAAGACTGGCAAGAGTACTGCAGCCATTGAGCAAGAAGCAGTGCAAGCTCCCGACATTACTTCCGGTAACCTAGAGGAAAGACAAGGCAACTGCAGACAGTCCTGACCAAAACAAAATAAAAGACTGGAAAAAAAATTAATCTTTAAACAGATATTCAGATGAAGTGATAACAACTGCAAAACTCAGAGGCTGAAATGAAGAAAAGGCTGACAGACTACACAAGACGAGATGTTTCAGAAAATAGAATCTGGGGACACAGCATATAGGGAAGACCTGAGATTTACTGCAGTACCAAGAAGCCGGAAGGAACAGACTGTACTAATTTTATGAAAATACAAGTAACTGGACTGGTATCCCACAACAGGAATTGTTAACTGAAAGGGCACAATGGGTGCATGCTTAAAACCTGGCTATGAGAAAACAACCTAAACCTTTAATAGTAAAGATGCAATCTCAACAGCAGAAAGAGCTGATTCTGACCAAACAGCGGCAGGACAAAAGTACTTAAGTGAGAGACAGCAGTGAGTTTGTAGAGAATGACTACTCATTGAACACCAGGCAGGAGAGAAGTAAATTTATTCCACTATTCAAGAAATGTTGAGAAGCAGGCATGAGATTTCAAACAGCTGTATTTAGTTATCTTCAAAATATTCTTCCCCTGGAGAAAACATTATTTTTTGAAGTACGCACTAAGGAAGAAATATAAAAGTTGGTCCAACAAACAATGAGCTGTGAAACTGAGATTTTGCTTCTTCTGGCAATAAAGAACACAGAGACTATGCCAGAGAAACCTCTTCCAGTGCTTAAACGGAAAATGATTGAGAGAAGGGAAAAAAACACAAGAGATGACTAGAAGAATCGAGAGCATATTGGCAAAGAAGAGAGAGACTGTGTTTGGGAGATTGAGATGAATAAGAATAGAAGAAAATCTGGAAATAATGGACTTTGTTAAACTTGTAGGGGAACTCTAAAGCATATGCCCTACTTCATGTCAATGTTTGGAAAAATGCGCAGGAGAGGGGAAGAGGGGGGAGAATTAACTCCAAGTATTTTTTTTTCTTAACAGTACTATTTTGATGGTGTATGATTTTCATTGCATGTTATAAAGTTTTTTGCAGTTATTTTTAAGTGTAATAGGGACACTAATGTAAATATATGCCCCTGCTTTTTTCTTTTTTCCCCACTTTATCCCTTCTCTCTTTTTGATCAGTTTTAAGAAATGTAGACACTGCAATGGAAAAAAAAATCTTGTTAAGAGAGCATGGCAAAAGAAAAATCAGTGTGCTTTTCTCATTCTTGCAGGGGTAACCTTTCTATTGGGTTATTTCAAATGTGTATGTGACTGTCAGTTTGGAACTTTTGCTCCTATTAGAAGAGTAAAACTTCAGTATTTCAAGATGTACATAGTTTTGTGCGTTAAGTTAATGGGTTTCATGGGGAATTGGGGTGTGTTTGTATTTGTTTGAGGGTTTTCAATACAGCAAAGTTCTGTAAGATGGAGCACAGGCTCAATCAAAGATGGCAAGATTAGATTAACCAGCCAAACCATACCTGCATGTAACACAAAAGCTGGAACAAGGCATTCAACAAAAAAAAAAAAAGTTATACATACAAGGTGGGAATAATATTTTTTCAAGAATATGCTTTCTATAATGTCTTTAAAGTGTTAATGGTCTTACAAATAAATACAAAAAATGAGTAGTGAACCATATTAAAAACATAGTGCAAATAGCTATGCTACAGGAGCCACTTGGAAAGAACTGAACATGTAAATTTGATAAAGAAAGGTTTTCAGGATAGTTATTGGGCAAAGTAAGAGAGGAGTACTTATATTAATTGCAAGAGGAGCTTTAATAGTATAGAGAATAAAAAAGAAAGACAATAATGGTAGATTTGTAGTACTAATGGGCTACTGGCAATGAAGGAGGATTACACTGGGATGCATTTATATTCCACAGAAACTGCCATAATTGTGCTTAAGAAAATTCTTGGAGAAATTAATCAGCCTTCAGCAAGGAATATTACTTATAGGTGGGGACTGAAATTTGATTTACAACAGTGTATGTGTGTTTGCGGGGCAGATGGGAAAATATAACAAAGGATGGTAGATTTTTAAAGAAATGTATTAAAATATCTGGCATGGAAGATGCAAATTCAGTAGTAGGAGTTTGGAGTGATTTTAAATATTCCCAAAGATATAAAAAAATGGAACAGGCTACAGAGAATTTATATTTCACAGGAACATCTGCATTTAACTGACGGTCTTGGCACGCACCCAATAACTTATCATTGGCGCATGATCTGAAACAACAAATAAAAACACGGGGTAATGAAATGAAAATGAGACAATGGCACTTTCCACCTATCTGTTGAAAAGAGAGGAATTTAAAGAATGGGTAGTGAAAATTATTCAGAAGCTATTTGAGAAGATATACATTTCTTCCGAAAATAATGCTAGGGAGTGGGATAAAATTAAAGTGGAGTCTAAAAGCAGGATGAAATGAAAGGAAAGGGAGATATGGTTAGGAAGCAATTAATAAATTTAGAGGGACTGAAATGTTTTAAGCGCTGCAAAATAGGAATCTTATAGTACAAGGGAAGAGGAGCAATTGCAGAATGCTAAACAGAAATTAAGGGATTACCTCAATAAAATACATTAATTTAGAAAAAAAAACGCTATTAAACAACTTTTTTTTTGATAACTCTAGAGCACAAAAACTTTCAGCACAATGACTTCGGCAACAGAAAGTAAAAAGGGTTTTCACCAAGCTTAGGGAGCATACAGCAAGGAATATAACAAGGGATTATGTAGAAGTATTAGAAATATTTCAGAAATTCTACGAGTCTGTATAAAGCAGAGAACAATGCAAATAAAGATGACATAGAAATGGAAATAAATCAAACAGAAAATGTACTGGTAAAACAAACCAAGGCTAAATATAAGCATGTAGCGATAAGGCACAAAGTTAAAACGTTTATTGTGAGCGCTTTCACTGCTTCTACTGCCGCTTCAGACTATACTAAACCAATTCCATACACACTAAACAAACCACAAAAATCTGGCAATCAATAAAATCATGTGATGTAAATTAAAAGGTACACTGACATACTTGAACAGAAACTTAAACATGTCAAAGCATCAATATTACATTCCATTATTGAAACACACTATTCTTTAGCATGGGTTTGATAAAAAATTTGTCATTCAAACATTTACCTTTATTACCTCTCATTCAAATTATCCACTTTAACTCACACGTTTCAACCTTATTCTTGAAATCACCCCCCGTACACTTTCAGCCACTACTGCGATAACCATAAATTTAAAATTATTTTCTCTATTATATCTGACAACATGTTTAATAATTCTATATGCACAAATGCTTTAGCTAATCTGACAAATGTGTTTATAGGTTATTAGGCTATCAGCCCGAGGGCCTACATAAGCCTAGCCAACAAGGTTCCCTGGCTTACGCCACCCAAGAAAGTTATTTTCCTGTGCCACTGTCGAGCAGAGGCACAGAAGTGATTCCCGGGGTCTATTTCCTATTTCCCATCCACTCAAGATTTTTCTTAAGAGTGCTAATGAAGAACTTTGCTTGACATAGATGGGTAGCCTGTTCCAGAGTATGTGAAGTCTCTCGGACAGGAATCTATCCCTCCAGCGTGTCCTGTTTATTGTGGTGACAAGGTTTAGGTCCCCAGAGCATGTAGCTTGGAGAGATTGGGATTTCTTTAGGTGTAGCATGTCCAACAGCTCTGGGTTAGACATAGCTTTATACGTTATGCAGAGATCACCTTGGAGTAGGCGATATGCTACGGAGTAAAGCTGGAGTTTTTAGAGACCGTCCGTGTAGGGCATCTTTTTGAAGCCAGTAATCCTCTGGTAGGTATTTCTGTGGCCTTTGCAGCTGCTGCAGATGTCTTGTGAAGAACATTCCAAAAGGGGCATTGTACTCTATAATGGGGCTAATGAGTGTCGAGTAGAGGGGAAAAGTACAGTTGGGTACACTTACCATAAATGTAGATGTTAGAGTTTATTCACTGGTGCAGTCATTACATTTGGGTAATCTGCTGGCAGGTTGCCCTCAGTTGGCCTGAATTCCAAAGTCTTGGGTCCTGCGTCAGTTGCCGTCTCCTCTTCCATGACGTCAGGTCGTCAGGGGTATAAAACATGCAGCAAACACCATTTTCTTTAGTTTTTCTTGACCCAGATGTCAGGTGCCCCCAAAAAGGTAGCAAAAATTATGTGTATATATAAATACATGCAATATAAACTTTATCTTCTACAACCTATGTGGTGTATTTGCTTGTAGATGAAGCTAAAGTTTATATTGATGCATGTATTTATATATACATAATGTTTGCTACCTTTTTGGGGTCACCTGACATCTGGGGCAAGAAAAACTAAATAAAAAGGCGTCGGCTGCATGTTTTATACCCCTGATGACCTGACGTCATGGAAGAGGAGACAGCAACTGATGCAGGACCCAAGATTTTGGAATTCAGGCCGACTGAGGGCAACCTGCCAGCAGACTACCCAAATGTAATGACTGCACCACTGAATACACTCTAGCATCTACATTTATGGTAAGTGTACACAACTGTACTACGTTCTTAGTGTTTCACTGTTGCAGTCATTACACTTGGGTTGAATTCCAAAGCTGAGGTTGGGTGGCTGGGTCTAAATAGAATTAGGAGTGGCTATGAGGCCCTCCAGAACTGCAGTGGCAAAGCCTGCTCTGGATTTACAGTAAAGAGGCAAGTGGTAGTGCTTAGTAAAAGTGTGCACTGAAGTCCAAGTTGCAGCCTCCCAAATATCCTTGGTTGGTACTCCTCTGAGGAAGGCTGCTGAGGTGGGTTCTTCCCTGGTCAAATGTGGTCTAATGTCCTTAGGCACTGATTTGCCATGTTGTGAATAGCAGAAACAAATGGAGTGTCCTATCCATTTTGAAATGGTCTGCTTTGAGATAGCCTTTCCTTGTGATCCTGCAGCATATGCCATTAAAAGTTGCTCAGCCTTTCTGAAAGCTTTAGTCTTGTCCAAGTAGAAGCGTAGCGGTCTGTGTATGTCCAAAGAATGCAGAAGTCTCTCCGCTTTATTCTGTGGGTTTGGGTAAAAAGTAGGCAAATGAATGGTTTGGTTAAGAGCCACACTGGACACTACCTTAGGCATAAATGTTGGGTTTGTGTCCTTACAGAAACCCTGTCCGGATGGAAGATAATAAAAGGTTCCACAGCCACTAATGCCTGTAACGGAGACTCTTCTTGCTGAAGTTATTGCTAGGAGCAGAGCTGTTTTCCATAAGAATTTTATCTCAGCTGTATTGGCTGGCTCAAAAGGAGGCAGTGTGAGTTTTTCCAAGAGAAAATTGAGGTCCCATGCAGGTATTGGTGTTCTCCTTGGAGGTCTTATATTTTTCGCCCCTCTGAGGTACTGCCTAAGCAATGGATGTGAAAACAAAGGTGGCTCCGTATTGTAATGAGCTGAAATGGCAGAGGCATGGAACTCATTATAGCAGAGTACTCCTCCAGGCGTCTTCTGCAGTGAACTCCTACTGCTCCTCTCTAGGCTTCAAATATTGATTGTTCATATTTGCATTAATGATTCCAAAACCATGAAACATACAAGGTACCAGGATATTTTGTCTGAAGCATATGTGATGGCAAACACAATTGTATTGATATTTGACCTCTCTCAGTATTTTCTAGAACTGTAAGGTGATTAAAACTTAAGCCACGCCCACTGGGAGTTAAAGGCACACACTCAAAAGAGCTGTACTGGAGGGAATGAGTTAATTGATGAGAAGGAAAGGCCTTTGTCCAGCATCTCAGTTAGGTATTGTAAAATCAGAGGAATATTTGGTACAAGCTTGTCAATTCCTTGTGCCTGGTTCCAAGCACAGAATCTCTTCCATTTTTCTGCATAAGATTTTCTGGTGCTGGGCCTCCAAAATAACATCCATAACCGCTTTAGAGAGAGGTGTATTCTGAATGGTTACACTATCAGCCATGCAGCTAGATTTAGGGTTCTGAGTTGGCTGTGCAGGATCCGATTGTTTTGTTGGGTCAGTAAATGAGGAATTTGAGGCAATGTCCAGGCTGGTCCTTGAGACAAGCTCCTTAGGACTGGGTACCAGTACTGGCGTGGCCAATCCGGGGCAATCAGTATCATTTGTGGCTTCTCTTGTCTGACCTTTAGGAGCACCTTGGGGAGGAGAGGCAGTGGAGGAAAGGCATATAATGTAAGGTTGTTCCAGCTGAATGACAAAGCATCCACTTTCCATGCTGTTTGCGATAACTCCTTGTGCAGAATCTCTGTAGTTGGCAGTTGTGAGGCGAGGCAAATAGATGTCTGGCCATCCCCATTTCCTTGTTATGTTAAAGATTTGTGGATCTAGTTTCCACTCGTGAGGATCCATGAGGTTTCTGCTTAGTTAGTCTGCCAGAGCATTTGTTTTTCCTGGCAGGAATTGTGCTTGCAGGTGTACTTGGTAAGTCAAAACTGTGTTCCACAAAATCATGGCTTCTCTGCAGAGAAGGTAAGAATGTGTGCCCCCCCTGCTTGTTTATGTACCACATGACTGTAGTATTGTCAGTCTATCAGCAGCTGTCCTGGATGGAGTAGGTCCTTGAAGGCTGTCAGGGCATTTTGTACAGCTAGCATCTCTTTTTGATTGATGTGAAGATGCCTTTGGCTTGCGGGCCATGTGCCCTGAATACATTTTCCTGCCATGTGGGTCCCCCAGGCATAATCTGATGCATCTGTTACTGTTTGCCTGGCTGTGGGTAATGTGAATGGCTGTCCCTTGTTGTGGTGACAGGCCTGTGCCCACCATCAAAACTCCTGTTCCAGGCAGGGAATGAGTGAAATTAATGGATTCCAGACTGTGGCAAAGTTGAGTCCAAACACCTTTTAGATACCATTGTAGCTTCCTCATATGCAGTCTTGCATATGGAATTAGCAGGATGCCATGTAGCCCAGAGCCTGCAGAATTTTTCTTGCAGATAACTGGGTCTTTCTTGCCATGCTTTCGAAGAAAGAAGTCAGTTGCCTTTGTCTGGCGTGAGATAAGCCATCTGGGTAGTTGTATTTAAGCTTGCACCTAGGAATATCTCTTAAGTGTACTAGTTTTGATTTCTTTTCGTTTACTGTGTACCCTAGGCAAATTAGTAATCTTTTTACAAACGCCAGATGCTTTAGCAGAATGTCTTTGGTCTCTGCTTGAATAAGGCAGTCGTCCAAGTAGGGATATATTTGAATTCCTCTGTCTGCAAAATAAAATTACTGGTGCCAGGCATTTTGTGAAGACCCTGGGCACAGTAGATAAGCCAAAGGGCAGTGCAGAGAATTGATAGTGCATTGAGCTAGCTACGAATCCAAAATATCTTCTGCAAGAGCGTCTGATTGGGACATGCAGGTATGCCTCTGAGGTCCAAAGTTACAAGACAAGCCTTCTTGCCCAGCATGGGCAGAAGCTGCTGCAAAGTCAACATTATGAATTTTGGAACATCCAGAAAAGTATTTATAATAGACATGCCCAAAATTGGTTTCCAGGCTTTGTCCTTTCTTGGTACTAAGAAAAGTCTCGAGTAAAACCCTTGTCCCTGCTCTTCTTGTGGCACTGGCTGAATAGCCCTCATGTCCATGAGAGATGAAACTTGTTTTTGTGCCTCTGCTCATTGACTGTGTGGCAGGTCTGGCATACCTTTTGCCTTTGGAAGGGTTTGAAAGTGGAACCTGTAGCCCTGAGAGACTATATTCAAGACCTATTTGTCCTGGGTGATCATGTGCCAATTTTGTGAAAAAAGTGCTAGCTTTCCCCCCTTAAGGGTGCTGCCAAAAGATAAGTGCTCGGCATTGGCAAAGGGAAGTTATTGGGACTGTTTCTTGTATGGCTGTGATTTGTCTTCTCCGCTTTTAGAGGTAGAAGCACCCCATTGTTTAGGGCTGTATGAGCCCTGGGGCTGTTGCCTTCCTCTAAGGCGTCTATCTGCCTCTTTGTGGCCCGACACTGGAAAGGACCAGTTCTTAGAAGGCCAGTACCTGCTAAATCTGGGTGGCTGTACCTGTAAGAAATCCTTTACTGTCTGCATACATTTAGCTTTATCCTCCATTTTCTTCAACACCTCTTCTGCCTTAACACCAAAGTATCATGCTGTAATGGATCTTCCAATAATTTTGCTTTAACATGATCAGGCAGATTCTTTTTGTTTAACCAAGCATGCCTTCTAATGACAGAACCTGTAACAGCAGCCATGCAAGAGGCCTCCAGTGAATCAAAACCACATTGCAAAGTATGCTTTCCCACTTATTCAGCTACATGCAATAAATCCTGCATTTCCTTGTTCTCAGAACATTCAGAATGTCAACATTTTCTGTTTTAGCAGTGACATTAAAGTATTGCTGATATTTAAGCATATGAAAATGACAATTTAAAGCCCTTACAGCCAAGGTAGCAGAAGTGTAAACTTTTTTCCCCAATCTGTCAGTGCCCTTGAATCTCTATCTGAGGGAACAGGGTTTTTTGCAGTAGAGGCCTTGACACCTTTGGGACCCGGAGATATAGTTTCTAGGTCAGCAGCAGGGTTTTTATATAGAAATTTATGAGAATCTGGAACCCTGTAGTATCTGTCTGGCTTAACAGGTGCAGGAGGTAGAGAGTCGGGAGACAGTCCGGACTCTGAAAATACATCATCTACAATGTCTAGAACAGGTGGAATAGCAAGAGGTCTGTGCTGAGGTAGTAGAAGAAAGTCTCGGAGCCTTTTCTTAGATTCTGAGTAATCTTGGCTCTCCCAGTGGAAATGCTACCTCATGGTATGCAGGGTTTCCCCAAAGGAATAATCCTCAGCAGGAGAAGCTGAAGGAATAGATTCTTCAGCATCAGAATCCTCATAGGGAGGAATAGAATATCCATGTTCTTTAGAGGAGTCAGAGGAAATAGAAACCTGATCAGAGGAATCATATTCAGTGTCTTGCCTAGGACTCTGATCAGGAGGGGGATGGGAACCCCTGATCAAAGCAATTAGGTCTTCGGCCATTTTGAGCATGTGTTTCTTAGGCATGGAAGTCTGTCCTGGAGAATTTTGTACTAGTTTCCTTGTCTTTAAAGCTGTTTTAGTCTTTGTCTTAGATGCTGAAGTTGGCTTGATATAAAGCTGTGTAGGTCTGAAAACACTCAGAAGCCGATGCCTGCTCAGCAGCTCCGGACCCATCTGAGGGATTAGTTTCCAAAGGCCCAATACCTTGAGTAACCAGAGGCCTAGTTGTCTCCACATGGGAGACAGAGGCGGCCTGTGGCTCTGAGGTAGTGGGTGTCAGGGGCTGCGAAAATTCCTCACTGAGAACTGGCGATTGGCCTAGAAGAGGCTTCGTCGTTGGTTTTGGACCTCTGATGTCTGGCCTAGTTGTTTCCACATGGGAGTCGGAGGCGGCCTGTGGCTCTGAGGTAGTGGGTGTCAGGGGCTGCGAAAATTCCTCACTGAGAACCGGCGATTGGCCTAGAAGAGGCTTCGTCGTTGGTTTTGGACCTCGGATGTCTGTCCTTTTCTTTTTCCTTGCGCTTTTTATGAACTCCAGTCGTCGGCTGTTCCGATGGCATTATATAGTTAAACCTATGGCCAAAGTAATGAAATGCAAAATCGTACCGACGCTTAGTGCGTTGGTTAAATCTAGCACAAAACTGACAACTAGCAACGTTGTGGTCAGGGCCTAGGCAAGGAATACAGTAAGAATGAAAATCCTTATGAGGTATTTGCTTCCCACAAGAAATACAACATTTTCTGACATCGGTCTGGAGCAAGAAAAAAGTTTCCCCGACGGGGTACTTAGCTTTATTGAAGACTTCGGATCTGAAATTCAATTTTGAAAATTTCAGGAATCGGCTGACCGGCACTTAACTGCTTTTGCTTCGGGCACCGTGCGACACTAAAGAGTGAAGAAAAGGGCATCGGCTGCATCTTGTATACTCCTGGCGCACTGACGTCAGGGAAGAGGCGACCACAACAGACGCTGGACCAGGACTTTGGAATTCAGGCCGACTGCGGGTAGCCTGCCAGCAGGATAACCAAAACGTAATGACTGCAACAGTGAAACACTATGAACATCAGTGGTGTTGTCCGCCTTTACCAATAAATGTCCTGGAAGAATGCGGTCCTTGAAGGCTGTCAGAGTATTTGGTACAGCTAACATTTCTTTTTGACCGATATGCAGGTGCATTTGACTTGGGTTCCATTTGCCCTGAATGCACTGCCCTGCCAAGTGAGCCCCCCATGCATAGTCTGATGCATCCTGTTACTGTTTGGGTGGCAGGGGGTAGAGTATATGGCAGTCCCGTGTATTGGCGGCAGGCCTCTGCCCATCAAAGAAATATTATCTTTAGACAAGGTATGATAGGAATCATGGATTCTAGATCCTGAGAAAGTTGACACCATAGGCTTTTTAGATACCATTGTAGTTTCCTCATATGCAGTCTTGCATATGAAATTAGTAGAATGCAAAAGGTCATGAACCCCAGTGCTTGTAGTATTTTCCTTGCAAATAGCTGGGTCTTTGAGCCCAGTACATTGAAGTAGGCTGTCAAATGAACTTGCTTCTCTGGTGTGAGGTAGGACATCTGGAAGTTTTCAAGCTCGCTCACAGGAATACAATTTGTTGGCAGGGTACAAAATTTGATTTCTTTTCGTTTACGGTGTACCCCAGAAAAATTAGCAACTTCTTTACAAATGCCAAATGATTTAATAGTATGTCCTGGCTTTCCACCTGAATTAGACAATCGTCCAGGTATGGGTATATTTGAATATTTCTTTGCCTGCAAAATGCAATGACTGGAGCTCGGCACTTTGTGAATACCCGGGCGCAGTAGACAAGCCAAAGGGCAGTGCAGAAAACTGATGGTGCATGCAGCATGCTCTGAAGCGTAGGCATCTTCTGCAAGATTCCCTTATTGGGATATGCAGGTAGGCTTCCTTGAAATCCAGTGTTGCCAACCAGGAATTTTTACCTAGCATAGAAAACAGTTGATGAAGAGTTAGCATCTTGAATTTTGGGATTACCAAAAATGTGTTCAGAATAGGCAGGTCCAGAATAGGACGCCAGGAAATGTATTTCCTGGGTATCAGGAAAAGTAGAGTAAAAACCTTGCCAACTGGCACTTGCAAACTACTACTGCTTCGGGCACTGCACGGTAAGAAAGACTGGGGTAATGGCGTCGGCTGCATGCTTTATACCCCTGACTACCTGACATCATGGAAGATGAGACAGCAACTGACAGGACCCAAGACTTTGCCCCAGATGTCAGGTGCCCTCTAAGGAAGGCTAAAATTTGGAGATATGTATTGCAAAAACAAATCCAAACATGCACAGTACTATAAAAACAAATACACCATAATAGATCCCCCCAGCTAACTATAAGAGGGGTAAGTACCCAAGAAGTATACCACAGAGGGGAAGGAGGGAGGGTAAACCTGACTGCAGATGCATACCTATCGGACATCTACATTTATGGTAGGTACAAAACTGTACTATGTCCTTCAAGGATGCATCTGCAGTCATCACATATGGGTAGAATACCATAGCCAATCTGGGGGTGGAGGTACTAAGTAAAGGATGGTGTAGCCAAGATACCCTGCAGGACTGCCGTAGCAAAGCCTGCTCTGGATCTGGAGTATAAAGGTAAATTGTAATGCTTGGCAAATGTATGCATGGAGCTCCATGTAGCAGCTTCTAAAATGTCCTTTGTAGCCACCCCTCTTAGGAAGGCTGTGGTGGTGGCTGTGGCTCTCGTGGAATAAGGTCTAATGTCAGCTGGCACAGTTTTTCCATGAAAGGAGTAACAAAAACGAATGCAATTTCCTATCCATTTTGAAATTGTCAGTTTGGAAATTGCTTTTCCTTGTGCCCCAGCAGCATATGCTACAAACAGCTGGTCAGTCTTTCTGTAACTTTTAGTTCTGTCCAAGTAGTAGCGCAACTGTCTGTGTATGTCCAGGGTGTGCAGAAGTTTCTCCCCTTTATTTTGTGGTTGTGGGAAGAATGTAAGCAAGTGAATAGCTTGGTTCAAAGATACCCTGGATACCACCTTTGGCATAAATGTAGGATTGGTTCTCAATGAAACTCTGTCCTGATGAAAGATAAGAAATGGCTGTACTGCCATTAGGGCTTGTAACTCAGATAATCTTCTTGCTGAGGTTATGGCCAGAAGGAAGGCAGTTTTCCAAGACAGAAACTGTAGATCTGCAGATGCTGCTGGTTCAAAGGGAGGAAGTGTTAGTTTTTCCAACACGAAGTTAAGGTCCCAAGTAGGTAGAGGTGGTTTCCTTGGAGGATTGATGTTTTTGATTCCTCTTAGAAACTGTCTCATGAGAGGATGAGAGGACAGGTGGATTAACATTGCATTCTGCTGAAATTGCTGAGGCATGTATCTTAATGGAAGAGTAAGACAGGCCGTTGTGGAACAATTCTGCCAAATATTCCAGTATATGTGCCATGTTCATCACTGTCACATCTAGGCCCTTTGTTGTGTACCAAGTGTGAAATATTTTCCATTTTGCTAAATATGCATTCCTTGTGGAAGGCTGTTGAGCTTCCATAATAATATCCTTCACTCTCTGGGATAGCTTATCCTGAGGAGGAGTCATGGTATTTTCCAGGCAGTTAGCTGCAAGGTTTTCAGGTTGGAATGCAGAGTCTTGAAATTGTGCTGAGTCAGTAGAAGTGGCCATAGAGGGAGAGGCCACGGTTTCGTCTGTGACATGCTCTTTAACAGTGGGTACCGGTGCTGTCTTGGCCAGTTTGGAGCTATCAGAATCACTCTGGGCTGCTCTGTCCTGATCTTCAGTAAGACCTTGGTCATTAATGGGAGAGGTGGAAAAGCATACACTGTTAGAGCTTTCCAGCTGAAAGAGAGCGTCCACTTTCCATGCTTGTGGGTGGTATGTCCTTGAGCAGAATTTCTTCAGTTGATGATTGTGGGGGGAGGCGAACAGATCTATTTCTGGCCTTCCCCATGATTGTGTTATGAGTAAGAAGATGTCTGGGTGCAGCATCCATTCCTGTGCATCCATGATATTTCTGCTTAAGCTGTCTGCCAGTATATTGTCTTTCCCTGGCACGAACTGGGACTGCAGCTGTATATTGAGTTTCAAGGAAAGTTCCCATAGATTCATTGCCAGTCTGCAAAGAGGGTAGGAATGGGTGCCTCCTTGCTTGTTTATGTACCACATAACTGTGGTGTTCTGTCCTTATGAGTAGGTGGCCTTGATGAAGAAAAAGTTTGAAGGCCTCGATTGCTTGTATCACTGCCAGCATTTCCTTTTGGTTTATGTGCATGCGCAGCTCTTTTTGTGACCATAGCCCTTGGATATATCTGCCCTCCATGTGTGCTCCCCAACCTTGGTCTGAAGCGTCCGTAGTGATGGTTTGGTTGGCTCGTGGCTTGCTGAAGGGCAACCCGCTGTTCGACTGGCAGGCCTGAGCCCACCACAGAAATTCCTTTTGGAGGCATGGAATGAGTGGGATCAAGGTTTCTAAGCTGTGACTGTGCTGAGCCCATAAACTCCTTAGGTACCATTGTAATTTTCTCATATGCAGCCTTGCTTGTGGGATCAGAAGAATGCAAGATGCCATGTAACCCAGGGCCTGCAGGATTTTCCTTGCAGTCAGCTGAGTTTGTCTTGTCAGATTCTTGAAGTAATCCGGTAGTTGTTTTTGTTTTTCTTCTGTGAGAAAGGCCATTTGGGTGGTTGTGCCCAGATCTGCACCCAGAAAAGTTATTCTTTGGGATGGAACAAGTCTTGATTTGTGGATGTTGACTGTATATCCCAAGGCCTGCAGTAGGTGGATGGCATAATCCAAGTCCTTTAACAAAGTTTGCTTGCTGTCCGCTTGTATAAGGCAGTCGTCCAGATATGGGTAAATTTGAATCCCCTGAAGTCTGCAGTGTGCAATTACTGATGCCAGGCATTTCGTGAATACTCTGGGCGCAGTAGATAAGCCAAAGGGCAATGCTGAGAATTGATAATGCTCTGACCCTGCAAGAAATCTGAGGTGTCTTCTGCAACTTTGTCTGATAGGGACATGCAGGTATGCCTCCTTGAGGTCTAGAGTCACCAGCCAAGACCCTTTGCCCAGCATGGGAAGGAGTTGCTGTAGAGTCAGCATTTTGAATTTTGGCACAATGAGGTAAGTATTCAGTGCGGACAAGTCGAGAATAGGCCTCCATTGATTTTCTTTTCTTGGAACAAGGAATAATCTGGAGTAAAATCCTTGGCCTTGTTCTGAAAGAGGTACCTTTTCTATAGCTTTCATTTGTATTAAGTTGGAAATTTGTTTCAAAGCCTCTGCCCGCTGATTTGGTGGCAGGTCTGGCATGCCTTTTCTTTTTGGCAATGTGTGGAAATGGAACCTGTATCCTTTGTCTATTATTTGCAGTGTCCATGTGTCCCTTGTAATGCTGTGCCTTTTGAAAATAAAGAAAGCTTTCCGCCCAAAGATGCTTCTAATTGAGCCCTGGTCGGCGGAGTCAAAACAAAGTAATTGAGTCTGTCCTGGTGTAGCAGTTGTAGTTCCTGCACTACTTCTCTGGTTGGGAGGCTGCCATGGACGGCCTCTGTAGGAGCCTCTAGCTTGCCCTCTACCTCTGGCACGCCTATTCCTGCCTCTCTGAGATCTGTCCGAGTCCGGAAAGGACCAATTCTTAGTAGGCCAATTTCTGCTGAACCTCAGTGGTTGGACTTGCAGAAAGTCTGACTGTTTGCACAGATTTTGCCTTTTCTTCAAATTTCTTTAAGACCTCTTGAGCCGTGGAACCAAATAATTTTTGCTTTTCCATAGGAGCATCCAAAAGCTTAGCTTTAACATGGTCTGGCAGAGATTGTTCCTTCAGCCAGGCATGCCTACGTATGACTGCACCTGTCATATCTGACCTACATGAAGCTTCCAATGCATCATAACCACACTGCAAGAAATGGTTACTAACCTGCTGGGAGTTACGCACCAGATCCTGAAGGGATTTGCGATCAAGGGGTTCAGAAGAAGACAGTTTCTTATGCAATTCATCTAACAAATACTCTTGGTACTGCATCATATGAAATTGACAATTTAATGCCCTCATGGAAAGAGTTGCACAAGTATACACTTTCTTACCCCATCTCTCAAGCTCTGGACTCCCTTTCAGAGGGTAGAGGATTTCTAGCAGTAGCAGCTGCAACCCCTTTTGGGCCCTGGGAAATAGTTTCTGGATCAGCAGAGTGGGCCTTGTACAGGTGTAGATGTGAGTCCGGGACCCTGTAGTACCTATCAGGTTTGGCAGGAGCCGGAGGGAGAGAGTCAGGGGCTGTACTAGCATCAGAGTACACATCATCAATAACATTCAAAACAGGAGGTATAGCTAAAGGCCTATGCTGAGGTAAATGTAAAAAGGTCCTTAATCTCTTTCTAGAATCAGAGAATTCCTGACCCTGACATTGAAAATGTTCTCTGAGTGTAATGTCTCTCCAAAGGAAAACTCTTCAGGAGGGGAGGCCCAGGGAATAGATTCTTCAGCATCAGAATCCTCGTAGGCCGAATAAGCCTCCTCCTGGTGGTCTGACAGTAGAGCCATCAGTGGACTCATCTGAGGAGTGGGGGTCAGAGGGCTCAACCCTGGGCCTTTTGTCTGGAGGTGGTTGAGAGCCCCTGTCCGGATGAGGTTGAGAACCTCTAATAAAGGAGATAAGATCCTCTGCTAAGCTAAATCTGTGAGCCAGTAGGAGGTCTCTGAGAGGTAACCTTGGGAGGCAAAGCTTTAGTAAGTTTAGCAGCTTTAGCCCTAGAGAAAGCCTTAATGGACATGGATGCAGGAGGTCTGGCTGCACCACGTGCAGGAGTAGACTTGTCTAAAGGAATGGTGTCGGAAGGTTCCTGGTCACCAGTTTCAGAAGGTAATTCAATAACGAACTTGGCCGGGGCCTCCGGGGCCGAGGTGGTCGGTTGTGCGGTTTCGGTAATCGGAAGTACCAAGGACTCTGTTTCAGCCGAGAGAGACACTCGCGGTAGGCCTGACCGTGGTTTCAGCCGAAACCGCGGCCCATGTGTGTCAGTCCTTGTCCTTCCGTTTCTTAACTAAATGCGAAGTCGGAGTCTCTGACGGCATCTTGTAAGCAAAACTAGCCCCAAAGAATTCCTCTGCAAACTCTGACCGATGTCTAAGAGTTAGTCGGTTGAAGGAAGCACAGGCTGAACAGGCCGAGACGTCGTGGTCTGGGCCTAGGCAGGGGAGGCAGTAAGAGTGGAAATCCTTATGAGGTATTTGTTTCCCACAAGTTAAACAATTATTAACTTTATCTGACATCGGCTGAGGCAAGAAAGAGTCCCCAACGGGGTACTTAGCTTTTTCGAAGTCTTCGGTAGCTGAATCACAGGAGCTGGCAGACCGGCACTTGCGAACTGCTTCTGCTTCGGGCACCACGCGGCAAGAAAGACTGAGGAAAATGGCGTCTGCTGATGCTTTTATACCCCAGACGCTCTGACGTCGGGGAAAGTGCGACATCAGCCGAGGCCAGACCCAGACTTTGGAATCCGGCCGAACGAAGGGCTGCCTGAGGCAGGACAACCCATATGTGATGACTGCAGATGCATCCTTGAAGGACATCTAAGGGACTCAGAAATTAAAGGATATAATTGGTAATGGTAGTCAAGACAAGTTAGTTTTATTTGCAGATGATATTTTATACCTGACAAAATCAGAAATGGACATTAGTGTTGTGGAACACTGAGTTTTGAATCTTTTTCGGGATACAAAATTAAGCCAAAACAAAGGCAACAGTGGTAAATTATGTATCCCCACACAAATTGGTTCAGCAATACCCATATTTATAGGGCCATGATAAATTGAAGTATTTAGGAATACAGAATAAAAATTATTCCAGTGTGGAAGCTAAGGATATGTGGTCACAAACAGATTAAAAAACTGAAAAAAATGTAAGCGCTATTATATGGATATTGATAGTGGGTTACAAGCAATTAAAATGTTTTTAGTCCCTTTAGTCTTACACACAGGTCAGGGATATTTCTATCAAGCAAAGAAGCCGTGTAACAATAAAGAGCTGAAGGATTTTAACTGGGAAGGAAAGGCAGCAAAAGTCAAATGGGATAAACTAATTCTTCCAATAAAATAAAGCAGACTGGTATTACATGATTTGAAGGGGTATTTCAGAGCAATACAGTTAAGGTTCCGTTACATAGCAAAAGCAGAAAACTAATTAAAAGTGGAAAGAGATGATGAAATGGAGGTGGGGGGGTCAAGAAACAAGGAGAGAGGGATTTTGGATGCACACAGCTTTAAGGCGAGAAATAATCACAGAACATTAAATTCATGAAGTGGCACAAAGTATTCTAAGAACTAAGTGAACATGGGAATGGAGAAAGGAGATTCTGCTGATAGGGTGAAAAAGCAATTACTAGAAAATAGAAATCAAAGTCTAAAACAACGTTACTAGAAGTAGTAATGATAGTAACAGAAATAAAACTGGAAACAGGATCTTTAGAAAAGGGTAGGAGAAAATTACATAGGAAAAGTGGAAATTGTGGGATAATTATATGCAGAGGAGGAGGAACAAGGTTTATAAGAAGTCAGGATTTGAATGAGCTATGTAATGTCGGACTGCTAATGACTGGATACATTGTAAGTGATGTATAATGTTTGCAACTACAATTGTGTCAGCATGGTTTGTAATGTATAATGTTTGCAACTGAAATTGTATGGTATGGTTTATTTTCATTTATGTAAGTCTAAGATTGCTTATGTCACACATGATAAAAAGAAAAACCTTTATTAACGAGAGAGTTTTGTCTGCACTTACAGAACCAGGGCCTGGAGAGATAAGGGCAGGCCTGGACTGAGGCACATCTGATCCTCCCCACTACTGTATCTTTCATTTCACAGATTCCAGCTCTGGTACCTGGAACTCGTAGGGTTGCAGGTGCTGGGACCCACAATTAAAGCACCAATGAATTGCATATTTTGTATCTGGCCAGTGGCACCATGGAGATAATGGATGCCTCGAGTCCTAGAATTCTAAGAAAATCTCCTTAAGATGCAGCTTCATGGGGAGAGAAATCCCTGAAAGTGTTTTGTTAAGAGGATTGGTCTTTTGGTAGAAAAGTCATTGTTGTTTGACTGCCATACACCCCAAGAAGACATTCTTTGCAAGGGTGCAAAGACCGTACTTTTGTAGGTTCCAACTGAAGCCCAAATGAGCTAGGATGGTAAAGACCTTGTATAAACACAATTCTAAGCAAGAAACTAACTGCACAAATCAGCAAGTCATCCAAGTAAAAGGGTAAACCTGGATGCCCTGGATCCTCAAGGAGCAACCACTGGAGCCAGGCACTTCATGAACTCTCAAGGCGTATTAGACAGCCAAAAGGGTAATCTTGAAAATGTGACTCAGACACACAAAAACAGATCTTTCCTGAAGTTGGAGGCAAGTGAAATGAGCATCTTTCTGATCTAAAGGCAACATAAAAAATAAATAAATAAATAAAAAAAGCACCAGAAGGGGTAGGAACGTAGACAGGGTGAGCACTCAATATTGTTATTTTCATAAAAGCATTTAGATAAAATGGATTAAACACTAGTCTCCATGACAGCTACTTTTTGGCCATCAAAGACTGAAGTAAAACTCTTAGCCTGTGTGTGAAATGCAGGATCTGCTTCTACAACCTTTGTTTGCAACATGTGAAGGAGTACTGAACAGAACATGTCTGGACTGGGGGGGGGGGTGATTCCCCTGAAGGGGGAAGGCACTACCATGAGCATCTTCAAAGCATTATCAGCAGCACTCATTTGTCTGCAAATACTTGTAGCCAGGCTGCTGGAAAAAGCAAAAGCCTGGGGAAAGGGGAGGGACAGGAGAAGAGATGGGATGCCAGAGACTCAGCACAGTAATTCTTTAGCAACGGATTGATGTTTGAGGAAGGAACCCCTTTTGTTTCGGGAGCATTATCCTTCTGCCATTTTCTTGTTAGGATGGGAATTCTTTTTTATGCCCTCTGAAGCTAGATGCCTTTTGAGGGGAAAGCCTGGGAATAAGAAACATTGTAAATACCCTACTGTCAAGTTTACCTCCATCATCCCATTGTTTGGTAATTTGCGTAGCAGAATCAGACAATTTCAGAATTTATAGCAGCACTCAAAACCTAATTTTTTTAAATCCACAGAAAAATGTTTATTACATAAACTGGACACCCCTTAAACTGCTACTTCAGTGATGCCATCCCATACTTCAATACCACCATCTTATATATGCTCAATACTATGGCCCTCATTCGTACAAAAATAATCTCAGAACATAGCTCCATGGCTTGCCAAAGACTGTAAAGACCTTACGAAACAAGCAGACCTAGCCTGAGATACCTGGAAACTAAACAAAAATGAACAAAACCTGATCCACTTCAAAACACTCTGCAACATCATAACACACTCAGCAATAACATTTCAAAACAAACAAAAAATAAAAAAATCCTATTAACACCTAAAACTCCAACATAAAAAACACAAAAAATTCTGGTACTCAATATTAACTCCACTTAACCCTGGTAGAAATAAAGAACACTCCCCCCATCACCAGACACCTTACCATCCCAAATAGTCCAAAGACCATCACTTTATAAAATCTGTAGCAGCTCTACCAATGCCTCCAACAATAACCTCCCCAAATCTTCCACCAATCCAGACACCAACATATCACCTAACTCCAATCCTAACTTGGACAACTGCCATAATCTACACAGTGACAAACAAACCTTCTCATTTTAGCCCATACCTACAGCTACCATAAAAAGACTACTACCAAAAATTAAAACCCTGCTCCACCTCAGCAGATAACCTACCACACCACCTTAAACTTGCTGCCAACTCAAATCACCTATCCACACCACCTTAAACTTGCTGCCAACTCAAATCACCTATCCAAATCAGTAACCTAATAAATAGATCTCTATCTGAATCTCAAGTACCAGACATATAGAAATGCAATTTCCATCCCATTTTATCACCTATATCCAAAATCCTCGAAAAATGTATCCACCAAAAGTAAATGCAATATCTATTAAAAAATATTAACTCAAACTCAACATGGTTTCCAACCTGACCACAACACAATCCACAGCTTTAATATCCTTTACGGATACCGTAAATGGGGCCAGAGATACAGGATACTTTGTATCCTCAGTATTCCTTGAACTCTAAAGCCTTAGACAGTTGCTCACAACCTTATTCCTCAGCACACTGGCTAACCTAGGTTTCTCCCATACCACATTACAATGGTTTCAAAACAATCTCAATAATGGGAAACAAGCTGTCAAATGGTCATGAGAACTTTCGCCATAACCCCACAGGAGTCCCCTCCACCCAAGTCTATCCTCAGCCCCCAACTGCTCAAGATATTCACAAATAAATTGCACAATTTCCTCTCCCCCAGGAACCCTCATTCAATACGCAGAAGATTCCACCATAATCTGTACCGCTCACACACTACCAGAACTACTTTACAACACTTTCACTGCCATCAAACATGGTCTCAAAAATGCTCCTCTTTCTTAACCAAGAAAACTAAACTAGTACTCTTTCATCCTAAAAACATCTCCCTTGCCACTGATCAATTCAAATTTTACGCATCTGATAGTACTATCATTGAAGTAGTACAAGAAAAACTACTGGGAGTGCTCAACAAATAAGCTCACCTTCGACATCCAACAAAACAAAGAAAACTCAACAGAAATTAGGGCTCTCGTATAAAAATACACACTTCCCAAGCACTTCACTCAAACTTACCTTGGCCAAAATGTTTCTGCTTCCCTCCCTTGTCTACAGTACCACTATCCTAACTAATCCACAAACATCTACTGTAACAAAATTAGAACAGTGCTATAATAAAGGGGCAAAGTTTGCCACCAACTCCAAATATCACACACACCACTACAAAGCCCTACATCAACTAAACTGGCTTGAACTCCCCAACTAACTTTTATCCATCTATCTACCTTGCACAACTTAATATTCAAACCTGCAGCCTGCCTTAGCCAACCTAGTGAAATCATGCACACCAAAAATATCCCTATAATTAGAGGAAACAGATCTGTTCAGCTCAAAAAAAAAAAAAAAAAAAAAAAAGATAGTCTACTCATATTACGTCTCCAAATTAAGGAATACTCTATCCCTCGCTACCAGATCAGTCCCAAGCCTTCAAAGCATTTTTAAAAGAGGATATTAACAATACATGGCTCTACACCTGTACAACTCCAGGATAACTTCACCTCTTGGCACCCATCCTCTTCTCCTTCCGTCTCCTGAAGCTCCTACTCATTCAGCTATGCCTTGCGTCTGTAAACTCCTCCCACTCTGTCTGTACTGTTAAAACTGCAATCTTATCTGTAACCTAAACTGAATCTCATATAGGATGTTAAATTTCATGCAGGATTTAGAAGGACATGCCTCAAGTCTCATTAATAACGTGTTATATACTTCAACATAATGTGAAGCTTATTAAAATACTTAGCCACGCTCTATTAATTGAGTGCCATATCACATAAACATGTCAGAGTTGATTACTCATGACCTTACAAGTCTATTGTAATGAATTTTAATGCCATTCACATTTTGCATTATTTGGCTATATGTACAGTACATTCCTGTAATGCTTTTATACATAAACGTGCAATGATTCCAATGCCATGAGAATGTTTTGTAATGTCTTACAATGTCTTAAATGGCAATAAGTGTGGTATATATTGGAATTTATACCATGATCCCCCCAAAACGTGCACGCTGATTGGCCAGTGTGCCCGTTGTAAATCGAGTTATACTAATGGAAAAAGGTCCGGTCGCCCAGACTTTCTCCATTAGTATAACTTGTTTTTTTTAAAACACTGTCTCGCTATGTTAAATGGGTTTAACATAGTGAGACAGCTTTAAAATAAGCAACGGAGATCTCCATTGCTTATTTTAAAGCTGTCTCGCTATGTTAAACCCATTTAACATAGCGAGACAGTGTTTTAAAAAAAAGCAACTGAGAAAGCAAGATCTCCGTTGCTTCTTTTTAGTGTTACGCTATGTTAAATGAGTTTAACATAGCGAGACATTTTAAAATAAGCAACGGAGATGTCCGTTATTTTAAAACTGTCGCTATGTTAAACTCATTTAACATAGAGAAACACTAAAAAAGCAGCGGAGATCTTGCTTTCTCCGTTACTTGCACAACTCTAATGTACTGCGAGGCACAGTACATCAGAACTGCGGATGCCAGACATCTCTTGGAAGGGCAGTAAACAGGCATTATACTATGCCATTATTTAAGAAAAGTAGTTTCTTTTCTTAAATAATGTCGTAATAAATAATAACAATAACCACTGGGTGTGGGTAATGCTAAATTTACCCATGGTTGGCTTTGTTTGGTCCTCGGCCGCCCTGGGACCAAACCATCGATGGAGTAATTTAGCATTACCCACACCCAGGCGTGGGTTATTGCTATAATAGTATACTTTGTAATGTTTTTGTATAGTTCTGTATGTGGAGATTTTCTCCCTAGGCCTCTGCCGAAAATGGGTTCTGTTGACCCAGTAGGACTATCCCAGTAAACAAATGTCAAAAAAATAAACCAATCAAGCATACCTTCTCAATATTGAAGTGGCTGCATTTCTAGAAATTGTGTCCACACCTTCTAAGACACTTCTCAAAGCAAACTTTAAAACTTGAGACACACTAGAAACAAGCTCATTGTTTAGAAAGCAATGATGCAGTAAAGTCATTTGAAGTAGAAGTATATTACAAAATACATTTCCACATAAAGCCTCGATAATTTAGAACTGTAAAGCCTAATATACTAGACAGACAACCCCCCCCCCAAAACATTCTATATCATTTGCCAATTTTATCTACGGGTGTGGGTTAGAAGAAGCTAAGGACCACTTTAAGAGTTTGAAGGTGGAAAAATTGCAGCCGAGTCAGCTGACAAAGAAGCAAAGAGAACTGCAAAATCAGAATACACCTAGTTTGTCTTCACATCCATTTTAGGAACTGGTTCATTAGCCAAAGGGGTGTATTTATACGCAGTTTTAAAGACAAAGGTCTGTAAAGAGAAGGTACAGCAAAACATTTGGAACCCCACCCTCATAGGATAGTAAACTTCACCAGTCTCTGGCAAACCTCCACATAGTTTTCAGTCAAGTAAATATCTTAATCTAGCTAGTATCTGCGAAAATGGGAACAACTGCTTTGGTTTTTGAATGAGCGTGTTTCAAAAAAAAAAAAAAAAAAAAAAAAAAAAAAAAAAACGCAAAAACATATGGATGGACTTGCGTGCTCACTAATGATTGCAGAGTTCCTATCAAACTTTGCAGCTACAGACTGAAATAGACATGAGGAAGCCTCATTGTCATTCTGACGAGAAGGATTGTCTCTGACATTAGATATCTGTAAAGCATTCTTAGCCAAGGAAACCACATCAGCCTTATACAATGTACAAACCTGACTGGAGTTTGTGGAATCTTGTTTCTTCTTATTGTGAACAATAGTGGACAAAATACCTGAGGAGGCAGTATTTTGTCTGGAAGGGTGTCTCTTACCCAAAGACCTTTCCTGCACCTAAATGGATTGGTTCTCCCGTACCTGAACCAGGTAACCAAAAAGCCCCACCACCCCATACAATAGGGGGCTGTAGGTTCACAAAGGTGACAGGGGATAAAGATACGTGGTCCACAAGCTGCCTTAAGGCAATAACAGAGTCACGAACAAACCGGTTAAAACACTTGAGTATTTTTTTTTTTTTTTTTTTACTGGATTTGACTGTGGGCACCCATATCAGGATCCATCAAGTCAGGGGGTTAGAAACACCAGCCAGAATACTACACAAATTATTGAAGTCTGAATAAGGGCAGCAATAACAGTATAAGCTATGCCCCCTCAATGCAAACAGAACTGCGTAACATATACTGCACAGTTTAAAATGTAAGCCTCGTTCTATAACCTGCACAGTGTAGTAAACACTGCATTAAGTAAAATTCATTTGCTCAAAGTTAATCAGTGGGGTGGCGAAAGCCAGCACACTCTAGCTAGGCTTATAAATGCCCTCTGGCACATAGCCTAGTACCTACCTATGAACCTATAAATAGGTAAAAAAATACACAGTTACAGACGCCCTGAAATGAAACGGAAATCTTAAAACAAAAAAGTAGCAGGTAAAGAGTAAGACAATTAAATGGTCTCTCTACATGCAGGAGGTAGTCCCTAGTATTCCACTTAGACAAAAATGAAAGTTATGAACTTAGCATAACAGATTAGTGTTGTCTTTTCGTTTGGTTCAATGTGTGGGTTGTCAGATCCGGCTGGATCCGACCTCAGTGCCTATACAAAATCTCTGGATCAGAGAGCTCTGACTCATCCCCCTACCTGCAATTCCCCATTTGGCCAATCATTAGAAGCACAATGACAATTTGGAAGGGGAAGGAGGGAGGGGAGTTGAACTAGATGAAAAGATAACAGATTATGTCTTTTTTCTTAATCCGAGTCCTGTGTAAAACAGATTACCAAGCTACTGGACGGGTACCTGGATTGACTCAAGGAAGGATAATCCCAAGTATGGCAGAGCCAAAAGATGTGAGTGTCCTGAATTGTACATATAAATTTATGGCGAGATACAAAGCTATGAGTTGAGGACCAAGTTGCTGCTCCACATCCGTCACTTATACGAACTCATCCAGAAATGGGTGCAGAGGTTGCCATTGCTCCTGTAGGATGTTATTTAGGCTTCGATTGTAGAGGCATGCCTAGTCAGCCATAGACACAGGGAAAGGAATTTGCCAACCATTTTGAGTGTGTTATTTTAGAAAATGATTGCACCAACTTTTTCTTAGGATGTGAACAACTGGTCTGATTTTTTCAAAGTCTTGGCACACTGGAGGTAGAATGAGAGCTCTGTGCATATTTAATTCAACATACGTTCTCCTTTACTGGAAAAAATTGGGAAAGAAACTTGGCAAATCAAACCGCAGCTTTAAAGAGATGGTGCTTGAACATATGGGTGACATCATGAAACAGGTTAAAATGAATGCTTTGAGCAAACATTTTGCAGAAGAATGGGCATATTTTTTCATTTAGGATATTACAACTGACTAGGAGTATCGGGGGGTAGGGTAGTTAATAGGACCAAGTTCAATGAGTTAAAATGGATGACTACTTTGCAGGCAGACAGGGATTTTGTTTAAACAAGTGTGCTCTTTAAAGCCTTATCTGCTTTCATGTAAATTGAAACACTAATCAAATGCTATGGCAACTGTGAATTGTTTTAATTAGATGACTAATGTGAGTCTTTGTATAAAGGTAAAGGTAGTTTATTCATTTGTATTGTGAACTTGGTCTGAACAGTCTTTACATGAAAGCGCTTACCTAATAAATATTTTATTACCTGTTGGCTATGCTGCTCGCTCGTTTTTTTTTTTTTACATTCCATTAATAGAGAGAAAAAGAAATTCCCATAGAAAAATAAGAAACTAAGCTCTTCTCACAAAGTCTGAATCCGAAATCAGATTTTTTTTCTCCTTAAAAAGGATATGTCCCTACTTCTTCATGTTTAAATTTAGAATTTTGATTCTCTTCAGGATGAGGTGTCCCTCTTTCCTTTACCAAAAGCTACTTTACAAGGATCAACAGCCTGAATCAAACTCCAAGCAGACCAAGCAGCAGCTTCCCATGGATGGGTACAGCATTCTGACAACAGGGAAACCTTCTCTTTTCCCTCTCTTGGGGCAGATAAGAGTGGCTCTCCCTTGCCCACTGAGGGGACTCCAACAGGTGCAGATGATGAGGCTAACTCCCAGTCCATAGGGGTTTGTTGGTGCTACACCAACCATACAGAGTAAAAAGTTAATTGACCAGAAATTCCATTTTTAATGGAGCAGTCACAGTCTAGCGTCTCAGCTAACAAAAAAGCCTTCCAGGAGTAAAGTAGAATAGAAATCACACCCTATATATACACAAAAAGATACTCCCTAAATCACTAAACAATTAAATACTTATATAATTAAAAAAGAAGTTATGTACTCACCACAACATTCATCTGGAGTAGTTGTACTTCAACTTGCCTTCAACCTGTGGGTATGCAGATCAGAATCTGAGACACAGCCGCATCACTAGCATCTGATATGAGCTCCAGGCTCCTCCCCTTACCCATAATGCTCCCCATCTCCTGTCTTCCCTCAGATAAAGTTTGGTGCAGAAATAAAAAAAAAAAAAAAAAAAAAGCCCTACTCAATCAGACCTTACCACTAATGGCTCCCAAGTACCAGGCCAAGCATAACCAGGAGAGCCCCAATACTGCTCCTCTCCCATATACAAGGTAAGAACACTACATACGAGGTCAGGGGGGGAACAACTACTCAGATGGAATGTTACGGTGAGTACATAACTTCTTTATCAAAAGTAGTTGACTTCATTTAGTCTTCAACCTGTGGGACAGGAGTCCCCAACTACCAACACCTGGGTGGCCCTCAAAGAAGGATATTGGCACTACAGAGCCAAAGGATGCCCTACTCCTGGAAACAATGTCCAGCTTTTAATGAGACATGAAGACACGAGATGAGGGCCAAGTAGCTGTGGAACAAATGTCATCCAGCGACACACTACACCAAAAAGCTGCTGAGGTGCCCATGGCCCTAGTGGAGTGGGCTTTCACCGGACCCACAGGGGAAATGCCTTTATCAGAACATACTCGCATGATACATTGGGAAATCCAGCGAGCAATGTTTACTTTAGAAATTGGCTTACCCAGAAAGGGTTTCAAATAAGAGACAAACAACTGGTCAGATATGCAAAAAGATTTTATGTGCAAATAAACCTCAAGTTGCCTACGCATGTCCAACAAGTTTAACTTGTATTCACTCCTATTTTGGAAATTTGGAAAGAAAACAGGAAGATTGACAGCTTGATATTGGTTTCAGACGCCACCTTGGAAATAAAGGAAAGATTAGTTAGCACCAAAACCCTGTCCTTATGAAAAACCATGTAAGAACTTTAATGGACAAAGCTTGGAGTTCCGATATCCTCTTAGAAGTGATAGACACCAAAAAGGCAATTTTCCAAGATAGGAATTGTAAATCTACCGACGCTGCGGACTCAAAAGGGAGGAGAGACCACAGCCTGAAGCACAAAGGTGAAGTCCCATGGAGTTAAAGAAAATTTCACGGGGGGGGGGGGCGTCTTAAAGAGATGCACCTTTAAGGAAGGCCTTGCAAAGTCTAGAAGAAGCCAGGGGAGCCATATTTTCCCTCACATGGAAGTTAGAAATAGCAACCAGTTGGACTTTAACAGTAGAGGAACTAGCACCTTGGTGAAAGATACCAGCTAGGAATTCCTTAACATCTGAAACCGGAGCCGTAAACTGATCTAAGTGCCATTGAGAGGCCCATATAGAGAACTGTTCCCACTTGCTACGATATAGGTTTCTGGTAGAAGACTTGAGAGCCACTACCCAAATTGTTTTAACCAAAGAGGACAAACTGGGAGTCCTACTCAAAAGTGGAACTGGATCAGCCAAGCGATGAGTTTCAGACTGTCCAGGTCTGGATGAAAAATCCCAGAGGGGTGAAAATGAGATCCAGAACCAGATCCAAGATCCATGGTGGAACTGTCAGGTGAGACTAAAGGGAAGGGAAGGGAACCACACTAGTCACGGCCAGAATGAAGCAATGAGGATTATTGTACTCCCCAACCTGCGAGCTTTCTGAAGAAACTACGAAAGGAGAGCTAATTGGGGGGTAAGCATAAAGAAAACCAGGAGGCCACACATGAACCAGTGCGTCTCTCGGGGCTTCCCCCTGAGAGGTGTTAAGAGCAAAGAACTTGCTGCGCTTCACGTTGGAAGGAGGTGCGAAGAGATGGCAGCAAGGACGACCCCAATTGAGGAAGATCTGTTCTGCTACTGAAGGATTCATTCAGAGATCACTCGTAAGGCATCAGAACAGTCCTGCTGAGCCTGTCCGCTAGAATGTTGGACCTTCCCAGAATGTGTGTTGCCACCAGAAAACAGCCAGTGGAGATCACCCATTCCCACACACTCATGGCTTCGCGACAAAGGGGGTAAAATCAGGTTCCGTCCTGTTTGTTAATATACCAGACTGACATGTTTGACCGAACAGCAATAGTCTCTAGAGGAATATGGGCATGAAGGGCCTGCAACGCTCAAACCACCACCCTCATCCCCAGGACATTGATATGTAAATTGGTCTCAGAAAGGGAGCACGTGCCTTGGACAATTCTGCCCGAACAATGCCCCCCCCAACCTAGCTAGGAAGAGTCAGTGGTCATTATGGTTGTGGGTAAAGACGGAATAAAGGGATGCCCCTTGACAAGATCCAGGGAGAGAATCCACCAGTGAAGTGACTTTGCAAGCACGGGAAATCCAAACTAGATGGGACGTAGGTAGATCTAGTAGAGATCTCTGAACTACTAGCGTCCACAGGAGAACTCGCATACGAAGTTTTGCAAAGGGTAGAAGATGGATTGTGGCTGCCAAGGAACCCAGAAATCGGCATAACTGACTCGGCTGAGGGACGATGAGCCTGGAGAATGTAAGAAACGAAGTCTCAAATGGTGCATCCTTTCTGGGGTGTGGTAAACCTCCATTTGTATGAAGTCTAACAGAGCTCCTATAAAGTCTAGGGTCTGGACTGGAGTCGGTGACTATTTGCGGAGGTTTACAGTAATGCCCAGATTGTTAGCTAATACCAGGAAATAGTCCCTGGCTTGGCACAGCAGATGCTTAGTGGGGGCAGCAAGGAGCCAATCATACAGGTAAGGAAAGACCTGAATTCCCTGGAGCTTCAGGTGAGCCGCTACTACCGCCATCACTTGGGTAAAAACACCCTGGGGGCTGTGGTAAGAACAAAGAGAAGGGCCCCAAGCTGAATGATTGGCCCCCATCCGGAAGCGGAGAAGCCTGCAGGAGCACCTGTTCATTTTGATAAGATAGTACGTATCCTAGAGGTTGATTGAGCACATCCAATCTTTTTCCTGCAATTATGACAAGATGGACTGAAGGGTGACCACCCGGAATTCTTTCTTGGCTACAGATAGATTCAAGGTGGAAAGATCCAGAATGGTTCTTAGCTCACCAATCTTCTTTGGCACTAAAGAACCTGGAATAAATGCGCAATCCAGATTGGTCTAGGGGGAAAGTTTGGAAGACTCGTTTTCTTAGCAGCTTGTCTATTTCCAGTGCTACCACGTCCCTTTGCGTGGGTGGAATGTCTGGGAGGTGTTTTGGGGGGAGAGGTGGCTCTATGAACGGGATGCAATTACCTCTGGATATGATTTGCAACACCCAACAGTCTGTTACAGACTCCCACTCAGTCAGGTGCGGAGTCAGGTGATCCCCAACTGCATCCAGAGACTAGCAGTCTGGCAGTCTCTCAGGGCTGCTGTGCAGGCTAGTCCGAGAACGGTTCTCATGACCCAAAATTCTTTGGATCCCCTCTGCCTCTGGACCAGCACACATCATAACCCCACTCCCTCTGGGAGAATACGAATCCTGAGCGCCTCAGGAGAACTGAGATTTCCAGAACATCTTCTCTGCCCCTCGCCGATTCCTAGAGAAGGATCGTTGAAGGGCGGAGAAGCAGATGCCGACAGCAGTGTCTTCCTGTCATTCTCACTCTGGACCAGTGTGGCATGAGCAGACTTCTCAAACAGGGAAGAACTATCATAGGGGGCACATTGGCAAAGGACACCTTGAAAGGCTCAGAGAATTGATACAGCTATAGCCAGGCGTGACACCTCATGGCAACGCCAGACCCGGCCACACTGGCAGCTCCCTCTGTAGCATGGGAAAGGAGGCACATGAAAGTGTTGGCTAAGGCCTTCAGAGTGGCCATTCATGCGCAGAACATCTTCTTGCCTCCGCTGACATGGAATTCAGGGGTGACTTAGCAACTTCTGTCACAAGGTCATGCTGCAGTCGGATGACATGTACCATATAGTTCAGCACCCTTATGGTAAGTGTTGCTGAAGCATACACACACTTCCCCAAATGGTCCATAGTCTTCAACTTCCGGTTATGAGGATGGATCATAAGAGCTCACCAGTGCAAGCTTTTTCTTTGCGGCAGCAGCCACCATCATAGCATCTATTGGGGACCCCTTACTCCAGCCAACCATGTCTGGTGGAAGACAGAAAATGTTATCTGGTTGCTTGGGAATAGGCTCCACGGTGTCCGGTTCCTTCCATGCCAGAAAATATCAGGTCCACAAGTGGGTCCGTGGGAAGGGGCACCCAGGAGGTTTATGGGCCATGCTGAATCCCTCAAGAACACAGACTTGTCCAGGGTTGTTTTTTGTGAGAACCCCGCCCCCTTGGTGAAAGAGTTCTATGTCTCCAAAACAGCCATCTTCAGGGGTGACCTGGGGGAACCTTCCCCCAATTTGGCGTCATCCATGAGGGACTCTGCAGAGGAGTCCAGGTGCCTGCCTTTGCATATCCATTTGCGAGGAGCCTCCTCAGTGGGACTTGCAAAAACGATGCACCCAAGTGGGAGCTTCCAGAGGGAAATTAAGCATGGGCTGTCCCTGAAAGGATAGGAGAGTCGGGGCCGTACCCAGAGCAGAGAGAGTTGGGACAGAGATCACGATGCACTTGAAAAGACCCCCTCCAACATGTCAAAAGCAGAGGGAGACCAGAAATCCTGAGAAAAGAAGA
>NC_056751.1:389795737-389831640 GCF_019279795.1 Protopterus annectens
AAAGGAAGATGAGGGTTTAAAGACACCATGGGTGGAAGTGGACCTGTCCACATTAGGAGGCACAGCGCTCACAGTGGCTTCGGTGGTTGTAGTCTGGGTATGGGCCGAGGTACCTGCGGTCTCGGTTACAGAAGACGCCAATAAAGAAGTGTCGTCGGTAGTCAGGGACTGCATAGGCGTCTCGCTGAGAACCGGAACACGTGCAGCCGGTGTCGGTCCCTGTCCTCGCGTTTTTTGGACAAACGGTAGTCGGAGTCTCCGACAACATTTTATAATCAAAGGCTTTACCAAAATAGTGTTGGGGGAACTCCGCCCGACGCTTAATAGTGCGCTTATTGAAAGTAGCGCTAAGTGTTTACAGCCCGAGACGTCGTGGTCTGGGCCTAAACAAGGTATGCAGAGGGAATGGAAATCCTTATGCGGTATTTGCTTCCCACAAGAAATACAATTGTTAACTTTTTCTGACATCGGTCTGAGGCAAGAAAAGTTTCCCCAACAGGGTACTTAGCTTTAAAGAAGACTTCGGTTTCCAATTTTTCGTAAATTCAGGAGCTGGCCGACGGGCACTTGCGAACTGCTTCTGCTTCGGGCACCGCGTGGCAAAAAAGACTGGAGAAAATGGCGTCGGCTGTGTCTTATATACCCCTGCCTAACTAATGTCAGGAAGGAAAGCGACAACAACCGACGTCGGACCTAGACTTTGGAATTTGGCCGACCGAGGGACCGCCTGATGGCAGAGAACCCATCTGTGATTACTGCAACTGTATGCACAATAAACATCCTCAATTCAGCCTGATAATGTTGTGCTTGAAAAGCTTACTTAACATTCGGAGGAAAAGTCACCAGTTTTCTTGGTGAATGGATCTGTAAACCCCTTTCAAAACCTACTAACTTGGGCACAGGAAGAAAGGAGGAATTAAAGGGGAGATTAGCAGAAATGTCTGACCATGAACCTTGACAGAGGAGTAAGAAAGGTCAAAGGACAGTAAATAACTTGTCAAAAACCAGAGGCAGCTGGGGCTGGGTGCTGGTCCTTGGAATGGCACCAATTAGAAAATCTTTTCCCACTTATGACTTCCTCCTAGAAGTTTTTTTAACCTTTAATACAGACCACACATCCTCAGGGAATTAAAGTACATAAAAGGTATCAAAATTCTATCTGTGCACTTAATTCAGGGGTTTCCTATCTGGAGTGTATCAAATAGCCACCACCTCGTGGGACTAAATCCAGTTTGTGGGGCAGCTTGTGCTAATCTGCCCTTGGCCAGTTTCAAAAGAAAGGACAACCACTGTTGTCTGGGAGAAAAGGAAGTAGACAATCTTTAGGAAGTCCTTCTGGATCTTAAGAACCATGGAATTAGTGGAAATAGAAAGCTGTCGGGAACATTTCTAGCAATGGGAATTGAAAAGGCATTAGTCTTCCAGGTCTGTTTGCAGAATGTTCTGACAGGAGGCAAACATCTACTTGAAACATTCCCAACAGATGCATCAATTCTTTGAAGATCCCGGGGCGAAGTTTCCATTCATGGTCTGTCCAGGTTCTGTGCGACAAGGTTTTACTCTGACAAGATATATGAAGCCTGCAGAGTCAATCTGAGCCCAGTGGCTACCACATAGGCCATCACAGCAAGTCTGCAAAGAGGTTAAGATATGACACCCTTTTCTCACCGTTTGTTAATACACCACATCACTGTGGTGCAGTCTGTAAAATTTTTAACAGTCCTGGGCACCAGAGATGATTTACAGCTTTCGAAGCATCTCACCACCATCCTCTCTAACATTTGTATGCTTTTGTCTGTTGAGTTTGTTCCATAAACCTTTGAAAGCCATTACCTACAGCAGGTCTGAACTATCTGTTATGACTGACTGGAGAAGAGATGCAAGTGAGAAGAGGAGACTTGTACCACAAAAGATCTAGTCTATCCACCGTAGAAACTTACTCCTTAGAAACCTCAAAATAGAAATCTGAAAAGATGAAAGGGTGAAGATGCAGAGCCCAGGCTGACCCAAGGTACCACATGATTATTCTCTTGTGAAGCCTGGCTGGGGCAATCAAACACAGTGTAGCCCAGAATACTAAGAAATTTCCTTACAGATAACTTGTGCTGACTGGAAAAACTCAGCAAAAAAATTTAGACTCTCTTTTCTATTTTCATGGAAGAAAATCTTCTCCTAGTGCAGAAACTAACAGACATCTAAGGAAAATAATCCCCTGTAAAGGGACGAGAGAATTTCTGTAGGTTTACTTGAAAACCTACACTTCAGTAAAAGATTTGAAACTCTTGTTAAGTACAACTGACAGTTGAAAATATTCTGCAAATATCCATCACCCAAACAGAAAAATGTTAAATGCCTTGAAGTTTGCAGTAAGCAATTAAAGAGGCCAGATACTAAGTGAAAATTATTGGAGAAGACAACAGTCCAAAGGGTAAGACACAACTGACTATGCAAGCCAGATAGAGAAAAACTTAAGAAATGTCTAAAAAATAGGAAGGATGGATTAGTTCTCAAAGAAACCCAGCCTCTCTGGAAAATAAAGGGCTGACTCACTATATGAGTTGCAAGCTCACTCTTCCTGCAGACATCACAAGAATCAGTAAAGTTAAGAACCTCAAGTCAGACATGAGTTCAAATAAAGCAAGTGCAGCTTCTCCAACACAAAATTCTGATCAAGGAGGGGCTACAATTATTTTTTTGGAGGCCTCTTATGCAAAACCCCTTTCAAAAAACATTTTTACATAAGAATGCATTGAGAGGAGGGTCCATGGGCAGACTCCCTGACATGGGGAACAAAATCTTTGAACAGAGTATGAAAGGCCACAAAATAACACACAAACACTATAAAACCAGAAAACAAGCAAGAACACAACTAGCCGTGAATGAGTGCTAGTTGTTACTGGCACCAACTAGAAAAATGTTTCCGTTTGCCAATATACAGTTTTCTAGTAGCAGGCTTTGCCTCCATTAGTACTTGCTGCGCATCCCCAGCAAATGGGTGCCTAAAATGGAAATGAAACCCTATCATCCAGTCAGTTGAACTTAAGTGGGGTATATCATACACCCCTGATCTTGTGAGAGTAGATCCACTCTGCCAGGAAGTTTATAAAATAAGGGGAACCACTGTTGCATAGGCCAGAAGAGTCACCTCAAAGATCTTGGTGGATTCCTTCTGAATATTAAGAACAACCCCGGACATCAATGGAAAACCATGCAGGAACATTAATGTCCTAAGAAATTAAAAGGAATCTGTCTCTTCCGGGCCTTCTTGCATGGAGTCCTGGAGTAGAATCTTGCCATCTGATTTCAGCTAGAAGCCAAACAGGTCTAATTCAGGAACTCCCCACAGATGGATTACATCTTGGAAGATCACTTGATCTAGTTTTATTTGTGAGGGTCTGCCCCTGTCCTGCGCAGGTGGTCTGCCATGGGTTTTGCTCTAAAGGAATGTTGGATGCTTGTGGAATGAAAGTGATGTGAAGTTATATCCCCAAGCTAAAGTGGCAAGTCTGCAAAAGGGGTATGACCTGGTTCTCTCCCTTGCTTGCTAGCATACCACATGACTTTAGAATCAACAACTTCAAGAGGTCCTGTGACTAAAGAGGATTCAGATTTCAGTGCCCTGATCAGGCCAAGCATTTTTTTTTTATATTTATGTGTTTGTGCCTGTCCTTGGAATTTAATCCCTCTTAAAACTGCTCCTCCAGCACAGTCAGAGGCATTTGTGGTGAGTGACTGCTCTGGAGCAGGGAGGGAGAAGGGAAGACCCAGATTTAGGCATATTTGTTGTCGCTACCAAGTGCTTTTCTTCTGATAAACCCCAGCACTGGGATTTGAAGAGAAAGGATATTGGTGTGGGAACTAAAGAGATGCAAGATACCACAGCATCCTTCTCATGTGGAGTCTTGTCAGGGTTATCATGAGAATCAGATGCCATGAAACCAAAAAAACAGAGGTATTCCTTTGGAGTGACCAAAGAGTGCAAAACATTTGAAAGAGATCTAGATATAGATCAACTTTTTCCTGTGGAAGGAAAGCTCTTTGAACTGAGGTGTCTGACACCCAAGGAACACAATCCTGTGTGAAGTAGTCGAGACTTACCAATATTCTTTTTGAATCCCAGACTGCGTAAGAAATCTCACACCCAAGTGGAAGATTCCTGACACTTTCAAAAAGATCTTCAAATATAAGCAAGTCACCTATGTAAGGAAAAATGTGGATGTCTTGCAGCTTGCAATGAGTTGCAACTGGAGCTAGACACACTGTGAAACACTCTTGATGTAGTGGACTGTCCTAGGGGTAAAGCAGAGAACTGATAATGTGATGCAGACATGCAACCTTAATGCCTGAATTCTGGCTGAACAGGGATGTGACCAAAATATTAAATCCAGTGTTACTAGGAAACTTGAATGAGAAAAAAAGGGGGGGGGGGGGGTAACAGATTGTCAAATGACATTTTGAAACTAGAACATTATAAACAGGTTTAGGAAAGATCAATCCAGAACTGGTCTTTCTTTCTTTAGTATTTAAAACATTCTTGAACAGAAACCTTTCCCTGATCTGGAACTAGGAAATGGTTCTATGATTCCCTGGAACAGCAAGTGATGAACAGGAGAAAATAGACAGTCTGGTCGGGTGGATGAGGATTACCACTACCAAGAGACTTAAACCTCAACACGGATATAAACAGGACGTGCTGGAGGGACAGATTCATCACCCAGAGACTCCCTACACTATGGAACAGAATCCCAGTCCATGTGAGGCAGAGCCCCTCACTGACTCTGTTCAAGAGAAATCTTGACGAGTGGATGGGAGATCGTAGGTTTACCCCGGGAATCATCTCTGTATCACTGCTGGACAGAGGCACAGCAAACTAATGGGTATAGTATTCTCATCCTAAGGGGTGGTGAAAGCCACACACACTCTGGCTAGGCTTTTAAATGCCCTAGGGCAGATAGCCTAGTATGAACTTATGAACCTATGAACCTATATGAAAAGGAGGGATTTCCTCCAACTGCCATCTATAAATTTGAAGATATTCAGAAACCATTTGTCTGAAAAAGAAGTTATTTTAAGAATGTAGCACAACAGTAGATGCCCTAACCACAATTACTGTTGCAAAATTCCAAACAAGTGGATTACCACTGCTGACATCCAGCCAGGGTGCCAAAGCTTCTTTGTACTTCCAACATGTGACCTCAGCTTGCAAAAGGTGGTGTACATAGGCAGATGTATGAACATAAATCTGCAAACTATTTCACCACCAACCCAATCAAAGGCACATATCCATCAGCCTGTTCATTTGGTCATTGGCACCGCAGCTTCATTAAAAACAGACAAGTGCACCATTTGGGAACTTTCCTTTACTAACCTACTTTGTTGTGCAATATTTGTATTACAGATCAGCTAGAAGGGTAAAGTGCGAGTGCGGTAGGTAAATCCCACACAAGGGCCTACATACTAGAGTGTCTCTTCTACCTAGGTGCAGAACACAAGGCTTATTCCATCTGCCAATCCCTCACAAATAGACCCCAAACAAATAAGTCTTCCTAGATGTCCTTCACCATTTTTTTTTTTTTGGGAGGGGGGCGGCACATCAGACATGTATCTGTTTGCCTGAGAGAGCAACAAATAACTTCCCCTCTTTTGCCCCAAGAATTTGTTGCCAAAGAGGAAAGTGGAGACCAATGGGTGCTTTCTATCAAAGGTTATGCCGTGGCCTGGGCCTAGAACCCACCCCCCAAAACCAAGTCAAATTTCTACCACCCATATTCTAATAACTGCAGGCACAAAGCATTACAGAACCAAAGTCTATAAATTTCACAGAAAATGGATTTTATTCCAGACTCTTCCTAGTTCCAAGAAAAGGGCCATACCAGACAACTCTCCATCTCTCTGCTTAACACTTTAAAAGTGCCAACCATCAAAATGCTCTCACTGCAAATACTGCTGCATTTCATACTTCCTCAGGCGTACCTAGTATCCCTGGACCTAAAAGATGCCCATGTCCATGTTACAATTCACTCCCTCTTGCAGGAGATACCTCAGGTTCTGTACTGCCTCACCTCACTTTCAATCTACTGCTTTTATTTTTGGGCATTTTCACAGTTACTAAAGTTCACAAAATGTCTAGCACCAGAAATAGCATTCTGTATAACTCAGGGATTTCAGATTTATCCCTACTTAAGACCTGCTGATAGGCCACCTCACCAGATATCCTGCTAAAACATCTCCAGTTCACCTTCAACCTCCTCCTGCAGCTGGGATTCACTGTCAACTACAAAAACTCCTCTCTAAAGCCCACCTAAGACCTAGTGTTTCTCGGCTGCAGATTAGACGCTACAAAAATGCAGGCTTACTTCGTATTTCTTCCTGAAGCAGGTCTTGCAGCTTATTTTCACAGTCATTCCTCCCTTGACCAGCACTTGACCAAAGAAATCGGAACAACTGTGGGATTCATGACAGCCACCAGACTACATATGGAGAAAACTAGCACAAGAAAACAGTCTGGTTCCAACACTCTCATCCTCTAAACACTTCTCTCTCTCATTCCTGCCTCAGGAAGGAGATCTCTTGGTGGATGGATTAGGTGAAACTTCTCGCCACCACTTACAAATTAGTAGTGGCCTGGACAAACACCCAGAGTCCAGGGCAGACGGCAGTGAACATTGCAAAGGCAACACATCAACCTGAAACAGATGAGAGCCCTCTTCTAAGCTCTTCAGGTTTTCCCAAACATTTTGAAGCCAGATAGTCTGTGTATTAGCAGATAACAGCACTGTCATGTGGTACATAAGCAAGGAGGCCACCAGCTCATGATAGGCACAACAGGGCCTTGGACCTCATCACAATGTCCCCATCTTACACATCCCATCACAGGACAATGTGTTGGCAGACAATTTTAAGCTGGGATTTGGAGGACCCTTATGAATGGACCCTGAAGAGAAAAGTCTCCCTGGACATCCTTCACCATTTGGGAGATACCTAATGTAGACATGCTTGCATCACAGAGTAACAAATAACTTCCCACTTTTGTCCCAGGAATCTGCTGCCAAACGGAAAAGTGGATATTCATATTTTCTGGAAGGGAAAAGGGAATACCAAGCTCAAATAGAAATTTTTGACTTACTGGACAGTCCTTGGTTTCAGGGGAGTTCCCAAATTAATTTTGGAACCCTTACCACCACCATAATTTCTTCTTAAATTTCCATTTACTGCATGTTGAGACATTTGTTTTCTGCCAGCACTGGCTGAGACGTTGGAGAATCCCGTAGAAAATTGGGGAAAAGCTGGCAGAAAAATTTTAGACTGGGAAAAAATAAATTTAAAGCAGAATTTTCCTCAAGAAAAAATTGCAGACAAAAAATTCCTCAAACTAACATACGACCCTGACAATTTCAAATTCTGAAAATCAAAGTTAGAGGCATGTACTTCTTCCCCTATTTTTAAGCTTCCCATCCTTATCAAATAGTAGAACTGGAAATAAATGCTTAGCAGCAGTAGGACCAACTGAAGCTATAGCTGTTGGGTCAAGTTTGGGAAGAGTGCATACAAATTTAAAGATGACTAAAGAATTTCTAACATTGTCTTTTTAGGAGCAGGAGGGTGACTAACATGAAAGTTACAGGCAGTGGCACATCCTCCAAAGAGAACAGAACTGGAGGACTTAGTAAAGGTTCTGGAAATTTCTTCTGTAAAAGCTCATTTTCTAAGGGACTGAGCAACCTCATCAGGTCCCACTGAAAACAGTGGCATATTCTAGAAATAGTCTTAAAGACGACCTCATAAGTACAGTTTTGTACACTTACCATAAATGTAGATGTTGGAGTGTATTCACTGTTGCAGTCATCACATTTGGGTTATCTGCCTGCAAGTAAGCCCTCAGTCGGCCTGAATACCAGAGTCTTGGGATTTCTCCGTCGGATGCTGTCGCTTCTTCCATGACGTCAGGTCATCAGGGGTATAAAACATGCAGCAGACGCCATTACATCAGATGTCCTTCAAGAATGCAACTGCAGTCCTGACATTTGGGTTGTCCTGCCTCAGGCAGCCCTTCGGTCGGCCGGATTCCAAAGTCTGGGTCCGGCGTCGGCCGATGTCGCCTCCTCCCTGACGTCAGAGCGGCTGGAGTATAAAGGCATCCGCCGACACCATCTTCTTCAGTCTTTCTTGCCGTGCGGTGCCCTAAGCAGAAGCAGTTCGCAAGTGCCGGTCGGTCAGCTCCTGTGTTTCAGTTACCGAAGTCATCTAAAAGCCAAGTACCCCGTTGGGGAGCATTTTTTCTTGCCTCAGCCGATGTCAGAAAAATTTGAAAAAGTTAATTGTTTGTCTTGTGGTAAACAAATACCTCATAAGGACTTCCATTCTTACTGCCTCCCTTGCCTGGGCCCAGACCATGACGTCTCGGCCTGTGCTGCCTGTGCTTGCTTTAATAAGCGCACACTCAGGCGCCGGGCAGAATTTGCCAAAGACTTTTTTGGCGAATCTTTTGCATATCATGCCGTCGGAACAACCGACAACACAAGCTACCAAAAAACGCAAGGACCGGGACCGACATCCTCGGCCCGCGTCGTCCACCGATACCACACCTACGCCCTCCGCGAGTGCATCGGTCCCTAAAGAAGCGGTAATTCAACCGCCCCAGGCCGGCGACATCACTTTAACGTGTTCTTCGGTCCCAGAGACTACAACGGTGCCGGTTGTTGATTTCCCACCAGAAACCGAAGCTCTAGATTTACCCGACACCATTCCTGTGGACAAGGTTACCCCTGCACGTGGGGCAGCTAGGCCTCCTGTCTCCATGTCCATCAAGGCCTTTGCACGTGCTAAGGCAGCCAGCCAGGCCAAGGCCCATCCTAAACCTACTGCTCAGGGCCCCTCTTCTGATAGACAGATCATGACTCTTGCTGCAGATCTAATCTCTTATCAGGGGTTCTCAGCCGCACCCAGACAGAGGTTCTCAGCCGCCTGCAGATAAAAGGCCTAGAACTGAGCAGACACCCTCTCTCTTCAGATGAAGCCTCTGGGGATTCAGAGCACTCAGATACCCAGGAAGATTCCTTCCAGGCCTATGAGGACTCTGATGCTGAAGATTCAATTCCCTCTGCCTCCCCTCCAGAGGATATTTCTTTTGGTGAAGTTCTCCACTCAATGAGAGAACATTTTCAGTGGCAGGGTCAGGAATTTTCTGACTCCAGGAAAAGGTTACGTACCTTCCTTAAGCTACCCCAACATAGACCTTTAACTATTCCTCCAGTGCTGGATGTCCTTGATGATGTATACTCAGACTCCAGTGCTTCGCCTGGTTCTCTCCCTCCTGCTCCTCTCAAGCCTGACAGATATTACAGGGTCCCTGAAACCCATAAGCATCTCTTTAAGGCCCACTCTGTGGATCTAGAAACTATTTCACAGGGCCCCAAGGCAGTGGCTACTTCCTCGGCCAAAAACCCTCTGCCCACTGACAGGGAAGCTAGGTCCCTGGAGAGATGGGGCAAAAAAGTTTATACCTCTTCCACCCTTGCCATGAGGTCACTCAACTGCCTTTTTCATATGTTTCAGTACCAGGATTACTTAATGGATGATTTGCAGAAAAAGTTAGCCTCTCCTGGGCCTACAGATAGAAAGGCATTGCAGGATCTGGTTCATAACACTCAGCAGATTAGCAATCCTTTTCTTCAGTGTGGTTATGATGCATTGGAAGCTTCATGTAGGGCAGCCATGACGGGGGCCGTTATTCGTAGACATGCTTGGTTGAAAGAACAGCCTCTGCCAGACCATGTTAAAGTTAAGCTCCTGGATGCACCTCTGGAAAAATAGAAGCTTTTCGGTGCTAATGCACAGGATGTGTTGAAGTCTATTGAGGAAAAGGCTAAATCAGTACAGACTGTCAAGGATTTCCTCCAGGTTCAGCCCCCCAGATTCAGCAGGAACTGGCCTTCTAAGAATTGGTCCTTTCCAGACTCAGACAAGTTACAAAGGGGAAAAAACAGGTGTGCTAGAGGTAGAGGGCAATACCGAGGCTCCTACAGGGGCCGCCAATGTCAACCACCAAATCAGAGAAGTGGCACAGGGAGTTCACCTGCACCACAGGGACAATCACAATGACTTGGCTTTCACTCCGCCTACCAAGGCTCAAAGAGAAGCACCTCTAGGCAGAAAATTATCCTTATTCTCAAAGAACTGGCACATTTTAACCAAGGACAAATGGATTCTGGACATAATAGAGGTTACAGGTTCCACTTCCACACCTTACCAACGAGACAAGACATGCCAAACCTGCCACAAAATCAAAGGACAGAGGCTCTCTTACAAGTTTCAAAGCTGTTACAAATAAAAGCTATAAAAAGGGTTCCTCCTCAGGAACAAGGCCAGGGATTTTATTCAAGACTGTTCCTTGTTCCAAGAAAAGAAAAGCAATGGAGGCCTATACTGGACTTGTCCGTTCTAAACACCTTTCTCATTGTGCCAAAATTCAAAATGCTGACGTTACAGCAACTCCTTCCTATGCTGGGCAAGGGGTCTTGGTTGGTTACTCTGGACCTCAAGGAGGCATACCTGCATGTCCCAATCAGACACAGCTGCAGAAGATACCTCAGATTTCTTGCAGGAACAGAGCATTATCAATTCTCAGCATTGCCGTTTGGCTTATCTACTGCGCCCAGAGTGTTCACGAAATGCCTGGCATCAGTAGTTGCACATTGCAGACTCCAAGGGATTCAAATATACCCTTACCTGGATGACTGCTTCATACAAGCAGACAGCAAACAAACCTTGGTAAAAAACTTGGACTATGTCATTCAGTGGCTACAGGCTTTGGGATGCACAGTCAACATTCAAAAATCAAGACTATTGCCATCCCAAAAGATTATTTTTCTAGGGGCAAACCTGGACACACAATCACAAATGGCTTTCCTCACAGAGGAGAAACAACAGCATTTACCAGATTACTTCAAAAGCCTAGCAAAAGTTACCCAGCTGACCGCAAGGCAGATCCTGCAGGCCCTGGGTTTCATGGCATCTTGCATTCTTCCGATCCCTCTGGCAAGACTACACATGAGAAAGCTACAATGGTACCTAAAAAGCTTATGGTCTCAACACAGCCACAACCTAGAAGACATAATACCACTCATCCCATGCCTGCAAAGGGAATTTTTGTGGTGGGATCAAGCAAGCCATTTAAACCAAGGCATGCCTTTCAACAAAGTCCAAGCAAGTCAAACCATTACAACAGATGCCTCAGATCATGGATGGGGGGGGCACACATGGAGGACAGATGCATTCAAGGTCAATGGACTCAACGGAAATGCCTCTGCACATAAATCAAAAAGAGATGTTGGCAGTGATGCATGCAATAGAAGCCTTTGGAAAATCTCTTCAACAGGGCCATCTGCTAATAAGGACAGACAACACCATGGTCATGTGGTATATAAACAAACAAGGAGGCACTCACTCGTATCCCCTTTGCAGACTAACAATGGCTCTTTGGGAAAAGTCCCTGAAACTGAACATTCATTTGCAATCCCAGTTTGTTCCGGGCAAGGACAATGTTCTGGCGGACAGGTTGAGCAGAGATTTTGTGGATCCACACGAATGGATGCTGCATCCACACATTTTCTCTCAAATAACAACTGCATGGGGAAGACCAGACATAGATCTCTTTGCTTCTCATCACAATCACCACCTGGACAGGTTCTGCTCAAGGACACACCATCCTCTAGCCTGGAGAACGGATGCTCTCTCCTTCAGCTGGAATGCCCTAAAAATCTATGCATTCTCTCCTCTACCACTACTGACCAAGGTGTTACTGAAGATCAAAGCAGAGCAACCAAAAGGAATATTGATAGCTCCAGACTGGCCGAGGCAGCATTGGTATCCCTTGCTACTGAGCATAACTCGCACCAAACCGTGGCCCTTGCCCCAATGGCCACTGCTCCTAACTCAACACAACTACAGGACTGTTCATCAAAACCTGCAAACATTACAATTGACAGCTTGGAGGGTTACATGACTTTACCCCATGTCCCCCTCTCCGAGAAGGTTCAGGAAATCTTACTGGAAGCACGCAGACCTTCCACCAGAAAAACCTATTCGGCCAAGTGGAAGAGATTCATCATCTGGAATACCAAAAAGGGCCAGGATGCATTAGTAATGAGCATACCACAGATATTAGAATACTTGGCAGAAATGTTTCATAGTGGCCTCTCATATTCTTCCATTAAAATTCACGCTTCAGCAATCTCAGCTAATTACAACTGTGACCCACCTGTGTTTTCGCATCCCTTACTAAGACAGTTGGGATAAAGAATATCAAACCTCCCAGAAAACCACCAGTTCCTGCATGGGACCTCAATTACGTCTTGGAAAAATTAACTCTTCCTCCTTTTGAACCAGCAGCATCTTCAGAAATGCAATTTCTCTCCTGGAAGACAGTCTTCCTGTTGGCAGTTACCTCAGCAAGAAGGGTCTCGGAGATACAGGCCCTCATGGCAGTACCTCCCTTTCTCATCTTTCATCAGGACAGAGTTTCTCTAAGGACCAATCCTTCATTCATGCCAAAGGTGATATCCAGGGTGTCTCTAAATCAAGCAATTCACCTGCCTACTTTCTTCCCCAATCCTCAAAATAAAGGGGAAAAGCTGCTACATACTTTGGACATACACAGACAACTATGCTACTACTTGGACAGAACAAAGACCACCAGGAAGTCTGACCAACTATTTGTAGCCTATGCTGCCGGAGTGCAAGGAAAGGCAGTCTCCAAACAATTTCAAAATGGATTGGACACTGCATCAGATTCTGTTACTCCTTCCATGGAAAGGAGTGTGCCAGCCAATATTAGGCCACACTCAACCAGAGCTATAGCCACATCCACAGCCTTTCTAAGAGGAGTGGCTACAAAGGACATTCTAGAGGCTACTACATGGAGCTCCGTGCATACATTTACCAGACACTACAACCTGCCTTTATACTCCAGATCCAGAGCAGGCTTTGCATCTGCAGTCCTGCGGGGTCTTTTAGCTACACCATCCCTTGCTTAGATCCTACCACCCCCAGCTTGGCTATGGTATTCAACCCATATGTCAGGACTGCAGTTGCATTCTTGAAGGACATAGTACAGTTTTGTACCTACCATAAATGTAGATGTCCGATAGATATGCAACTGCAGTCAGGTTTTCCCACCCTCCAACCCCCTCTGCTTTTTTCCCTTGGGTCCATTCCCCCTCTCCTTTTTAGCTGGGGTTATCTATTATGGTGCATCTGTTTATTACTGTTGTGCATGTCTGGAATTTTTTGCTTATCCATTCACAAATTTAGCCTTCCTTGGAGGGCACCTGGCATCTGGGTCAAGAAACACTGAAGATGGCGTCGGCGGATGCCTTTATACTCCAGCCACTCTGACGTCTGTGAGGAGGCGACATCGGCCAACGCCGGACCCAGACTTTGGAATCCGGCCGACTGAAGGGCTGCCTGAGGCAGGACAACCCAAATGTCAGGACTGCAGTTGCATATCTATCGGACATCTACATTTATGGTAGGTACAAAACTGTACTTTTTTCTTGCCCCAGATGTCAGGTGCCCCCAAAATATGAAGCAATTATATGGAGTGGAACACCCCCAGCAAAAAGCAAATACACATAGTATAAGATATGCCAAATCAAAAAGGATAGTGGAAAGCAAAGACAATCAGGGAGATGGAGGCAGTGCAACCAGGACTGCAACAGTGAATACACTTGACATCTACATTTATTATAAGTGGACACAACTGTACTATTTTTTGTGTTTCACTGTTGCAGTCATCGCATTTGGGTAGATTCCCAAAGGCAAGGAAGGATGGAGGTAGATTAAGAAGCATTAGGCCTGGCAATCAGGCCATGTAAGACTACTGTGGCAAATCCAGCTCTGGATTTAAAAGATAGGCAAGTGGTAATGCTTGGTGAAAGTGTGCACAGAGCTCCAGGTTGCAGCTTCCAGGATATCCCTGGTAGGGACTCCGCTGAGAAATGCAGTAGAGGTAGATGTAGCCTTATTGGAATGTGTTCTTATCCCCTGTGGGGTAGGTTTTCCATGGTGCTTGTAGCAGAAATGGATGCAGTGTGCGATCCATTTAGATTTGGTTTGCTTTTAAATGGCCTTCCCCTCTGCCCCTGCAGCAAAGCTGACTAGCAGCTGGCCAGATTTTCTGAGAGGCTTAGTCCTGTCCAAACAGAATCTAAGCTGTCTGTGCACATCTGGAGAATGCAGCATCCTTTCTCCTTTATTTTGAGGAATAGGGAAAAAAGTAGGCAAATGAATGGACTGGTTTAAAGCCACACTAGAAACCACACCTTGGGCATAAAAGATGGGTTAGTCCTGAGGGAAACCTTGTCCGCATGGAAGAAAGATAATGAAGGGTTCCCACTGCCATAAGGGCAGTTCAGACACTCTTCTTCTTGAAATGATGGCTAGAAGTAAAGCTGTTTTCCATGACAGGAATTGTAACTCTGCTGTAGCAGCCAGTTCAATTGGGGTGTACGTTTTTCCAATACAAAGTTAAGGTCCCAGGCTGGAGTGGGAGCTTTCCCTGGGGGGGGGGGGTGGGGGTCTTACATTTTTAGCCCCTCTAAGGAACTGTTTTACAGGAGCATGAGAGAAGAGGGGTGGCTCAGTAATATACCGAGCTGAGATGGCAGAGGCATGAATCTTAATTGGAGAATTGGAGAGAAGGCTAGGCCCTTGTGGAGCATTTCTGTTAAGTAATCTAGTATACGAGGTAAGCTGGGTACAGTTGTGGCCCATCCCTTGAGACTGACTCCAGAAACAGTATCTTCTCCACTTTTCTGAATAGGATTTTCTAGTACTAGGCCTCCTTGCCTCAAGAATGACATCCAGCACCTGCTTACTGAGGGTTGCTAGAGGTGAGTTCAGGGGATTAGCCAGCTGCAAAGTTCAAGGTCTGAAGCTGAGGGTGCAGAATTTGGCCCCCGGCAGTGACAGCAGAGAAAGGGTCTGAGGCAGGTGTCATGGTTGTAGCACTGTCAGACTACGCAAAAGATACCAGTGCTGGCCTGGCCAGTCTGGTGTAATTAGGATTGCTCTTGGCTTGTTCAGTTTGATCTCAAGTAGAACCTTAGAGAGAAGAGGCAGAGGAGGAAAGGCATCGATTCAGAAGTTTTCCCAGGAAAAGAACAGAGAATCCACCTTCCAAGCTTGGCTATGGGGAGTTCTGGTGCAGTATTTGTTCAACTGACAGTTCTGAGGGGAAGCAAACCTGAACACCTGTGGTGTCCCCATCTGTTGCACAAAAGTCCATGAAATTTCTGCTTAAGTCGTCTGCCAGTGAATTTAGTTTGCCTGACAGGAATAGAGCTTGTTGGTGCACTTGGCTGCTCAAGGCTGTGTTCCACAGAGCCATGGCTAGTCTGCAGAGTGGGTAGAAATGTGTTCTCCCCTGCTTGTTTATGTACCACATAACTGTGGTGTTGTCTGTCTTTACCAATACTTGTCCCAGAAGAATAAGGCCTTTGAAGGCTGTCTGAGCATTCTGCACAGCTAACATTTCTTTTTGACGGATATGCAGGCGCATCTGCTTTGGGTTCTATTTGCCCTGAATGCACTGCCCTGCCATGTGATACCCCCATGCATAGTCTGATGCTTCTGTTAGGGTTTGGGTGGCAGGAGGTAGAGTGAAAGAGCCCCTTGTTGTGGTTGCAGGCCTCTGCCACCAAAGGAACTCTGCCCTTAGACACTGAATGATAGGAATTGTTTTCAGGTCCTGAGAATGTTGACACCACAGACTTTAGATACCACTGAAGTTTCCTCATATGCAGTCTTGCATATGGAATGAACAGAATGCAAGAGGCCATGAACCCCAGAGCTTGCAGTATTTTCCTTGCAGATAGCTGGGTTTTGGTGGCCAGTAGATTGAAGTAAGTTCTAAAAATAAATGTGTTTCTCTGGAGTAAGGAATGCCATCTGGGCAGTTGTGTTCAAGCTTGAATCAGGCAGGCAATCGTGCAAGTATGGGTAAATCTGAATACGTCTCTGCCTGCAAAAAGCAATGGCCGGAGCTAGGCACTTTATGAATACCCTGGGCACAGTAGATAAGCCAAAGGGAAGTGCAGAGAATTCCCAAAGCGAAAGATGGGAGGAGGAAATTAGATAGCATTAGGACCAGCTATAAGGACCTGCAAGACTGCAGTGGCAAGGCCAGCTCTGGATTTAGAAATAATTGGCAAACTGTAATGCTTGGTGAAAGTATGTACAGAACTCCAGGTAGCAGCTTCTAGTATGTCCCTGGTAGGGACACCTCTGAGAAAGGCTGTAGAAGTAGATGCAGCCCTGGTTGAATGTGGTCTTATCCCCTGTGGAATAGGTTTTCCATGGTGCTTATAGCAGAAATTAATGCAATAGCCTATCCATTTAGAAATGGTTTGCTTTGAAATGGCCTTCCCCTCTGCCCCTACAGCAAATGCCACCAGCAGCTGTTCAGATTTCCTGAGAGGGTTAGTCCTGTCCAAGTAAAATCTAACTTGTCTGTGCACATCTTAGGAGTGCAGTATACGTTCCCCTTTGTTCTGTGGTTTAGAAAAGAAGGTTGGCAAATGAATGGACTAATTAAGAGCCACACTGGATACTACCTTGGGTATGAAGGAGGGCTTGGTCCTGAGGGACACCCTGTCTGCATGAAAGATAATGAAAGGCTCCACTGCCATAAGGGCCTGTAATTCTGACACCCTTCTTGCTGAAGTGATGGCTAAAAGGAAGGCTATTTTCCAACAAATAAATTTCAATTCTGCACTTGTAGCTGGCTCAACAGGAGGCACAGTGAGTTTTTCCAATACAAAGTTGAGGTCCCAGGCTGGAGTTGGGGCTCTCCTCGGTGGTCTTAAGTTTTTGGCCCCTCTGAGGAACTGCTTAAGCAGTGGATGAGAGAAGAGGGGTGGGTTCTGTGTTGCTCTGAGTTGAAATGGCTAAGGCATGAATTTTGATGGAGGAAAAGGAAAGGCCCTTGTAAAGCATCTCGGTTAAATATTGAAGAATCTGAGGTAAATTGGGCACAGCTGTACCCATCCCAAGTTTGGTTCCAGGAAAAGAATCTTTTCCATTTTTCAGCATAAGATTTTCTAGTACTAGGCCTCCTTGCCTCCAGAATGACATCCATGGCAATGGAGAGATCATGTTAATTAGCCAGGCTGCCAGATTCAGGGTTTGAAGCTAAGGGTACAGAATCTGGCCCTCCTGCTGGGAAAGAAGGGTATGGGTCTGAGGCAGGCAGGTGCCATGGTGCTAGCAGTGACACATTGCGCAAAAGGGGGTACCAGTGTTGGCGTGGCCGGTCTGGTGCAATCCGTATCGTCCTTGGTTCATAGGTAGGTACTAGGCTATCTGCCAGAGGGCATTTATAAGCCTAGCAAGAGAGTGTCAGCTTTCCCCGCCCCACTGACTAACTGAGCCTCTGTCAAGCAGAGCCAATGAAGTGATCCCAGGGGTGCATTTTCTGTTACCCATCCACTCGTCAAGGTTTCTCTTGAAGAGTGTTAGTGAAGGGCTCTGCCTAATGTAGTTAGGAATTTTGTTCCAAAGCATGGGGAGTCTGTGCGACAGGAATCTATCCCTCCAGCATGATGTTCCATTTATTGTTGTGGCAAGATTTAGCTCACTAGAGCGCGAGGCTCGCAGTGACTTGGATTTCTTTAGGTGAAGCATGTCCATCAATTCTTAGTTGGACATAGCTTAGTAAGTCACGCAGAGATCACCTCTGAGTAAGCGATATGCCACTGAGTACAGCCAGAGTTTTTTCAGTCAGAGCATTGGGAGGGTGGCCCAATGGTTAAGATGTTTGCCTTACAACACAAGGTGCAGGGTTTGAGTCTCACAAGGGTAATTGGCTAGGCTTAAAATGGCTCGCAAGGGCAGTTAGCTTAGTACTAATCTATGAACATGTTTGAGGACAATAATCCTCTTGGTAAGGTGCTTTTGTGGTCTTTCCAGCTGTTGGAAGTGTCTTGTGAGGTACATCCCGAATGGGGCATTGTACTCTATGATGGGTCTGATGAGTGACAAGTAGAGGGGCACTATAACCTCCATTTCTAGATGCAAACCCTTTAGTAATTAGATGGACCACATAGGATTTCCCAACTACTTTGGCAATATGATTGTCAAAGGAAAGAGTACTATCTACCTGGGTCCCCAGATCTCCTATTACCTCTTCTGTATCAAGGGGGCTGCCGCCTATGTGGTAATTCGTGGGTGTTCCTTCCCAAACGGGATGACTACGCATTTTTTGGCATTTAGCTTGAGACCATGACTGACACCAGGTGTCTGTCTCAGTAAGACCTTTTTGAAGGATGTCCGTGTTAGCCGGAGAGTCAATCATGGCTCCCAGTTTGCAGTCATCAGCGAACTTTGTTAGCCATAGTCCTCCTGTGTTTGCCTGTACTTCTGAGAAGTATATGCCGAACATTATGCCGAACATTAGGGATCCCAGGACAGAGCCTTGCGGGACACCACTTGTGACTGGTTTCGATTCCGACCTGGAGCCCGCTATTCTTACAGTAAGAGTTCTGGTCTGTAAGCCAGTTGGCAACCCATCTTGTAATATAGGGGTTTATGTTCAGGCTGGTGAGTTTTTCTATAATACCAGAGTGAGGAATAGTGTTGAATGCCTTGGCGAGATCAAGGTAGGCTGTGTGAACCACCTTTCCCTCCTCTATGGCCTTGGTGACTGTCTCGAAGAAGTCAATCAGGTTTAGTAGGCATGATCTGCTCTTAAAAGCAGAACTGGGTCAGGTCAAGTGTTTGGAGGTTCCCAGGGTCTTTGTTAACTAGTTCCATGATGATGCGCTCCATAGCCTTGCAGACTAGGCTAGTCAGGCTTATGGGGTGATAGTTAGCATGGTCAGTTGTGGCCCCCTCCTTTGTGGAGCAGAATAACCATTGCTGTGTGCCATTCAATAGGCACGTAGCCTGCGGAGAGAGGCCGAAGTTGAACAGCATGTTTAGGGGAGGGGGGGGGGTTAGTTCGTTCTGTAGTTCGTGCAAGATGCAGCCTGGGACACCATCTGGCCCCATCGATGCTGTGTTTTTGGCTTTTGAAAGGGCTGTTTTCACCAGTGCTTCTGTGATTCCTGGGACACTACACTTTTCCGGTATTGTTGTGGGGCCCTTTTGAAGGTGAGAGGGAGGAGACGTTTGCACTGAATCTGTCAGGATGTTGGCAATAAATCAGTAGGTTCAGTACATTTTGTGCCATTTTGCACTAGCTCAGAGCATATCTGCGAGTTGCCACTTAGATTCTTGACATAACTAAAGGCGGCTTTGTGGTTATCTTTCGAATCCTCGGCTACATTTCTTTCGAAGTTAGCCTTGGATGATTTTAGGAGGGACCTTAGTTTCTTAATGATACTGATCAGGGATGTCTTTCCTTCTTGGGATTTGCTTGTTGTCGGAACTAGTTTCCTCCTTTTGTTGTATAACCTGTTTATGGCAGGGGTCCACCAAACTGGTTTCCTTCTCTTAGGAGACTGAGTCTCTGTTTTGCTAGGGATGGCACGATCCATGCATCCTTGTAGATGCTCAGAGTGCATTTGCAAAGGTTTCTGCATCTTGGGCAGCATTATCCTTTAGTGTGGGGGCTCTGAAACTTACCACCTCTGCCTTTCTGTGGTTTCCTTGGTTGGGGGTGGTGGTGGGAGTGTGGACAGAGTGATTAGTTTATGGTCTGATCTAACCAGTGACGGGTTGACCTCCAGCGCAGAACACCTGTCGCCCATGTTGGTGATGACCAGGTCCATTATGTTGTGGCCTCTAGTAGGGGAGTTTACCAGCTCAAGGGCATTTGAGTTGATAAATTCCAGGAAGCGCTGAGCCTGGGAGTTTGTACTCAAGTAGTTTTCCCAGTTAATGGTAGGGTAATTGAAATCGCCCAATATCAGCGTGTTCGGTAAGACCTTCATGTTTTCCAGTGTCTCCAGAAAGGCGGAGTGATGGTCCTGGGTCATGGAGGGTGATCTGTAGCAGGCCACAATTTGCACTGCAGATTTGCCTGATGTTAGCTGCACACGGATGATCTCAGAGATATCATGCTGCGCCACTAACCTGGAGGTGTGGGCATCCTTTATTAATATGGATACACCCCCTCCTTTTGTGTTTCTGTTCGTGTTCTGTGGCCGAAATGTGTGGTATGAGTTGTAGTCCAGTAGTGCTGGAGTGCTCTCTGGAGCCTTGAACCAGGTTTCAGTTACTGCACAGATGTCGACATTCTCCATACTTAGGAGTGCTTAGAGCGCATGCATTTTGAGATTTTAACTCCTGGTGTTGAGTAGCATAACCCTTTTTTTTTTTTTTTTTTTTTTTTTACTTGTGCCTAAAAAAGGCACTATGGGGGCAGCAAGAGCCTTGGCCAGTATTCGAAAGCCAAGGGGTGACAGATGCAAGCAGTCTCTTTTGAAGCAACGCGGCCTGTCGAGCATGTCATCCCAGGCTGACCGACCCAGTTTGATCTTTAGTAGTACCTTGGAGAAGAGAGGCAGAGGAGGAAAGGCATAAACTGATAGATTTTTCCAGGTGAAGGACAGGGCATCCACTTTCCAAGCTTGTTTGTGGGGAGTCCTTGTGCAGAATTTGTCCAAATGGTAGTTCTGGGGGGAGGCAAACAGGTCTATATCTGGGCTCCCACATTTGTTTAACATATTGAAGGTCTTTTCTTCCAATTTTCACTCGTGTGGGTCCATGAGATTTCTTAGTTTGTCTGCCAGTGTATTTAGCTTTCCTGGCAGGAATTGAGCCTGTAGGTGTATGTGGTAAGCTCAGGGCTTGTTCCACAAAGCCATGGCTAGTCTGCAGAGAGGGTATGAGTGCCCCCCCCCCGCTTGTTTATGTACCACACAACAGTGGTGTTGTCCATCTTTACCATTAATTGCCCTGGAAGGATGTAGTCCTTGAAGGCCGTCTGAGCATTCTGTACAGCTAACATTTCTTTTTGATTGATATGCAGGTGTATTTGACTTGGATTCCATTTGCCCTGAATGCACTTCCCTGCCAAGGGAGCCCCCCATGCATAGTCTGATGCACTTTTGTTAGGGTTTGGCGGCAGGGGGTAGAGTGAATGGCAGTCCCTTATTTTGGTGGCAGGCCTCTGCCCACCAAAGGAACTTTAACTGTAGGCAAGGTATGATGGAATCATTGCTTCTAGATCCTGAGAACTTTGACACCCATAGGTGTTTTGGATACCACTGCAGCTCTCATATGCAGTCTTGCATATGGAATTAGAAGAATGCAGGAGGCCATGAACCCAAAGGCTTGCAGTATTTGTCTTGCAAATAGCAGGGTCTTTGTGGCCATTAGTTTGAAGTAAGCTGTCATATAAACTTGTTTCTCTGACGTGAGGAAAGCCTTATAGGAAGTTGTGTTCAAGCCTGCTCCCAGGAATACAATTTGTTGGCAGGGTACAAGACGTGATTTCTTTTCATTTATGGTGTACCCCAGAGAAGTTAGCACCTTTTGTACAAACGCCAAAAGTAAGTCCTGGCTTTCTGCCTGAATTAGACAATCGTCCAGGTATGGGAATATTTGCCTGCAAAATGCAATGACTGGAGCTAGGCTCTTTGTGAATACCCTGGGCACAATAGATTAGCCAAAGGGCAGTGAGAGAACTGATCGTGCATGCAGCCTGCCTTGAAGCGTAGGTATCTACAAGATTCCCTGATAGGGATGTGCAGGTAGGCTTCCTTTAAATCCAGTATTGCCAACCAGGCATCTTTGCCTAGCATAGGAAGCAACTGGTGAAGTGTTAGCATCTTGAATTTTGGAATCACCAAGAAAGTGTTCAAGATAGAAAGGTCCAGGATAGGACGCCATGAGTAGTCTTTTCTGAGAACCAGGAAAAATCTTTAGTAGAAACCTTGTCCCTTTTCCTCTTCTGATACAGTTTGAACAGCCTTTATGCTTGAGAGAGAGAGAGTACTTGCTATTGAGCCTCTGCCCACTGATTTGGGGGTAGATCTGGCCAACCGTTTAACATATGAAACTGGCAATTTAAGGCCCTAAATGCCCAAGGTTGTAGAAGTGTATACCTTCTTACCCCATCTATCCAGCGCCCTGGAGTCTCTAGCAGAGGGTGTAGGATTTTTGGCAGTAGTAGCCTTAATGCCATTGGGTCCCTGTGAAATGGTCTCAAGAGCCACAGTAGGATTTTTAAAAAGGAACTCGAGGCCCAGGAACCCTGTAATATCCATCACGTTTTCCAGTACCAGGAGGTAAAGAGTCAGGGGCCAAGCTAGATTCCAAAAAGGCATCATCAAAATGTTTAGTACAGGAGGGAAAGCTAAAGGCCTGTGCTGGGGGAGGAGTAAGAAATCCCTAAGCCTCTTTTAGAATCAGAGTAATCCTGACTTTCCCAACAAAAATGCTCCCTAAGAGTATGCAAGGTTTCACCAAAACAGAAATCCTCTGGGGGGTGAAGTAGAGGGAATAGAGTTCTTTGCATCCGAATCCTCATAAGTAGATAAGGGTAAATCCTGGTCATCAGAGGAAACAAATTTCAGAATCTGGGTCAGAAGTATCATAAGCAAATTCAGTCCTAGGTCTCAGAGGGGAAGGTTGGCTTCCCCTGATTAAAGTAATAAGGTTATCAGTCATTCATATTTGTTTTTTAGGCATAGAGGCCTGACCATGCGGTCTGGGCATTGGTTTTCTAGGCATGGTTCGAGGTTTAGGCCTTTAAGAAGAAGATGGCGTTGATTTAATATGCAAGTCAGTAGGCCTGAATACACCCTCAGAAGCCGGTGCCTGCACAGCTGCTCCGGACCCATCCAAGGTAGAGACATCCACAGGTTCCACAGTTGAAGCATCTCACGGCATACCAGGCTCCGAATGGGTCTCAGAGGCCTGCGAATCTGAAGTAGCAGATATTAGGGGCTGCAAAAGCGCCTCACCAAGTACCGGCATACTGGCAACTAGCTTTAGAAGTGTCCTTGGCAACTTTGGACCTAGGCGGCCTGTCTCGGTCTTTATCTTTGCTTTTTTTCAGAATGTCTGTAGTTGGGTGGCTTACAGAAGCCATATCTGGGTAACTGAACCAAATACCAAAATATTTAGAAGCGTAAATATACAGACTATGAATAGTTTGTTGTTTAAATAAGGCACAAAAAGTACAGTTTTGTACCTACCATAAATGTAGATGTCCGATAGGTATGCATCTGCAGTCATAACAAATGGGTTGTCCTGCCTCAGGCAGCCCTTCGGTCGGCCGGATTCCAAAGTCTGGGTCTGGCCTCGGTTGATGTCGCACTTCACCCGACGTCATAGCTGCTGGAGTATAAAGGCATCAGCCAACGCCATTTTCCTCAGTGTTTCTTGCCCCAGATGCCAGGTGCCCTCTAGGAAGGCTAAATTTGGATAAATGTAGATAATTCCAAACAGTAGAAAGCAAAAAATATATATACATATATACATACAAACAAATACACCATAATAGATTCCCCCAGCTAGCTAAAAGAGGGGTAAGTACCCTAGGAATACCACAGAGGGGAAGGAGGGTGGGTAATCCTGACTGCAGATGCACACCCATCGGACATCTACATTTATGGTAGGTACAAAACTGTACTATGTCCTTCAAGGATGCATCTGCAGTCATAACAAATGGGTAGAATACCATAGCCAAACTGGGGGAGGAGGCACTAAGATAATGATGGTGTAGTTAGGATCCCTTGTAAAACAGCAGTTGCAAAACCTGCTCGGGATCTGGAGTATAAAGGAAGATTATAATGCTTGGCAAATGTATGCACGGAGCTCCAAGTAGCAGCTTCTAAAATGTCTTTGGTAGCCACTCCTCGTAGGAAAGCTGTAGTGGTGGCTGTAGCTCTTGTGGAGTGAGGCCTGATATTTTCAGGAGTTGTCTTTCCATGAAATACAGAATCGAATGCAATTTCCTATCCATTTTGAGATTGTCTGTTTTGAAATTGCTTTTCCTTGCACTCCTGTTGCATATGCTACCAGAAGCTGGTCAGTTTTTCTGCTGGCCTTGGCTCTGTCCAGAAGGTAGCGCAGTTGTCTGTGTACATCCAAGGTGTGTAGTAGTTTTTCACCCCTGTTCTGTGGGTTGGGGAAGAAAGTAGGTAAATGTATGGCTTGGTTCAAGGATATCCTGGATACCACCTTTGGCATAAAATTAGGATTGGCTCTCAGAGACACTCTATCCTGATGGAAGATAAGGAAAGGCTGCACTGCCATTAATGCCTGTAACTCAGATACCCTTCTTGCTGAAGTGATTGCTAGCAGGAAGGCAGTTTTCCAAGATAAGAACTGTAAGTCTGCTGTTGCTGTTGGTTCAAAAGGGGGGAGTGTTAATTTTTCTAGCACAAAATTGAGATCCCATACAAGCAAAGGTGGTTTCCTTGGAGGCTTTACATTTTTGATCCCTCTCAAAAATTGTCCGAGGATAGGATGAGAGAAGACAGGAGGATCCATGTTGTACTCTGCTGAAATTGCTGATGCATGTATCTTAATGGAAGAATAGGACAGGCCATTGTGGAACAATTCTGCTAAGTATTCCAGGATGTGTGCCAGGTTTGCTAGTGTGACATTTTCTCCCTTTTCTGCACTCCAAATGAGGACTTTTCCATTTGGCTGAATATGTTTTCCTTGTGGAGGGTCTGCGAGCCTCCAGGATAATGTCCTTAACCCTCTGAGATAAATCAAGTTGGTTTTGTTTTATGCAATTTTCCAAGCAGTTAGCTGCAGTGTTTTTAAGTTTGGATGCAGGGTCTTGTAGTTGTTCTGCATTAGAAGTAAAGGACAGAGGTAGATGCCATGAATGCGTCCGAGCCATGCTTCTCAGTAGCGGGTACCAATGTTGCCTTGGCCAGTCTGGAGCTATCAGAATTACCTTTGGCTGTTCCTCTCTGATCTTCAGTAGAACTTTGTACATCAAAGGAAGAGGTGGAAAGGCATATACTGTCAGGTCCTTCCAGCTGAAAGAGAGGGAGTCCACTCTCCAGGCAAGTGGGTGGTATACTCTTGAGCAGAATTTCTTCAGTTGGTGGTTGTGTGGGGAGGCAAACAGGTCTATCTCTGGCATTCCCCATTTCTTTAAGGTTTTGAAAATATCTGGATGCAGCATCCATTCATGAGCATCCGTGGTAGTCCTGCTTAAGCTGTCTGCTAGTGAATTCTCTTTTCCTGGTACAAATTTGGCCTGCGGTTGGATGTTGAGATTCAGGGCCAAATTCCACAGGTCCATTGTCGTCCGGCATAGAGGGTATGAATGTGTGCCTCCCTGTTTGTTGATGTACCACATGACTGTGGTATTGTCCGTCCTTATCAGCAGGTGTCCTTGCTGGATGAATGGTCTGAATGCCTCGATTGCATGTTTCACTGCCAGCATCTCCTTTAGGTTTGTGTGTAGATTCAGCTGGTCTTGTGACCATAGGCCTTGGATACACTTGTCTTCCATGTGTGCCCCCCAGCCTAGGTCTGAGGCGTCCGTGGTGATGGTCTGCCTTGGATGTGATTTGTGGAAAGGCAATCCTCTGTTTATCTGACAGGCCTGAGCCCACCACAGGAATTCTTTTTTCAGACATGGAATGATTGGTATCTGGGCTTCTAGACTGTGTCTGTGCTGAGACCATACATTCCTTAGGTACCATTGTAACTTCCTCATATGCAGCCTGGCATGTGGGATCAATATTATGCAGGATGCCATGTAACCCAGGGCCTGCAGGACTTTCCTTGCAGTAAGCTGAGTTTGTCTTGTTAATGCCATGAAATAGACTGGTAGTTGCTTTTGTTTTTCCTCTGAGAAAAGCCATCTGAGTAATTGTGTCCAGTTCTGCACCCAAAAATGTTATCCTTTGAGATGGCACTAGTCTTGACTTTTGTATGTTGACTGTGTATCCCAAGGCTTGCAGCAGTTGTATGACATAGGCCAAATCCTTTATTAATTTTGTCTTGGTGTCCGCTTGTATTAGGCAGTCATCCAGGTATGGGTAGATTTGAATTCCCTGAAGCCTGCAATGAGCAATTACTGATGCCAGGCATTTCGTGAATACTCGGCGCAGTAGATAAGCCAAAGGGCAATGCTGAGAATTGATAATGCTCTGATCCTGCAAGACATCTGAGGTGTCTTCTGCAATCTGGTCGTATAGGGACGTGCAGGTATGCCTCCTTGAGATCTAGGAGTCACCAGCCAAGACTCCTTGCCCAACATGGGAAGAAGTTGCTGTAGGGTCAGCATTTTGAATTTTGGAACAATGAGGTATGTGTTCAGTGCGGACAAATCGAGAAAAGGCCTCCATTGATTTTCTTTTCTTGGTACAAGGAATAGTCTGCAGTAAAATCCTTGGCCTTGTTCCATAGATGGTACCTTTTCTATTGCTCTCATCTTTAGTAAACTGATGATTTGTTTTAGAGCCTCTGATTTCTGGCTTGGTGGAAGGTTTGGCATTCCTCTCTTTTTTGGTAGAGTGTGGAAGTGAAACCTGCAGCCCTTGTCTATTGTTTGTAAAGTCCATTTGTCTCCTGTAATACAATGCCAATTTCTTGAGAATAAGGCTAGCTTTCCGCCCAAGGGTGCTTCCAGTTGTTCCCTGGTAGGCGGAATCAGAGCCAAGTCATTGCGTCTGTCCTGTAGAAGTGGTTGCAGTCGCAGCTGTGGCAGCACTTCTTTGGTTGGCAGGTTGCCACTGACGACCCCTGTAGGCACCCCTAGATTGACCTCTGCCTCTTGGGCGTCTATTTCTGCCTCTCTGTGCTCTGGAGCTGTCTGGAAAGGACCAATTCTTTGAAGGCCAATTTCTGCTAAACCTCGGAGGTTGGACCTGCAAAAAATCCTTGACTGTTTGGACAGATTTTGCTTTTTCTTCCACTTTCTTTAGAACCTCCTGTGCAGGGGAGCCAAACAAACTTTGTTTCTCCATAGGGGCATCCAGGAGTTTTGACTTAACATGGTCTGGTAAGGATTGTTCTTTTAACCAGGCATGCCTTCGAATCACTGCTCCAGTCATAGCTGATCTAAAAATGAAGCCTTCAGTGCATCATAGCCACATTTTAAGAAATGATTACTGACCTGCTGAGAATTGTGTACCAAATCCTGAAGGGACTTATGGTCTAAAGGTTCAGGAGAGGCCAGCTTTTTATTCAGCTGATCTAACAAAAATTCCTGGTACTGTATCATGTGAAATTGACAGTTTAAGGCCCTGGCAGAAAGAGTAGCAGATGTATAAACCTTTTTACCCCATCTCTCTAAAGCTCTAGATTCTCTTTCAGATGGTAGAGGGTTTTTGGCAGAGGCAGCTGCAACACCTTTAGGGCCCTGAGAAATGGTTTCTGGGTCAGCAGCATGAGCCTTATACAAGTGGTAGTGAGAATCCGGGACACTGTAGTATCTGTCAGGCTTTGCAGGGGCCGGGAGAAGAGAATCAGGGGCAGTACTGGCATCATTGTATGCATCAACAACTGATAGTACAGGTGGAATGGCTAAAGGCCTATGCTGTGGTAAGTGTAAAAAAGTCCTTAGCCTTTTCCTAAAATCAGAAAAATCCTGACCCTGCCATTGGAAGTGTTCCCTCATTGAGTGTAGGGTTTACCCAAAAGAAAATTCTTCTGGAGGTGAGGCAAAAGAATGGAGTCTTCTGCATCAGAATCCTCATAAGGAGAGTACAGGCCTTCCTGATGGTCCGATACATCTGAACCATCCGAGGAGTAGTCAGAGGACAGAGGTTCAGGGGGTTCAGTCCTAGGACTCTTTTCAGGAGGGGGTTGTGAGGCCCTGTCTGGGTGAGGATGGGTTCCCCTGATAAGAGAAATAAGGTCCTCAGCAAGGCTGAGAATCTGGGAACTTGAGGTAGGCCTGTGAGGGAGTTTTTGAAGTTAAGGCCTTGGAAAGTTTGGCTGCTTTAGCCCTGGAAAAGGCCTTGATAGACAGAAGCAGGGGGTCTAGCTGCCCCACGTGCAGGAGTGGAGATGTCCAACGGAATAGTGTCAGACAACTCTTGTGTGCCTGCTACTTCAGCAGGAATTTCTGTAGCCGACTCAGCCATGGCCTGTGTGGCCTCGGTTATCGGAGGCATGCTTTCGGCCTAAGGAAGAACCGAGGTCTCGGTTTCAGCCGAAACTGAGACACTCGCGGTAGGCCTAACCGTGGTTTCAGCCGAAACCGCGGGCCGTGAGTGTCGGTCCTTTTCTTTGCGTTTTTTTAGCTAAATGTGTAGTCGGGAGTCTCCGACGGCATTTTATATGCAAAAGTGGAGCCAAAAAAACTCTTCTGCAAACTCCGACCGACGTCTAAGAGTCCGTCGGTTGAAGGAAGCACAGGCTAAACAAGCTGATACGTCGTAGTCTGGGCCTAAGCAAGGAAGGCAGTAAGAGTGGAAATCCTTATGAGGTATTTGGTTCCCACAAGTTAAACAATTATTTACTTTGTCTGACATCGGCTGAGGCACGAAAGAGTCCCCAACGGGGTACTTAGCTTTTTAGAAGTCTTCGGTATGTTGAAATCTCTGGATCTGACCGACCGGCACTTGCGAACAGCTTCTGCTTCGGGCACCGCGCGGCAAGAAAGACTGAGGAAAATGACGTCGGCTGATGCCTTTATACCCCAGCAGCTATGACGTCGGGTGAAGTGCGACATCAGCCAAGGCCAGACCCAGACTTTGGAATCCAGCCGACCGAAGGGCTGCCTGAGGCAGGACAACTCATTTGTTATGACTGCAGATGCATCCTTGAAGGACATCCTACAGCGAGGTACGTTGTGGTCAGGGCCTAGGCAAGGAATACGGTACGAATGAAAATCTTTGAGGTATTTGCTTTCCACAAGAAATACAATTAGACTTTTACTGACATCGGTTTAGAGCAAGAAAAAGTTTCCCCAATGGGGTACTTGGCTTTAGTTTTGAAACTCTAAAACGAAAATTTCAGGAGTCAGCCGACCAGCTCTTGCGAACTGCTTCTGCTTCAGGCACCACACAGCAAAAAAGACTGATGTAATGGCATCTGCTGCTTGCTTTATACCCCTGACTACCCGACGTCATGGAAGATGAGACAGCAACCGACACAGGACCCAAGACTTGGATAATCAGGTCGACTGAGGTCTACTGCAAACAGATAACCCAAATGCAATGACTGCAACAGTGAAAAACGAAGATCAGTCTTGAGTAAAAGCCTTGTCCCCTTTGTTCTGCTGGGATAGCTTGAATAACCTTGATGCTGAAGAGAGAAACTACTTGCTTCTTTACCTTCGCCCATTGGTTTGGAGGGAGGTCTGGCCATCCACTTAAGGTTGGGAATGAGTGGAAGTGGAACCTGTATCCTAGGGAAACAGTTTAAAACCCATTTGTCTTGGATAATGTATTCCCAAGTTTTTTGCATGCAGGTCAAGTTTTCCTCCTAAAGGTGCAAGTACTTTAGCCTTGCGGAAGTTAAGGATGTCACTGTGCAAGTTTACCATACAGGGGTGGCTTACTACTCGCCGTTTTGGACGTGGGAGCACCCCACTGCTTACATCTGTGCATAACCGGAGACTGAAGTTGGGCTGAGAAAGGCCTGGAAGGAAAGGACTGGAAAGGACCAGTTCTTTGAAGACCAATGCCTACTGAATCTAGGTGGCTGCACCTGTAAGAAATCAAACAGTTTGCATAGATTTAGCTTTCTCCTCCATCCTTTTGAGAACTTCTGCTTTATTGCCAAATAGGCGCTCTTGGTTTAAGGGTGCATCCAGTAATTTTGCTTTGACATCTGGCAAGTTTTGTTCCTTAAGCCAAGCATGCCTTCCAAGAACAGGCCCAGTGACAGCAGCTCTACAAGATGCTTCTAAAGCTCAACACCACACTGCAAAGTATGTTTACCAATTTGGTCAGCAGAATGCATTAACTCTTGTAAATCTTTGCGTTCTGCACAGTCAGGAATCAACATCATTTTCTGTTTAATTAGCCCAATACTATGCTGCGGATACTTTAACATATGAAACTAGCAAGTTAAAGCCCTAATGGCCAGAGTAGCAGAGGTGTATACCCTTCTTACCCCATCTGTCTAAAGCTCTAGAATCCCTGTCAGAAGGGGTAGGATTCTTGGCAGTAGTAGCCTTAATGCCTTTTGGTCCTAGGGAAATGGTCTCTGGATCCACAGTAGGATTCTTTAAGAGGAACTTGAGAGAGTCAGGCACTCTATAGTACCAGTCAGGTTTCCTGGGAGCTGGAGGCAAAGTAACTGGGGGTAAGGCTGGATTCCAAGAAGACATCTACAATCTCCAGAACAGAAGCGATAGATAGAGGCCTGTGCTGAGGCAGGTTTAAAAATCCCCCCCCCCCAGTCTCTTTCTGGACAGAGAGTCCTGGCCTTCCCAGCGGAAATGCTCCCTAAGGGTATGCAGGGTTTCACCAAAAGAAAAATCTTCTGGAGGGGAAGGAGAAGGAATGGAATCCTCTGCATCAGAATCCTCCACGGGTAGAAAAGGGTATGTTCCTGGTAGTCAAAAGGAACAGAGATATCAGATTCCTGATCAGAAGGAAAATCAGTTGTGGGTCTCTCTGAGGGGAAAGGCTGGCTTCCACTAATTAAGGTAATAAGGACATCAGCCATTCTAATCATTTGTTTTTGAGGCCTGTGGGCCTGAAAATGTCCTTTGGTAGCCGGTTTCCTAGGCGTAGCGCGAACTTTAGGCCTGAGAAATTCAGTATGTTTGGCTTGAAACAAAGTAATCTGTTTAATATGGAAATCGGTAGGCCTGAATACAGCCTCAGAAGCCAATGCCTGCACAGCAGCTCCGGACTCATCCAAGGTAGAGACATCCGCAGGTCCCACAGTAGAAGCATTAAGCGACATAGCTGACTCCGAATGGGTCTTAGTAGAGGCCTGCTAATCTGTAGAAGTGGGCATCAGGGCTGCGAAAACGACTCAGAGTACCTGCGGACTGGCGACTAGCTTAATGGTAGCTTCGTCGGCAGTTTTGGACCTATGCGGTCTGTCTCCATTTTTATCCTTATGTTTTTTTCGGAAGATCAGTAGTCTGATAGCTTACCAATGCCATTTCGGAGTACAGAGATAGACAGCAAAAGTATTTAGCTACAAAAGTTGCCCGACGACAGATAGCTCGGGTTTTTAACACGGCACAAAACCAACAGCGAGGGACGTCGTGGTCTGGGCCTAAACAGGTGACGCAGTAAGAATGAAAACCTCTATGACGTTTTTGCTTTCCACAGACAACATAATTATTAATTTTCTCTGACATTGGTTAGAGCAAGAAAAAAGGATCCCCAAACGGGGTACTTATCTTTTAGAAGACTTCAGGTCTGAAACTCAAACGAAAATTTCAGGAGTCGGCCGACCAGCACTTGCTAACTGCTTCTGCTTCAGGCACCGCACGGCAAGAGTGATGTAATGGCACCGGCTGCATGTTTTATACCACTGACAACCTGACGTGATGGAAGAAGCAACAGTATCCAACACAGAAATCCTAAGACACTGGTATTCAGGCCGGCTGTGGGATACCTGCAGGCAGATAACCTAAATGTGATGACTGCAACAGTGAAACATGACGAACTTCAGAAACTGAACTCTGAGCATGAATCAGAAAAGTGAGGAGAAAACCCTTTATCTGTCCCTGCACCCTCCTGTCTAAATTCAGAATTTTGACTCCAAGAAAACCAGCACGTCTCCTTTTAGCAGAAAGCATAAAAAGGATCAACAGGTTGAATTAAATCCTGAGCCTGACCCAATAAACTAATCCTATCTGAAGAAATTTGAGGAAGAGTATGTCCATGATTTTTTTTTTTTTTTTGGACAGGAAAAATGGGGTCAGTGTTATTAATGGCAGCAGCAGCTTCCCAAGGATGGCACAACATCTGATTAAACAGAGTTGGTCTTCCCTGTTCTGTATACAAAGATCAACAAGCGTGGTCTTTCAGAGAATGTGGCTAACCCCTGGTCCACAATGACTGTAGGGATCCGGGGTAAGAGAGAAGTGGTCTGAGGAAAGATTAGTTGAGAAGAGCTTACCATAATGACAGATGTTCTTCTCTTCTCTTTTGCAGTATTCGTTACATGAGGGAGTTGCCTACCAAGGTGACCCAACATCGATCAGTATAGCAACGTCTTACTACCGCAGGGTGTGCAGTACATCTGACATGGGCTACTATCAGAAGTAGGCCATAAGAAAGTAAGAGCGCACCATCCCCAGAAATGAAGCCTCAAGCAGAGAGACAGTCCAAAAGAAAGAGGATCAACACATCTAAGAACACAAGGAAGTGGGGGAGGCGAATGGGACAGAATAGTGCAGAGAAGAGAAGGACGTCTATCGTTATGGCAAGTTCTTACACAACTAACCTTTGTCCTTATATTCATCTGTTGCAGTATTCTACACATGAGGGAGAATACAAAAGCTCAAGCAGAGAGAGGTGGAGGTGGCAAATTAATTTTCCAGGAACCCTTTAAGAATGGCCCTGGCAAACCATGCCCTGGATCTGGAGATAGATTCCAGTTTATGTTTTGTGAAGGTGTGGACAGGTATCCAAGTAGCTGCTTCAAAGACACAGTTAGTGTCCCAGCCCTTTGAGGAATGCTCCCAAGGAAGACACTGCCCTTGTAGAGTGGGCTTTGACTGTGCCAGGAAGGGCTTTACCACGGTGGGCATAGCAGAATGAAATGGATTAGGAGATCCAGTTGGATATGGTCTGTTTGGACACAGGCAGTCCTAGAGCCCTGGGGTGGAATGACACAAACAGTTGGTCTGACTTTCTAAAAGGTTTGGTCATGTACACACAACTCAGTTTAGTACAGCTGTGCAAGTAAACTTACAACAGTACGCGTTCAAATTATCACTGCTTTAGGCAAAAGACGAGAATTGGTTCTCAAAGAAACCCTGTGTCTGTGGAAAATGAGATTGGGATTATTCACCATAAGAACATGCAACTCAAGATACTTCTTGCAGAGGTTAGAGTAATCAGTAAAACAGTTGTCCGTGATAAGAACCTCAAGTCTGCCAGGTTAGCTGGTTCAAATGAAGCAACAGTTAGCTTCTCTAACACAAAAGTAAAATCCCAATGATGCAGTGAAAGAGCATCCACAGTCAGACACACTGAAGAGGCTGATCACTGAACCCTGACAGAGAAGTAATGAAGGCCATTGGATAACACTCAGATCTTATAAAACCAGAGAAGTAGCCATGATGAATGGGTGCAGGCTACGTTGCTGGCTACAACTAGAAACGTTTTCTATTTGCTAATATAGGATTTTCTAGTATCAGACTTTACTGCCTCCATTATAACCTGCTGCATGTAATCCATAAACAAGTGCTTAAAAGGAATTAAGACCCCATCATCCAGGCAATCATATGAAGCTGATTGGGGTTGGATTGTATTAAACCCCTCTAACACAGAGTAGATCCATTCTGTAAGAAAGCTTGTGGAAATTGCCACTGAGTTTCCAAAATAAAGGAGAACCACATTTGCCTGGGCCAAAATGGAGTCAACACAAGGATTCTGGGGGTTTCTGAAACTTCAAAAGTACCCTGGATAACTATGGAAAGGGTAGAAAAGCATACTGGGACATTCCTGTCCAAGGTAAGGACAAGGCATGGAGTTCTGGTTCAGAATCTTGCCAAATAATTGTTCAGAGGAGGCAATTGGGTCTAATTCAGAAACTCCCCACAAGTGGATCAAATCTTGGAAGACCCCCTGATCATCTCTACTCGTGAAGGTCTGCCTGCCATCCAAGTTTGCTCAGACAGGATACTTGTAGAGTGAGCGAATTCTTAACCTATATCCCAAGCTAATATCACTAGGCTGCAAAGGGGATATGACCTCATTCCTCCTTGCTTGAAGTACCACATGATTGTGGTATTGTTGATAACTTGAAGAGGTCCAGAGACCAAAGATGATTCACAGCTGAGTGCCTTGATCAGGACAAACTCTCCCATACACCTTGCACTTTTATCCTTACTGAAACTGCTCCCCAGGTAAAGTCTGAGGTGGTCAGTGACTGCTTTTAAGCAGGGAGGGAGAAGGGGACAATTGGATTTATGGAAATTTGCTCTCTGCAAGTGATGTGTCCGACAACCCCAAACACTGGGATTTGGAGAGACGAAGGATGTTGGTGCTGAAACCAAAGACAGAGTTCAGATACCATTTTCTCTCTCCCATGTTGAAGCTTGCCAAAAGTATCATGAGAAACCCAGACACCATGAGAAAATCTGGAGGTATTCCCTTCACAGTGACCAATGGTTGAGTGCAAAATCTTAGAAAAAGATCTAGAAGGCAGATGGGAGGGGATCTGACTTTAACCATCATTCTAAAGGCTAAAATCTATTAAAAAAAAATGTTCTAGCCCATTCCCTATAAATCAGATAAAGGCAATCATAGACACAGGAGTTTCTAAAACTACTTACAGTGATACTACCCCAGCTGCTTTAACCACCACAAACTGCCAAACTCTTATCCAATCTTCAAAACAATTAGTTATGTACTCACCGTAACGATAGATGTATGTGGTCCATCTCGCCTACATTCATTACTGACGGGCTCGGAGCAGAGAATCTGCTCCCGATCGCACAAACATATAACTAGCACGTAAGTCTCCTCCTAATTTATTGGGCTGGGCTAAGCCTGTATCCCAGGATGCACCATGCCCAAACCCCCAGATCTTGTTTGCCACAATATAATCGCCACACATACATAACCCCACAGGAACACACAAGCAGCAAGAAGAGAGAAAAATAATGTCCCTCAGAAAGGGGCTCTAAGGAAGATAAATTTCACTCCAAGTCCACCAGGAAGGGGAAGACTGGTGGAGTATTATTAAAATATGTAGACGCAGATGGACTACATACGGCATCTATCGTTATGGTGAAAGTACATAACTAATTGATGTAATGTGGCCCTATCTGCCTTCTGGCATTCGTACCCACCCCTGACGAGGACAGCTCCTAGCACCTATATCCTGGGAGGTGCTCAGGTGGGAAAAACACTCCCTGAGCACCATGGAATCCAAAGGAAGCCCACGACACTCTAAAGCCGAATGTCCAGCTTAGTAATGAGAAATAAAGGTGTGTAGGAAGCTTCAGGTGGCTGCTGCTGCATAGATTTCATCCAAACACAGACAGCCTAGCATGAAAAAAGCCACTGAGGTAGCCATAGCCCTGGTAGAATGCGCCTTTCAACTGGAGAAAGGTAGATGCTCTATCTGCCGATGTGTAAATAAATGAGATTACAGTCCTTAATCCACCTTGCAATAGTGCCTTTGGTCAGAAGGGCTACCAATCCTGTTATCTGAAAAAGGACACAAACAACTGATCTGATTTCCTCTTGTTTTGTCTTGTGCAAATAAAACTCAGTTGTCTAAGTGTACATCCAATTGGTGAAATTTGAATTCTGCCTTGTTTTGAAAAGTGTGGAAAAACACCGGTAACTCAAATGAATTGGTGAAGTTACAGAAGGTAGAATCAAACCTTTAGAAAGGAAGGGTTGGAGTCTGAGAGGATACTCTATCCTTATGAAAAATCAAAATAAGGAGGTTTAACAGAAAGGGCTTGAAGCTCTGATACCCTTCTGGCTGAAGTAATGGCCATACAAGAAAGGCTGTCTTCCAAGACAAATATTTTAATTCACAAGTGGCTGCAGGCTCAAGGAGAAGAAGATTATGTCTCTAAGCACCAAGTTTAAATCCCATGGCAAAACTGGCTGTGGTAAAACTAGGTGACAAAGTAACCAAGGCTCCTTTTAGGAATGCTTAACAGTTTATGGCCCATGAGTGAAGACTCATATGAAACGCATTGAAAGATTAGAATTGCCGCCAGCTGTACCTTAATAGTGGAGGCAGCGGAACTCATATCTGAAAAGAGTAGCCAAAAATTTAAAACTGCCGGGCCACAGGGCTGTGAAGGGGATCTATATGGGCCAAAAACCCGACTTGGGCTTGTGGAAGAAGAAGGATATGTACCA
>NC_056751.1:389832140-389952140 GCF_019279795.1 Protopterus annectens
GACCTCCTCCCCAAGTTGGATTTGCACCAGAAATCCTCACAGCCAAGTGTGGAAAGTGGATGCCCTATCCTTTACATGGGAAATCTCGATTTATGCCTTTTCCCCCTCTGCCCCTCCTCTCAGAAGTACTACTCAAGATCAAGCAGGACAGACCAAGGACAATGCTTTTGCCCCAGATGGGACACACCAACAGTGGCATCCACTCCTACACAGTCTTCAGTGCCACCCTGGCACCTACATCAGACCCCCCCCCCACCTGCTTGTCCCAGCAGGAGGGACAGATTTTGCATCCACAGCTGCAAACACTGAACCTTGCAGCCTGGCTTATCCCCTGAATTACACCACAAGCCACCCTCAGCAAACAGATGCTGGGTGTCATCTTTGAGGCCAGAATGCCTAGTACTAGGAAATCCTATTCAGAAAAGTGGAAAAGATATTTGTTCTTGAAGCCAGTCTCAAGGTAAGGACACAGCTGTGCCCACCTTACCTCAAATCCTAGATTAAATAGCAGAGCTGCTCCACAATGGTCTGTCCTCCTCAATTAAGATTCATGCCTCTGCCATATCACCTCATTACAATACTGAGCCACCTCTTTTCTCTCCCTCTCCTCAAACATTTCCTGAGAGGAACCAACAATTTAAGGCCCCCGAGGAGAGCTCCCACCCCTGCCTGGCACCTTCTCTTTGTACTAGAGAAGCTCACGCTTTCCCCTTTTGAGCCTGCTGCTGCAGCAGAGTTAAAATTCCTCTGTTGGAAAACAGCCTTATTTCTAGCCATCACTTCAAGAAGAGTGTCTGAGTTACAGGCACTAATGGCTGTGGGAACCCTTCAATGTTAAGTTGTCTCTCTTGCCTTCATTCTTGCTGGTTGGGGTTTGGAGCCGATCTTCGGCTCCGACTCAGCCGTTTTCTAAAGCTCGAGAGCTATTTACTGGCTCGAGGCCTCACTATATCCCACAATGCTTGGTGCTAGATCCCCAGATCTCGTTTGCCGCTTTAGCTACGAGGTTGCGCTTTACTGGCTCAGGTCGTATTTAACTTTTTTGTGATACTTTGTTGTTAAAATTTAGTATATTTTAAAGCTTTTTTAGTAGTGTATACTGTTAGATTAGTTTTAGTACCCTGTTTATCTTTAATCCCTGTGTTTTCTTTTAGGAAACTCGTTTTTGCTTGGAGAGTTTCTCCCCTCCCCCAATCTCCCTTAGTTAGCCGTTTTAATTAGAGGCTAACCCCTTCCCTTTTATAAACCCTTTTTCCAGTAGGAAGTAGTGTTTAGCCTTTGTAGTTAAATTTCTTGTTTATTTTTCTAGTATTGTGTCTTTAAGCTTTTGTGTGAAGGTGTGGGACTAGTGTGTTTGTGTGTGTTTGTTTCTTTACACTAGTCTAGCTTACTTCTGTTGGTATCCCTTTTTCTTGAGCATGTCAAAGGATACCAAGTTATCAGGGTTAAAGAAGTGTGACTCGTGCTGTCAGAAAATGTCTCTGACAGACTGTCACAGTTCTTGTGTTTATTGTTTGGGCACCCTACACCTGCAGGACTCTTGCTCGCTATGTCATGCCTTTAGTCAGAGAGTCCTGCAGGAACAAGTTGATTCTTAGAGGGTTACTAAAACCCAAGGGGTCTCCGAAGCCTCAGCCAGCGAAAACCCCTAAGCCCACCAAGCCATCGGCTCCCAGTATGGAGCCGTCGCCAGGTGGAGCGTTTGCTTCCATTTCAGTTCTGGCTGGAACCGAAGTATATGAATCTCAATCTGCTCCGACCTTGGTGTCAGTCAGGGAGCCGTAAGCTATCTAGGTCTCCATCCCTAGAGTCGATTCGCTTGGCTCCGGGGTCACGTTTACTACAATCTGAACGGAGCCATCGGTCCCACTCTTCTCTGTTCTCGAGGCCATCTGATCATGACTTGGAGAGGGTGGTTAGTAGACTCCTCAAATTGCATGCCCTGGCTAAACTGTTAACTAGCCCTCCTCATCAGGCTGTGGCTGTTCCTGTTTCTGAAGTAGTTCTCCACCGACTCCTCCTGTCAGTTCGGAGCCGGAGTTTGTTGGGGCTCGGCTCTTGGAAACGTCGGTGCTGATGCTTCCCCTTTCGGCTCAGTCTGCTCTGATTTCTTCAGTGGTTCTGTCCTTGGAGGGATCTGGGCACCGAGACTCCCTTGTCGGCTCCGAGGGGGTGAGTGGCATCGGACCCTTGTCCGACCTCGTTCTCCCTCTTGGAGCCTCGGCGCAGGTAAGCTCAGCTCCTACATCGGCCTCGGAGCCGTCCCTTTCGGTGCCGGGGAGGATTTCTGTCTTTTCGGAGCGGGGATCCTCTTCTCTGCCAGACAGGGGTGCCTTCGAGGTCATGAGGAGCGTGCTGACTTATGAGTCTGCACCTCTATCAGCCCCTTTGGCTCCTCCCCCCAGGGTGCCTGCTTCGGTCTCTGTCCCTCCTCCAGACCCCAAGCGAGGGGATCAGACGCTCCAGGTCACCCCACTGGGTGTATCTTCCTCTTCAGAGGCCTCCCCTGAAATTTCAGAGGAGCCCCCCTCGAAAGAGGAAATGTAAGAGGAAACATGTTGACTCCCCCGAGTCTGTCACGTCAGATACCGACTTGGAGGATTCGGAAGGGTCCCCAAGATCCCCCTCTGAAGATGTCTCTTTCTCTGACATCCTTGAGATCCTTAGGCAGAGGGGAACTGGACTGCCTTTAACCCTTCTGAGGACGAGTCTGTGTTCCTGGACGCGTTTGGTTCTCACCCCTCCACCTCCTGGGTGTCTCCGCCTTTCGATCCATTGATGGAAGTAGTGGCTTGGAAGGCATGGTCAGTCCCGGACACACTGGAACCAACCCCCCGCAGGCCCACTAAGTTTATTACGGCCCCTCAAGATAAACAGTTTTAGACAAAGGGTGTCCCCGTTGATGCCATGGTGGTAGCAGCGGCCACGAAAAAGGAGTTGGCTGACACTTCTGTACTTGTCCACCCCCCTAATAAAGATTCTAGGACGATGGACAGATACAGGAAGCGGATGTTTTTCTTCAGCGACCTTCTCCATGTGGTCGCTGAATTACTTGTGCTACTTCACCCGTCTCCAGAGGGATGTCCTCAAGGAGCTAGGAGATGCCCTTCAAGATCCAGCAGCAGCGGGGGCTCAAGACAAGATCAACTTCCAGCTGGCGACTCTTAATTCAATCGTCAACCCCTCCATGCGGCGCATTTCGTATGCGGCTGATGGGCCGAGTAGGGCCGCAGGCACAGGCATGGCTTTGAGAAGACGTGCCTGGATGCGGTTATGCAACTTTGCTGATCCCTTCAAGGCGTCTTTCACCAATACCCCTTTCGATGGTTTTTGGACCACAAGTGAAAAATACCCTTCCCAGGTGTGAGCAGGAAGGCAAGACTCTCTCTGCCATGGGAGTTGGTTTTTCCACTCCCTCTAGACCATACAATGGGATTACAATTAAAGTCCAAAACGCAACCAGACCAGTCACTCAAGTTCATCAGAGCACTTTTTGTATATAAGACTTCAGAAGGCAAAGCTCCCTCAAGCAGGAATTCTATCTCTTTGGTAGTAAGCCCAAGAAGTCTTCTCTCTCACCAGAAGCCAATAGCGGGACTAATTCTTTGCCTTATGAAGTCCATGGCAATCTCACTTAAGTGCAAGTAGTTGGATTCCACATGCGAGTTTTTCAGTGGACTGTAGTGATTCAGTGATCAATCAGGAAACGGCCCATGTCTTTTCTAGTTGCACTAGCATTTGCAGAGCGCACACAAAGTGGTGGCTAAACTCTCCTTGTGTTGTACAGTTTCTTTCATTCTTCCTTCTACCCCAAGTCACAGTAACCACTGACTCTACCCAACTGGAGGGGTGGGGGCTTTATTTGAGAGAGACCATCAGAGGCAAGTGATCCAAAACAGAGGTTAGTTTTTACGCCAGTATTTTGGAGATGATAGCAGTTCTAGCATTGCAGGCCTTTTTAGGACACACTCCCTTTAGATGTGATTTCTGTTTAGATAGACAACATGGCAGGATTCTGGTACGTGAACAAACTGGGGGGAACCAGATCTCATCCGCTGAGTCGAGAGGCCATGAGTGTGGCAATGGGTGTCATCTTATCACTACTTTCTAATGCATGTCCTGGGGGAATCCTGTATCCGGATGGACAAGACAAAGCAGGTTTCACAACTGGCCTCTAAACCCATTTGTAACAGAGGAGTTTAAGCCATTGGGGCCGAGTTTGTTAAAGCAACTTCTCCTTTCCCCACAACACCAAATGCCTCAAGTTATTTGCTCTATTTTTCTGAGTGCGGGTGTCGCTCAGGGACATTCTGACGTACCCTTGGCCTCCAAGGTCACCTTTATTCCTTTCCTCTTACTCTGTTTCCAAAATATATGCAGAAAGCATTTGTGATGGTAATGACCACCCTAGCCTCTTTGGCCTCAAGTGTTTCCTTTCCCCTGTCCTTACCTAGTTCATATTCTGTGGGTGTAGGCCTATAATCCAAATCTTCTCACCCATCATGGTCTCGCTCACCTGAACATACAGTCCCTCAGACTGAGCGCATGGTTTGTCCAATTCAAGTTAATGGTTCAGCAGTCCACGTTTTAATCTTGAATTGTCCACATTTTATCTTCCCAAAAACACTTGACTAGAAAATTTTACAAGAGCAAATGGAAATGGTTTTCTTTTTGGACGACTAAAAAAAATGTAGACCTTTCTTGGCTTCTCTTTCAGCAATTTTGGACTTCTTGCCAGTCTCTCTTCAATGTGGTGCCAGCTATCCTACCATGAAAGTATATTTATCTACAGTATCACGTTTTCATGTGGATGAAAATCCGTATGCCAGTTGCATCTCAAATTATTCAGCACTTTTGTACTACACCCTCTGTTTGTAGATCCAGTTCCTCCATGGAGTATTACTGTTCTGCAGGCATTGATTTGTCCCCCATTTGATCCTGCTGCTAGGGTAGATCTGAAGTTAACCATGAAAGACTTTATTTCCGGTGGATATCACTTCTGCCAGGAGAATTTCAGAGCTGCACACCCTGTCCTCAAAACTGCTTTGGGTAATTTTTCATAAAGCGATGGTGTCCCTGAAAGCAATCATCTGTGTTCTACCTAAGGTGGCTTCTGAATCCTCTTATTAATCAGTCCGTAAATTTTCCAGTGTTCCCAAATTTTTCTAACCAGGGTGAATGACTATGAACATTTAGCAGTTGCAAAGTGTAGTTTCCCTTTTTCTTTCATTGGACAAAACCGTTAAAATCTGATAAGTTTTTGGTGTCCTTTTCTACTGCTAAATTTGGAAAAGCAGTATCCAAAGTCACTTTGTCATTTTGGTTGTTTCAGTGGATTTCATTCATCTATCAAGTAAGAGGATTGCTACTTCAACCTCAATAACTCCACTTGATATGTGGCTTCTTCTACAGATTTCTTACTGTACCAGTTGATGACACGTGCTTAGTTACCTGATCCAAGATGATACCTTCATCTCTTGCTATAAATTAGGTATGCAGTCCAGTTCTCATCCTCCTTTGAGTCAGCTGTGCTGTGGAATATCCTTCCACAAGACCTCCCAAGTAAAAAAAAAAAAAAAAAAAAAACTTGCTGGGAGACTGTCCCATATGTTGAGGAACAGTTTGAAAAGACCACATCAGATAAATTATGTATGCACCATTACGATAGTGTCTTTGTCTGTTTCTGCCTTTACTCAACTACTCTTCCACCATCCCCCTCCCTATTTTTTGTATGCTCAGTTTTTTCATATTTTTATTCTGTGATCGTTCTGTCTGACCTTGCTTTGTCTCCTGACGTTTTTTCCTTTTTCACTGTCCTTTAAGAAGTTTCTTTGGCCGCGAACATCTTCATATTTAAAAATTTCTTTTGCTGGTGGGCAAACTCTGTATGAACGAGCTTGCTGTGTACCCAAGAATAATGGGTATAGGGAGGAGCCTGAGCACTGTAATCCAAGGCTTAAAAGTGGCCAAAACAGGATCCAGTGTTTCAAAGAGACTTGTATCCATGGAAGGATGGAGAGAGAGAGGTTATGGTGAATACTTAACTTTTTTGTTTATTAGTCGGGTTTACATTTTATCACTTTAACAAGCGGAAAAAGTATAAAAAAATGTTAATGGACTGTTAATAATTTGAATATATACATTTTTAATTTCATTGCTTTAGGAGTATGATGTTGTTAATGGTTTGTATTATTTATAGGAGATTATTTTAAATGTTAAATTTTGAAAAAGCTTTTATTGTGAACAAAATAGCTTAATCTTATTTAATAAGTCTAAGAGAAGAATATCTGTCCTCGGGCATTTTTACTTCGTTTTCTTACCCCAGATAAATATTCAAACTAAAAAAATAGTTAAATGTATGAATAAGCATTCTAAAATTTAGGCATTGAGAGTGCATTTGATACAGGAGACAGAATTTACCCATTTAAAACCCCACAAATGTTGAGTTTGTGAACATTGACAACTTCTTGTTTCAAAAGCTTTCTTCAAAAAGGGACCTTTGTAATTCAAATGCTCAGAATTAATAAAGTAACCAAATGGAAATGCCTATTTATTATTTCACGTAATGCTCACTTTAGTAGTAATTTGCTAATGGTATTACATTAAATCAAAACATGGAAGTTTTTAAAAATATTAATGTATTTCACTTTCATTATTCAGCTCTTTGCACCATTTTAGTAACCTAAAGAAAAGTAAACCACTTTATTGAAGAATTTAGATGTACATTTATTCCAGCAGGTTTCTTTGACTAATAAGAAAACTCTTCTAATTAAATAAAAATTCATTCCTTACTTAATGAGAGAGGATTTTAATTTGAAATGAGGTAAAATGCAGCAATTGTGCCAAATTGGGAAGTTAGTTTGAACATAAAATGTGTGAACGCTGTTCAGCAAAACCTGCTTTGCAAACAGTGGAGTTTGCCTTTTTTTCTCTGTCCGTAGTTTGATTTGGTGTGTCTATAAATTGTGGTTATGTGGCCAAGCCCCCTGCAAAAAATGTTTTGTTTGTCAAAGACAGTTTCAGGGGAAGTTTTTGAGCTTTTTACAGTCACTGAACTTACCTTAGGTATTTTGGAATCCTGTTGACTTGCTGAAGGACAGAAATTCTAAGTGATATTCAATTACAATATTTTCAATAGTTTTAAAATTAAGTTTAACAGAACAATGGAATTAAATATTCTTGAAGGTAGGTTAATACTTCCAAAAAAATGACATGTTTTATGCCTAAAAAAGAAACTGAAAAATTGGAAAACACTAATTTCGTTCTTGTGGCATCCTATGAAATCTAAAATTTCTCATGTTAGATTATGGGTGTAAGGTAGAATTAATTTCCCTGATTTAGTTTTCATTACTTAACTGCTTTATTTAACAACATTGTTTAAATTCATTTTATTATAATCTGTGGAAGAGTATATGTAGACAAATTTATTTGGAGACACTTTCAGTCAAACTTGAAATATTTTTATGGTTATTAAAGTCTTTGAAGAAAAAGCAATATCATTAATTTCAAAATCCTTCAGAAGTTGCGTTTTTAAAAATCAAAGTTGTGGAGAGTAGAAATTCGTTACCATTCTGATAGCTTAATCATCAAATATTGAAGAGGGTTTTAAGAAGGACATGAAAATACTTAACCTTGGTATATTGTATATACAGTTTTTCTGTTGCATCAGAACAGCTGCTGTGCTCTCCCCCCACCCCCTGTTTTTATTCATCGATTTTGTGTGTACATATTGTTTGTAGGCAGTGTAGTTTATCATTGCCAGCTAAAATTGTATATTTCAGTGACTTGTACTTTGTTACTTTTGTCTACAGCACTCATTTTTGAGCTAAACTTTGGGGACAAAGGATAAAGAAAAATCCCAATTATCTGATGTAGTGCACTAAACTATGATTTGGGATTTTCTTTCTCTGTCCTTTACCCCTTGCTGCTTGCTGATCATCAAGATCTGCATGAAGTGGTGTGTGATAATTATGGAGCCATCACTCTCAAAGCCATTTGTTTTCTTTATATTGCTTTGATTCCCCTCTGGTGGCTGATGTGGGGACCCGTGGTAGGTGTATGAGCATGCCCATCCACCCACTCTGAGCTTTGGAATTCTTTGTATATTGTATGTCCTCACTTGCATGTTGAAGATTTTTTTCTTTAATAAAGGTGCTCATTCACATTGGTACTAACAATTACATGACATTAGTGTACCCAAATTACCTACAACCTGTTTTACACCAAGTGGCTTGTCTGGACACTGCAGACTATTAACCTAAGGAGGTCAGCCGCAGACTTGTAAAAATGTCTTTCATTGGTTTAATGTTTGAAGACCCTGTACATGTTTTACATACATGATGCGTGTTGTCCTCTTAATCATGTAATAATTAACTTCCAAACATTTTGGCCAGTAAAGTAAGGTTCAATTTTATTTGCCTTCCAGATTATTCCAGTTTATTTCAGGGTGTTTTGGAACTCTATTTTATTAAAAAATAGATCTGATGTAAATCTTTATTCATTCCTTACTGTTAGGACTTCGGTTCCATCCTCGGAACCGACACGGCTGTTACCAAGCTTGCGCCAGCCAAAAACTCTCAGCTAAGACCTACCCACAATGTCCCTCTCAGTCTGTTCAGAACTCGTTTGCTGCGTTCCTCGTCAGACGTGCCAAGCCTTCTTTCCAGCCAAGTGTAGCTTTTTTGTAGTTTTCTAGTTCTTAGTGTTTTAGCCAGTTATTCTAGTCTATGGTTATTTATCGTCTCTACTTTATTTTCTGACTAAACCCTACCCCACTGCTTTGGTAGTTATTTCATACCATCGCCGGTACTACTCCCTTTTCCCTACCTTAATAGGCCCTTCTCTCACCTTTTTGGTATTTCTTAGTACCATTGTTGGTACAGTTTTTTTTTTCTTATAAAACAGCTTTTTCACTACCCCTTTATTTTCTTGTTTGGTAGTTTGTTTTAATGTAGGTAATATTTGTGTGTAATGTCAGATAAGGCCAAGCTTTGGTTCAAGCAGTGCGATAGTGTGGGCGTAAAATGCCCAACTCTGATGGTTACGCCTGGTGTATGTATTGTTGACCAAAATCTGAAGTAGTTTACTTAATTTTGTCTTCAACCTGTGGGCTACAGATTCGTATTGGGTCAGAGCTGGCAACTATTTATTACTAGCATCAGCTCTGAGCTCCAGACTTCTCCCCTTACCCATAATACACCTCCACTGCTTTCCATCCCCAGATCTCGTTTGCTGTGATGTGGTTATACATGGTGTCTTCTGAGCTCCAGCTAGCAGTGGGTTGTTTAACTTTCTGTAAGTAAAAAACTTTCACTTTTTTTGTCAGGTTAGATTAGTTTAGGTTTTTTTTTCCCCTCCCATCGCTTTGGCATCGAGTGTTAGGTAAAAAGTTAGAGTAGTTTGTTCTGTGGTGTCCCTCCCCTCCTCAGTGTTCTTTAGTCTGGCATGGTGAGTGGGTTTGTGTCAGTGTTTTTAGGAAAGCATTTGCCTGTCTTTCTCAAGGCTTTCTTTCCCTTTAGTATGGATGAAAAGCTAGTCTTTAAGCGCTGCACAGTGTGTGGCCATAAACTTTCCCCAGCGGATGGCCACACAGAGTGTGTTGTGCTTGGGTGTGGCCCACCTTAGTGTGGATTGCAACATTTGTGTGGGGTTCAACCCCCGCACCTTAAAGGATAGGAAAGCCAAGTTGGCCCTCAAAGGTCTTCTTCCTCCTACCGACTCTTTCCTAGTCTTTGACTTCAAACATAGTGGCTGCTATGACTGCCTCTCCCTCCTCTCTTCCTCTGGCTTCTCCTCCCGCCTAGGCTGGGACTCCAACTCCTCCCTCTAAGCCTGTGGTAGTGGAGCAGAAGAGAGGTAGTGAAAGGGGGAGAGAGTCGAAGATGAGGGAGAAGAGGACCCGGACCTCTTTTCACCTAGTAAAACCCCTCGGACCCGTGACCCCCCTCGGCTCTGATCTGAGGTTCACTCTGGAGCTGGAGAAAGCACTTTCAGTCTCTCGGGCCTCTGTTCCTGACCCGCCAGGTTAGAGTCCATGGCCCTTTCATAGTCAACCTGCTCCTTATCGGATCTAGATAAGATTGAGGCGATCAATCCATACACAGATCCAGATGGGGGTCTTGCCCAGCCCCCTCTCCCTCTGGAGTGGGGAACTCGCTTCTTGTATTTCAACCCATTTCTCCTTCTCCAATCTGACCTTCGGCTTAGGAGTCCTGGGATATGAGCTTGGCCTTGGTCAGGGGGTCGGCACTGACGGTACTTGTTTCCTCTATTACGACAGCTGCCTGGAGCGTTTCAGATATGACCAGCTTGGATTTGAGCCAGAGCTTGGGTGTCTGATCCGAGAGAGTGGAAACTTTTCCATCGGCTCTGACTTTGTCGGACCAGGTCCCCTCCCTCAGAGCTCCATCCACTTCTCGCCCGGCTCCGATTCTTGCATCGGACCCGGGGAGACTGGCCTCCTTAGCTTCCCATGAGGTCCGCTCTCTCTGCGTTTGTGGTAGGGTCCTCTCAGTTGGATTGAGACCCGTGACTACCCCCTTAGACTCCTTCCAGACCCCCTCTGCTCTGTCCGCGGTCTCCATTGTCTTACCAGAGGGATAGCCCGTGCTCCAAGAGCCCCAGAATGTTCCCCCGAGGAACAAATTGCTTGCAAATGCTCTCTGGAGTGCCCCACTGGAGATATGCTTCGCAAGCATACGTGCAAGAGGAGGCACTTGGACTCCACCGAGTCCCCCACTGAGGACACAGATTTAGATGATGGAGAGGGTTTCCCAAGATCACCTCACGAGGATGTCTTCTTTGGAGACATCATAGAGATCCTGTGCCAACGGGGAGGTTGATCTGCCCCCACGCTCTCTCTTTTGGTGAGTCTGTGTTCCTAGAGGCTTTCGGCACGGGCCAGTCTACTTCCTGGGTGTCCCCTCCACGGATCCTTGAGTGGATTTGGTCTCTTCGAGGGTGTGGAAGTAACCAGACACTATGGAGCCTATCCCCAAGCGACCCGATAAAATTTTAAGCCCCCCATTGACAGGCGATCCTGGAATAACTGCTCCCCACGTGGGCGCCATGGTGGTAGCAGCAGCCACTAAGAAGGAACTTGCTCAGGAGAGTTCCTTGGCCCACCCTCCTGACTGGGAGTCACGGATGATGGACCACCTAGGGAAGCGGGTGTATGCTTCAGCTACCCTTCCGATCAGGGCACTGAATTACTTGGCTCATCTCACTAGACTCCAATGCGACCTGGTAAAGGAGCTGGAGGAGTCACCCCAAAGTCCATGTCACAGGAGGACAAGGCTTCATTCTCAGCGAGAATGGACACTGTGTAAAAGCGATATCTAATTGGTCGATGTGACTCCTCTCCCATGCTACGGAAGGAGCGGCTGGGTCTGGCGTGTCCATGAGGCGTAATGCCTGGCTCAGTTTGTCAGTTTTTCGAACCCTTTAAGGTGTCTTTTGCCAATGCCCCTTATGACAGTTCTACACTTTTTGGTAAGACCATCAAGGAGACACTAGTCCAGAGTGAGAAGGACAGGAAGACGCTGTCTGCCGTCTGAATCCGCTTCTCTAACCCTCAAAGGTCCTTTTCTCTGAGCCAGAGAGGGCAAAAGATGTGGTTCCAGAAGTCTCACTATTCCCGGGACACTCAGGGCTGCTCTTCCCCCAGAGGCAGAGGGGGTCCGCAGAACTTTGGATGTTCATCGTGTTACACTGCTGCAGTCATTACACTTGGTTATCCTGCCGTCAGGCGGTCCCGCAGTCGGCCAGAGTTCCAAAGTCTTGGTCCAGCATTGGTTGCTGTCACTTCTTCCCTGATGTCAGTGCTCCAGGGGTATGTAAGATGCATCCGACGCCATTTTCTTCAGTCTTTCTTGCCGCGCGGTGCCTGAAGCAAAAGCAGTTCGCAATTGCCAGTCGGCAGACTCCTGAGATTTTCAAAGCCAAATTTCAGATCCGAAGTCTTCAATAAAGCTAAGTACCCCCATTGGGGGAACTTTTTTTCTTGCCTCAGACCGATGTCAGAAAAAGTTAATTGTATTTCTTGTGGAAAGCAAATACCTCATAAGGACTTCCACTCTTACTGTATTCCATGCCTAGGCCCTGATCACGACGTCACTAGTTGTCGGTTTTATGCTAGATTTAACAAACGCACTATAAAACGACGTTTTGATTTTGATTTTGCTTTGCACTATTTTGGCCGAACGTTCAATTATACTATGCCATTGGATTAACAGACTACTGCAATTCTCAAACACAAAGACAAGGATAAAGACAGGCATCCGAGGTCCAAAACCGACGAAACCTCTTCTAGGCCATTTGCCGGTTCTCAGTGAGGCACTTTCGCAGCCCCTGGCACCCGCTACCTCAGAGCCACAGGCCGCCTCTGACTCCCATGTGGAGACAACTAGGCCTTTGGAAACTCAAGGTATTGGGCCTAAGGAAACTAATCCCTCAGATGGGTCCAGAGCTGCTGAGCAGGCATTAGCTTCTGAGGGTGTTTTCAGACATTCACACCTTACCATTAAAGCAACAGCCAAGACAAAAACACCATTAAAGACAAAGAAGCAAGTACAGCGTTCTCCTGGACAGTCCTCCATGCCTAAGAAACAGAAGCTTAAAATGGCCAAAGACCTAATTACTCTAATCAGGGGTTCCCAACCCCCTCCTGAGAAAAGGCATAGGCAGGATACAGACTATGATTCCTCTGATCAGGTTTCAATTTCCTCCGATTCCTCTTCAGACCAGGGATACTCTCTACCCCCCTATGAGGACTCTGATGCTGAAGAATCTATCCCTTCAGCCTCTCCTCCTGAGGATTACTCTTTTTTTGGGGGGAAACTCTACATACCACGCCTCTTGAGTCTGTGTTCCTGAGGCTTTTCGGCCACGGGCAGTCTACTTCCTGGGTGTCCCCTCCACGGATCCTTGAGTGGATTTGGTCTCTTCGAGGGTGTTGGTAGCATTTCCATTGGGGAAAGTCAGGATTATTCAGAATCCAAGAAAAGGCTCCGGGACTTCCTTTTATTGCCTCAGCACAGGCCCCTGGCTATTCCGCCTGTGTTGGATATTGTGGATGATGTGTTCTCTGAATCCTGCTTATCTCCTGATTCTTTGCCCCCTGCACCAGCCAAGCCAGATAGGTATTAGAGTCCCTGACTCTCACAAGTTTCTTTATAAAAACCATGTTGCTGACCCAGAAACCATTTCCCAGGGTCCCAAAGGGGTTAAGGCTTCCATTGCAAAAAAATCCAGTCCCCTCTGACAGATTCTAGAGCATTGGGTAGATGGGGGAAGAAAGTTTACACTTCTTCAGCAGTAAGGGCTTTAAATTGCCAGTTTCACATGCTTAAGTATCAACAATATTTAAATGACTCAGTTAAAACAGAAAAATGCTTGCGAGCTCAGAAGCTCCTGACTATAAAGAAATGCAGGATTTATTGCATGCAGTGGAACAGGTGGGAAAACATACTCTGCAATGTGGTTTTGATTCTTTAGAGGCCTCTTGTAGAGCCGCAGTTACAGGTTCTGTGATTCGAAGGCATGCTTGGTTACAAGAACAGAGTTTACCTGATAATGTTAAGGCAAAATTATTGGATGCTCCTTTACAGCATGATGCGTTGTTTGGTGGTAAGGCAGAAGACGTGTTAAAATGGAGGATAAAGCTAAATCTATGCAAACAGTCAAAGATTTCTTACAGGTACCAACCACCTCGATTCAGCAAAAATTGGCCTACAAAGAATTGGTCCTTTCAAGTGTCAGACAGGCCACAGAGAAGCAGATACAGATGCCCAAGTGGCAGATCTCAACCCCAAGGCTCTAACAGATGACAGTGGGGTACCCCAACCCCAAAAGGAGGTGAGGACAGGTCTCAACCTTATAGGAAACTGTCCCATTGACTTCCCCCTTCGTATGCCAAGCATTTCCCTTTTGGCAGCCCCCTTAGGGGGAAAACTAGCACTTTTTTTTCTCAAAATTAGCAAACAATCACCCAAGACAAATGGGTTCTAAATATTGTGTCTCAGGGTTACAGGTTCCACTTTCACGCTTTACCAAGGATAAAAGGAATGCCAGACTGCCACAAAATCAATGGACAGAGGCTCAAAAACAAATTTCAGCCCTCATGGACATGAGAGCTATTCAAAAAGTACCACAGCAGGAACAAAGGCAAGGATTTCACTCAAGACTCTTCCTGGTCCCCAGAAAGGACAAAGCCTGGAGACCCATACTAGACCTTTCAACTCTAAATACTTACCTGGATGTTCCGAAATTCAAAATGTTGACACTACAGCAGCTTCTTCCCATGCTGGGCAAGCAGGCTTTGCCTGTTACTCTGGACCTCAGAGGTATACCTGCATGTCCTTATCGGACAAGATTGCAGAAGATACCTCAGATTCACAGCTGGTACAATGCACTACCAATTCTCTGCACTGCCCTTTGGCTTATCTACTGCTCCCAGGGTCTTTACAAAGTGCCTGGCATCCGTAATTGCATTTTGCAGACAAAAAGGAATTCAACTATATCTATACCTGGATGACTGCCTAATTCAATCGGAGAGAGAGAGGACATTCTTCTAAAGCATCTGGCATTTGTAAAAAGGTTGCTAATTTCTCTAGGGTACACAGTAAACGAAAAGAAGTCAAAACTAGTACCCTCACAACAGATAATATTCCTGGGTGCCAGCTTAAGTACAACGGCCCAGATGGCTTATCTCACGCCAGACAAACAAGGACAACTGACCCAATATTTTCAATTACTGGCAAAAAAGTCCCATCTCCCTGCAAGAAAAATTCTGCAGGCCCTGGGATTCATGGCATCCTGCATCCTACTAATTCCATATGCCAGACTGCATATGAGGAAATTACAGTGGTACCTAAAAAGTGTTTGGACTCAACACGCTCACAGTTTAGAAGCAGTACTACCAATAATTCCCTGCCTACAACAGTTGTTTCGATGGTGGGCACAGGCATGTCACCTCAACAAAGGTCAGCCTTTCACTCTACCCACAGCCAGGCAGACTCTAACAACAGATGCTTCTGACTACGCCTGGGGAGCACACATGGCAGGAAAATGTATTCAGGGTAAGTGGACCGCAGAACAAATGCATCTTCACATCAATCAAAAAGACATGTTGGCTGTTCAAAATGCCCTAACAGCTTTCAAGGACCTTCTGCATCCAGAACAATTACTATTAAAGACCGACAACACCACAGTAATGTGGTACATAAGCAAGGGGGCAGTCATTCTTATCCCCTATGCAGGCAAGCCATGACCTTGTGGAACACAGCTCTAACTTAAGTTCATCTGCAGGCACAATTCCTGCCAGGAAAGAAATACTCTGGCAGACTATCTAAGCAGAAATAATATGTATCCTCACAAATGGAAATTGAATCCATAAATCTTCAGCATGGTAACGCAAAAATGGGGATGCCCAGACAGATATTTTTGCGTCCCCATTGAATTGCCAACTACAAAAATTCTGCACAAGGACTTGACGCACACAAGCATGGAAAGTGGATGCTTTTTCGTTCAGCTTGAAAAGCCTGAAAGTTTATGCCTTCCCACTACTGCCTCTCCTTTCAAAGGTACTCCTAAAAGCCAGACAAGAAAAACCAGAGATGATCCTGATTGCTCCAGACTGGCCACTCCAGCACTGGTACGCAGTCTTAAAGAACTTAGCTCAAGGCCCTCCATGGATTTTGCCTCAAATTTCACACCTTCTGACTCAACAAAACAATCAGATCCTGCACGGTCAGCTCAAGATCCTAAACCTGGCTGCATGGCAGATTCATTAGTCATACAGGCAACACCTGTCTCTAAAGCTGTTTATGGATGTCATTTTGGAGGCCAGGAGGCCTAACACCAGGAAATCTTACTCAGAAAAATGGAAGAGATTCTGTGCCTGGAACCAGGCTCAAAGCCTTGGCCCTCTTGTCCCAAACTCCTCAGATTTTACAATACTTAACTGAGATGCTGGACAAAGGCCTGTCCTTCTCATCAATTAAGATCCACGCCTCTGCCATTTCAGCACATTACAACACGGATCCTCCTTTATTCTCTCATCCCTTGATAAAGCAGTACCTCAGAGGGGCTAAAAACATAAGACTGCCCCGGAGAACACCAACTTTGTACCTCAGTTTTGTTTTGGAGAAACTGACCCTGCCACCTTTTGATCCAGCCAATACAGCAGATATAAAATTTTTATCATGGAAAACCGCTCTGCTCCTGACAGTAATTTCAGCACGAAGAGTCTCAGAGCTACAGGCATTAATGGCAGTGGAACCTTTTATAATTTTTCATCAGGACAGGGTTTCTTTAAGGACAAACCCTACCTTTTATGCCAAAGGTGGTATCTAGTGTGGCTCTTAACCAAACCATCCATTTGCCAACTTTTTATCCAAACCCCCAGAATAAAGGGGAGAAACTTCTGCACTCCTTTGACATAAACCATCAAAATAAAAAATCCAGGCCACAAACGCAGGTGCAAAATCCTTTATAAATCAACAAATAATCCACAGATGAGCACTTTCGTCTTATCACAAGACTTCTTCAGATGAAAGCACCGGTGCTACATACAACCTTATATAGTTAAACATAATTAACACCAATTAAACATTTAAAATTTAAAAGAACATCACAATAAAATGCACAGTCTTAAAATGTGATGTAATAAAAAAACTCATCAGTATATAAACATTTATATGATGAAAATAAAATGCAATAAAATACTGGATTCAAATACTTTCAGCTTTTGTCAGTAATGCAGATTTTATACTTGTATAATCATTAAGACTATGGGCACTCATAAAATTGTCTAAGGCCAGCTTCGAGAGAAAAATTGCACAGGACACTAAGGATAATCACAAGGCTTTCTTTAGTTATGTTGGGAACCTGGGTGGTAATTCCCGGATATGCTCAGAATTAGTCCAAAATGACAAAAAAAATACACCGAACCCACAGACATTGCCAACATCCTAGCTGACAGGTTCAGCGCAAACCCCCACCAAAAGGGCAAATACCTATCCCAGCAGAGTGCTGCCCCCCTGACATCTCAGATGCTCAGTTAAGAGCCGCCCTCTCCAAAGCAAAAAACACAGCATCAATGGGACCAGACTGTGTCCCGGGCTGTGTCCTACATTAACTCCAAGAAGAGCTAAACCCAAACATAAAACTACTGTTCAATCTCAGCCTTACTACAAGATATGTGCCCAAAGAGTGGCGTACAGCAACAGTGGTCCCTCTCCATAAAGTTGGTTCCTCAACGGATTCTGGAAACTATCGCCTCATAAGCCTGACTAGCTTGGTCTGCCATGCTATGGAAAGGATCATCATGGACCTCATAAATAAAGATATTGGGGACGTACAGACACTGGATCATACCCAGTTCGGCTTTAAGGGCAGACCCTGCCTCTTAAACCTGGTTGATTTCTTTGAAACAGTCACCAAGGCCATTGACGAGGGGAAGGTGGTCCACACAGCCTACCTGGACCTCGCAAAATTCTTCGATACAATACCCCACTCTGACATTATAGATAAGCTCACCAGCTTAAATATAAACCCCTATGTCACTAGATGGATTGCAAACTGGCTCAAGGGCAGAACCCACATGGTTAGAATTGCTGGAGCCATGTCAGACTCCAAACCAGTTACAAGTGGTGTCCCATAAGGCTCAGTCCTGGGACCTCTCTTGTTCAGTATATATTTCTCGGAGGTACAGGCCAACACGGAAGGACTGTGGCTGACCAAGTTCGCAGATGACTGCAAACTGGGTGCCATAATCGACTCTCCAGCCGACACAAGCATCCTCCAAAAGGGCCTCATAGAAACAGACAACTGGTGCCAGAGCCATGGCCTCAAGCTAAATGCCAAAAAGTGTATAGTCATCCCTTTGGCAAAACAAAGTGCCCACAATTACCACATAGGTGGTAATCCATTAAACTGGAAGAAGTAATTAGGGACCTGGGGACCCAAGTTGATAGCAATCTCTCATTTGACAACCATGTGGCCAAAGTGGTTAGAAAAACATTTTATATAGCCCACCTAATCATGAAGGGATTCACATCTAGATCAGGGGAGGTCATCGTGCCTCTTCACTCATCCCTCATCAGGCCCATAATTGAGTACAATGCCCCTTTTGGGATGTACCTTACCAGACACCTGCAGCAACTGGAAAGACCCCAAAAGTACTTTACCAAGAGGATCAAAGGGCTCAAACAGATGCCATATGCTGCCCGGTTAAAGAAACTCCAGCTCTACTCAGTGGCATACCGCCTGTTCAGAGGCGATCTGTGCCTGACGTATAAAGCCATGTCCAACCCGGAATTAATGGACATGCTGCATCTCAGAAAATCCAAATCCCATCGAGCTACTCGCTCGAAAGACTTAAACCTCAGCACTGAAATAAATAGGACATGCTGGAGGGACAGATTCATAACCCAGAGGCTCCCTTCACTCGAATAAAATCCCAGTCCAGGTTAGGCGAGTCCCTCATTGACTGTCTTCAAGAGGAATTTTGATGAGTGGATGGAGATCGTAGGTTTACCCCGGGTATCACTTCTGTGTCACTGTTAGACAGAGGCACAGTATACTAACCTCGAAAAAGGGCATAGCAAAATAAATTTAAAATGGGTGGCGAAAGCCAAACACATTCTGGCTAGGCTTATAAATGCCTTAGGGCAGATAGCCTAGTATGAACCTATGACCAGGTGGAATATTTGATTTTTAACCTAAGCTGCCATATAAGTTAATTATGCAGCAAAGCATTTTTCAGGTCCCCCTCTCCCCTATTTTGGTGTTCCTTAATGTCAATAATGCCAAAGTTGTAACCTCCAAAAGAAGAACATAGTAAGCTATGCTTAAATAAAGCACTAGTCTCTTTGTATGTCGTAATGTCATATAGATGTTCGTAAATGCGGTCTTTAAATGGGCTTTCTGTTTTTCCTATGTAGAATGCACAACAATTTGTGCATACAGCCATGTAGACCACCATTTTTGTTTTACAATTTCCTTTACAAAATCTGACTGTGCTTTTCAGACCATTATTCAACATTATCCTTATCTCACAATAGATGAAGGAACAAACACTGCAACTGCCACAAGGGGCAGTGGCTTTGTACTGTAAGACTTCTCTCATTCCATTCGAACATTCTCTTAAAGTTCCTTCCAACTTTATATGTGAACAAGGGTTGTTCCCCCACTAAGTTGTATAAGTCCTTATTAATTTTGAATAAATTCCAATTTGATCTCCATGTTTGTGTAAAGAAGTCAGAAAACATGTATTGTGTAACGCAAGCTCCCTGAAAGTTTTTTTTTTATTATCCTGTACAATATGTAAGGGGTATCCCAACAAAGCCTTATATTTGGTACCCCATCCGTTGTAGACCTCATCCAGAACTTCCCTAACCATATCAGTAGGATATTCTCTTTCCATAAAACATTTGCTTAAAAATATAAATTCCCCTTTAAGGTCATAGTGATCGGATGTCATCCTTGCAATCCTCACTGCTTGGTCCTTGAGACTTTTCTTTTGTGTTGTAGGATAGTAACTACTATAATGAAAATAGCTGTTACACCATGTGTCCTTCCTATAAATATTAGACTTAAATCCATTACTGGTTTTAGAAATTGTAACATCCATGTAATTTAATACTTGTATTGTTGTGTGTATATGTAAAAGAAAGGAAGGAAGTACAAGAATATAAGTATTCCATAAACTTCTGTAGTGTATCTTGTGTTCCATTCCATAACACAAAGATATCATCCAAAAATCTCAAATGTAGGCTAATGTTCTTGAGAAAAGGACAAGAAAAAACAAACCTATTTTCCCATTCTAGTAACACTAAATTAGCATGCACAGGCTGCACCCATCGCAATGCCACTAACTTGTTGATGGTACTCCCCTTGAAAATGAATATAGTTAGAATCGAGTATAAACTCCATAAGCTCCAAAATAAGGGAAATTCTATCCTTTGATAAAGTAGAAAACTTATTTAAACTGTCACCAAAATATTCGTGACCCTCATTTTTAGGAATACAGGTGAAAAGGTCTTTCACGTCAGTGGTAAAAAAAAAGGTGCAATCTGTGCTCCAAAGGTTGTTGGTAATTTTCCTCAAAAACTCCCATGAGTCTTTAATAAGATGTGGGGTTTGTGAACTATGTCCTTAATGTGGTGGTCTACAAACACAGCTAACGGATGTGTTTTAGAATTTTAAGCTGACACTATCAGTCTGAAGGAGGGTTCACTGATTGATTTATGTACTGTAGGCACTCCAAAAATGTTAGGAATACATGGGTGTAGTTGTCCCCAAAAAGTTGTATGTTTTATTATCGATTCTGTTCTCTAAGTAGTATTCTTCCAATAAAGAATTGATTCTTCCGTACGTTATATTAATTTAGATGTTCATCGTGTTACCCTGCTGCAGTCATCACACTTGGGTTATCCTGCCGTCAGGCGGTCCCGCAGTCGGCCCGAGTTCCAAAGTCTTGTTCCGGCGTCGGTTGCTGTCGCTTCTTCCCTGACGTCCGTGCACCAGGGGTATATAAGAGAAATCCAACGCCATTTTCTTCAGTCTTTCTTGCCGCGCAGTGCCCGAAGCAGAAGCAGTTCACAAGTGCCAGTCGGCCGACACCTGAGATTTTCGAATCTAATTTCAGTCCGAAGTCTTCAATAAAGCTAAGTACCCCGTTGGGGAACCTTTTTTTGCCTCAGTCCGATATCAGAAAAAGTTAACAATTGCATTTCTTGTGGGAAGCAAATAACCTCATAAGTGCTTCCATTCTTATTGTATTCCTTGTAGGCCCAGACCACAACGTCACAGGTTGTCTGTTTTGTGCTAGGTTTAATAAACTAACTATCAAATGCCATTTTGACTTCGCTCGACATTACTTTGGTAGGAAATTTAATTGTATCATGCCGTCGGAGCAGCCGACGACCGGCATGCATAAAAAAACGCAAGGATAAGGACAGGCAGCCTAGGAACAAGCCAGACTCCGAGGCCTCTGCTGGGCCTGTCGCCGGTTCTCCGGTTTTCAGTGAGGCGCCTACGCAGCCCCTGATGACCGCAGAATTGGAACCCCAGACAACTGCGGATTCTCAAGCGGAGTGTACTAGGCCGACGCAGCCATCCTTTATTAGGCCTTTCCGACACCGGAGCAGGAGGAGACCCCGGTGCAGTGGAAACACCTTCGGTTGCAGAAGGTGTCTTCAGACAGACTACACTCACCATTGAGTCTTATGCTAAGCTTAAAACTCCTTTAAAACCAAAAAATACTGTACATCAGTCTGCAGTTCAAGGCCCCATGCCTAAGAAATAGATGCTTAAGATGGCTGAAGATTTGATTACCCTAATCAGGGGGTTCCCATCCCCCTCCAGATAAAAGACCAAGATAAGAGGAGGATTATGCTTCCTCTGACCAGGTTTCTATTTCCTCAGATTCTTCTGAGGAACACGATTACACTATTCCCCCTTATTAGGACTCTGATGCTGAAGACTCCATTCCCTCAGCATCTCCCCCTGAAGACTACTCCTTTGGGGAAGCTTTACATTCCATGAGGGAACATTTCCACTGGGAAGGCCAGGACTATTCTGATTCTAGGAAAAGGCTCCGAGAGTTCCTTTTACTACCCCAGCACAGACCACTTGCTATCCCTCCAGTTTTAGATATTGTGGATGATGTTTACTTGGAGTCTAGTCTAAATCCAGAGACACTCTACCTCCTGCTCCAGCCAAACCAGACAGATACTACAGAGTACTTGATTCACACAAATTCCTTTATAAAAGCCCTGTGGCTGACCCAGAAACACTTTCCAGGGTCCCAAGGGAGCTAAAGATTCTATGGCTAAAAATCCAGTGCCCTCTGAAAGGGATTCCAGAGCCCTAGATAGATGGGGAAAGAAAATATACACCTCAGCAACTCTGGCTATGAGAGCATTAAATTGTCAGTTTCACATGCTGAAATATCAGCAATTCCTAATGTCTCAATTAAAACAAAAAATGAGCACACATAGTGAACAGTCTGAATTCAAGGAAATGCAGGATCTGTTGCATGCAGCTGAACAGGTGGGCAAACATACTTTACAATGTGGATTTGATTCATTGGAAGCTTCCTGTAGAGCAGCTGTTACTGTGTCTGTCATGTAGACATGCTTGGTTAAAGGAACAAAACCCTACCTGATCATGTTAAAGCAAAATTATTGGATGCACCTTTACAGCAGGATGTATTTGTTGTCGAAGCATAAGAGGTTTTAAAGAAAGTGGAGGATAAGGCAAAGTCTATGCAGATTGTCAAGGATTTTTTACAGGTACAACCCTCCTCGTTTCAGCAGAAATTGGCCAACAAAAAACTGGTCCTGTCCAGATTCTGACAGATCACAGAGGGGCAAATACTGACGCCCAAGGGTCAGAGGCCAGTCACAAGGCCCTTACAAACCTTGCCAATGGGGTACTGCTACCCAGAAAGGAGGAGAAGACAGGCCCCAAGCTAGCAGAAGACAAACGCAATGACTCAATCCTCAAACTACCAAGCAAATCTCTCCTGGCAGCTCCCTTGGGAGGAAAATTAGCATTTTTTGCAGACAACTGGCACATCATCACAAAAGACAAATGGGTCCTAAACATGGTCACACAAGGATACAGATTCCAAGTTCATACCTTGCCAAGGATAAAAGGAATGCCAAACGTGCCACCAAATCAATGGGCAGAGGCACAAAAAAATTACAGCTCTCATGGACATAAGAGCCATTCAACAGGTACCTACACAGGAGCAAGGACGAGGATTTTACTCAAGACTCTTTCTAGTCCCAAGAAAAGACAAAGCATGGAGACCCATTCTGGATCTTTCAATTCTGAACACCTATCTGCAAGTACCAAAATTCAAGATGCTAACACTACAGCAGCTTCTTCCCATGCTGGGCAAGAATGCTTGGCTGGTAACGTTGGACCTCAAGGAGGCATATCTGCATGTCCCTATCAGACAAAATTGCAGAAGATACCTCCGCTTCATTGCAGGTTGAATGCATTATCATTTCTCTGCACTGCCTTTTGGCTTATCTACTGCGCCCAGGGTCTTCACAAAATGCCTGGCACCAGTAATTGCATACTGCAGACAGAGGAATTCAAATATACCCATACCTGGATGACTGCCTTATTCAAGCAGAAAGCAAGGACATTCTTTTAAAGCATCTGGCATTTGCCAGGCACCTTCTAAGTTGCTTAGGGTACACAGTAAACGTAAAGAAATCAAAACTAGTGCCCTCACAAAACATAATATTCCTGGGTGCCAGCTTGAATACAACGGCCCAGATGGCTTATCTCACGCCAGACAAGCAACAACAGCTGACTCAATATTTCAAAATAATGGCAACAAAGACCCAACTCCTTGCAAGAAAAATTCTGCAGGCCTTGGGATTCATGGCATCTTGCATACTACTAGTACCATTTGCAAAACTGCATATGAGGAAAATGCAATGGTACCTGAAAAGCGTATGGACTCGCCACAGCTTGGAAACAATGATACCGCTCATTCCCTGCCTTCAACAGCAGTTTCTATGGTGGGCACAGGCATGTCACCTCAACAAGGGTCAGCCTTTCACCTTACCCACAGCCAGGCAAACTATGACAACAGATGCATCGGACTATGCCTGGGGGAGCACACATGGCAGGACAGTGCATTCAGAGCAAATGGACTACAGATCAAAGGCATCTGCACATCAATCAAAAAGAAATGCTAGCAGTACAGCATGCCCTAACAACTTTCAAGGACCTCTTACACCCAAGACAACTAATAATAAAGACGGACAATGCTACAGTAATGTGGTACATAAACAAGCAAGGGGGCACACATTCCTACCCTCTAGGCAGGCAAGCAATGACCTTGTGGGAACACAGCACTCTCTTGCCAGGTTCAATTACAAGCACAATTCCTGCCAGGAAAGAAACACATTGGCAGACTACCTAAGCAGAAATATCATGGATCCACATGAGTGGGAAACTAGATCCACAAGTATTTGCAATGATGGCTCATAAATGTGGACGCCCAGACATAGATCTGTTTGCCAGCCCCCAAAACTACCAACTTCAGAAATTTTGCACAAGGACATTCCATCCACAAGCTTGGAAAGTGGACGCCCTCTCATTCAGTTGGAAAACATTAACAGTGTATGCCTTTCCTCCACTGCTTCTTCTAGCAAAGGTACTGCTGAAAGTCAGATTAGAGAGGCCACAAATGATACTCATTGCACCAGACCGCCAGCATTGGTATCCAATTCTAAGGAACATGGCCCACCATGGATTTTACCACATATCCCTCACCTGCTCACCCAGCGAGACAATCGGGTTCTACACAGCCAGCTCGAAACTTTAAACCTGGCTGCATGGCAAATTACCTCAACAACCAGCCAACACCTCTATCCAAAGCTGTTATGGATATCATTCTGGAGGCCAGGAGACCCAGCACCAGGAAAACCTGTTCAGACAAATGGAAAAGATTTTGCGCCTGGAACCAGGCTAAAGGCCAAAATTCCCTGGATGCAAACATTCCTCAGATTCTACAATATTTAACTGAGATGTTGCACAAAGGACTTTCCTTTTCATCTGTTAAGTTCCACGCCTCAGCAATTTCAGCTCATTACAACACGGATCCTCCTTTATTCTCACATCCACTCCTAAGACAGTACCTCAGAGGGGCCAAGAACCATAAGACTGCCCAGGACAGCACCAACACCTACGTGGGATCTCAACTTTGTTCTGGAAAAGCTTACACTGCCGCCCTTTGAACCAGCTTTTTCAGCTGATTTAAAATTTCTTTCATGGAAAACTGCCCTGCTACTTGAAATAACCTCAGCTAGAAGAGTCTGAGCTACAGGCACTAATGGCATTGGAGCCTTTCCTCATTTTTCATCAAGACAGTCTCTCTCTACGAACTATCCCTTCCTTTATGCCAAAGGTGGTATCCAGTGTTGCCCTAAACCAAACCATTCATTTGCCCACCTTCTTCTCAAATCCCTGGAACAAAGGAGAAGGACTCTGGCACTCTTTGGACATTCACGGACAATTACGTTACTACTTGGATAAAACTAAGGCTTTCAGAAAATCTGACCAACTCTTTGTAGGCTATCTCAAAACAGACCATTTCTAAATGGATAGGGCATTGCATACGTTTGTGCTACATGCGTAATGGGAAACTGGTACCTGCTAACATTAGGTCCCACTCCACCAGGGCTACAGCTACATCAGCAGCCTTTCTCGGGGGAGTGCCAACCAAGGATATTCTGGAAGCTGCAACTTGGAGTTCAGTGCACACCTTCACCAAACACTATCACTTACCTCTATATGCTAAGACTGGAGCTGGTTTTGCCACTACAGTTCTGCAGGGCCTACTAGCTTCTTCTAACCCTGTTTAACTCCACCACCCATCTTTAGCTTTGGGATTCAACCCAAGTGTGATGACTACAGCAGGGTAACACGATGAACATAGTACAGATGTCCTTCAAGGATGCATCTGCAGTCCTTACATATGGGGTTGTCCTGCCTCAGGCAGCCCTTCGGTCGGCCGGATTCCAAAGTCTGGGTCTGGCGTCGGCTGATGTCGCCCTTTTCCCCCGACGTCAGAGCGTCTGGGGTATAAAAGCGTCAGCCGATGCCATCTTCCTCAGTCTTTCTTGCCGCGCGGTGCCCGAAGCAGAAGCAGTTTGCAAGTGCCGGTCGGCCAGCTCCTGTGATTTCAGCTACCGAAGTCTTCAAAAAAGCTAAGTACCCCGTTGGGGACTCTTTCTTGCCTCAGCCGATGTCAGATCAAACGGTTAAAGTTAATAATTGTTTATCTTGTGGGAAACAAATACCTCATAAGGATTTCCACTCTTACTGCTTACCCTGCCTAGGCCCAGACCACGACGTCTCGGCCTGTTCAGCCTGTGCTTCCTTCAATAAACGCACTCTTAGGCGTCGGGCAGAGTTTGCAGAGGAATTTTTTTGGGAAAATTTCTGTTCCATCATGCCGTCGGAGCTTCCGACAGCTCATTTACCCAAAAAACAAAAGGATAAGTACCGACACACGCGGTCCGCGGTTTCGGCCGACTCCACGCCTAGGCCTACAGCGAGTGTCTCTGTCTCTACTGAAGCCGAATCTCTACCGCTTCCGACCGACGACACCGCACAGCCGGTAACTTCGGTACCGGAGGCCATCACTGGGTCTGTCATATAATTTCGGTCTGAAACCGGTGCTCAGGAAATATCCAACACCATTTCTGTTGATAAAACTACTCCAGCACGTGGGGCAGCCAGGCCTCCTGTATCCATGTCCATTAAGGCCTTTACATGGGCTAAAGCTGCTAAACAGCCAAAATCTCTCCCTCCCAAGGCTGTTCCTCAGGGATCCACTACCGGTTCACAAATTTTAAGTTTGGCAAAAGACCTTATTTCCTTAATCAGGGGCTCTCAGCCACATCCAGACAGGGGCTCTCAACTACCTCCAGGCAAAAGGCCCAGGGTTGAGCAGACAGATCCCCAGTCTTCTGATGAGGCCTCAGATGACTACCTTTCAGACTACCAGGAGGAGGCCCTTCCGGCCTACGAGGATTCTGATGCAGAGGAATCTATTCCCTCGATCCCCCCCCCGAAGAGTTTTCCTTTGGGGAGACCCTTCACTCCATGAGAGAGCATTTCAAATGGCAAGGCCAGGAATTCTCTGATTCCAGGAAGAGGTTAAGGACTTTTTTTACATTTACCTCGGCATAGACCTGTGGCTATTCCTCCTGTTTTAAATGTGTAGTCTGAGTCTAGTATTTCCCTGACTCCCTTCCTCCGGCTCCTGTCAAACCTGACCGGTACTGCAGGGTCCCGGACTCACATCTATACCTTTACAAGGGCCACTCTGCTGACCCAGAAACTATTTCCCAGGGCCCTAAAGGTATTACAACCACCACTGCCAAGAATCCACTTCCTTCTGAAAGGGAATCCAGGGCTTTAGAGAGTTGGGGTAAAAAAGTGTGTACTTCCACACTTTCTATGAGAGCATTAAATTGTCAATTCCATATGATACAGTATCAAGAGTATCTGTTAGATGAATTGCATAAAAAACTAACCTCGCCTGAACCCCTAGACCGCAAGGCGCTTCAGGATCTGGTGCATAACTCTCAGCAGGTTAGCAACCATTTCTTACAGTGTGGTTATGATGCATTGGAAGCTTCATGTAGGTCAGCAATGACAGGTGCAGTCATACGTAGACATGCTTGGCTGAAGGAACAAACACTGCCAGATCATGTTAAAGCAAAGTTTCTGGATGCACCACTGGAAAAACAAAAGTTATTTGGTTCCATGGCTCAAGAGGTCTTAAAGAAATTTGAGGAAAAGGCTAAATCAGTACAGTCAAAGATTTTGTCCAGGTCCAACCACCAAGATTCAGCAGAAATTGGCCTTCTAAGAATTGGTCCTTTCCAGACAGAGACAGATTTCAAAGAGGCAAAAACAGGCGTGCCAGAGGTATAGGGCAAACTTGAGGCTCCTACAGAGGACGTCAATGGCACCCTCCTAACCAGAGAGGTAGTGCAGGACCTACAACTACTGCGCAAGGACAAACTCAATGACTTGACTTTGACTCTGCCAAACAGGGCTCAATCAATTGGAAGCACCATTGGGCGAAAAGCTATCTTTATTCTCAGAAAATTGGCACAGTATTACAAAGGACAAATGGATACTGCAAATAATAGACAAAGGATACAGATTCCATTTTCATACATTACCAAAAAGACAAGGCATGCCAAACCTGCCACCAAATCAAAGGGCAGAGGCTTTCGAGCAAATTTCCAAACTACTACAAATGAAGGCAATGGAAAAGGTTCCTTACACAGAACAAGGCCAAGGATTTTATTCCAGACTATTCCTTGTTCCAAGAAAAAAGCAATGGAGGCCTATTCTGGACTTGTCGGCACTGAATACTTATCTCATCGTGCCAAAATTCAAAATGCTGACCTTACAGCAACTCCTTCCCATGCTGGGCAAGGGGTCCTGGCTGGTAACTCTAGACCTCAAGGAGGCATACCTGCATGTCCCTATCGGACAAAGTTGCAGAAGACACCTCAGATTTCTTGCAGGTACAGAGCATTATCAATTCTCAGCATTGCCCTTTGGCTTATGTACTGCACCCAGAGTATTCACGAAATGCCTGGCATCAGTAATTGCACATTGCAGACTTCAGGGGATTCAAATATACCCATACCTGGACGACTGCCTTATACAAGCGGACAGCCAACAAACATTGGTAAAACACTTGAACTATGCCATCCGCCTACTACAGGCCTTGGGATACACAGTCAACATTCAGAAATCAAGACTTGTTCCATCCCAACGAATAATTTTTCTGGGTGCAAAGCTGGATACAAACACCCAAATGGCTTTTCTCACAGAAGAAAAACAAGAACAATTACTGGATTATTTCAGAAATCTGACAACACAAACCCAGCTGACTGCAAGGAAAATCATGCAGGCCCTGGGTTTCATGGCATCTTGCATTCTTCTGATTCCACAAGCAAGGCTGCATATGAGGAAACTACAATGGTACCTAAGGAGTCTATGGTCTCAACAGTCACAGCCTAGAAGCTTTGATCCCCCTCATTCCATGCCTTCAAAAGGAATTTCTGTGGTGGGCACAAGCAAGCCAATCAAACATGGGTCTGCCTTTCAGCAAGCCACACATCAGCCAAACCATTACAACGGATGCCGCAGACCATGGATGGGGGAGCGCACATGAAGGGCAGATGTATTCAAGGGCAATGGACACAAAAGGAATTGCGCCTGCACATCAACCAAAAGGAAATGCTGGCAGTGATACTTTCAATCGAGGCCTTTGAACATTTCCTGCATCAGGGTCACCTGCTAATAAAGACAGACAATACCACAGTTATGTGGTACATAAACAAACAGGGAGGTACCCATTCCTACCCTCTTTGCAGGATGGCAATGAATCTTTGGGAACTTTCCCTAAAACTCAATATAGAGCTGCATTCCCAGTTCGTACCAGGAAAGGACAATGTACTGGCGGACAGCCTAAGCAGAAACACTATGGATCCACATGAATGAATGTTGCATCCAGACATTTTTCTTCAGATAGCACAATCATGGGGAAGGCCGGACATAGATCTTTTTGCCTCCCCCCACAACCATCAACTGAAGAAATTCTGCACAAGGACATACCGTCCTCAAGCATGGAAAGTGGACGCCCTCTCCTTCAGCTGGAATGCTCTAACAGTATATGCATTCCCACCTCTTCCGTTAATGACCAAGGTCTTACTGAAGATCAGGACAGAGCAACCAAAAGTGATTCTGATAGCTCCGGACTGGCCAAGACAACACTGGTACCCACTGTTAAAGAGCATGTCACGCACGAAACCGTGGCCTCTACCACAATGGCCACTTCTTCTGACGCAGCACAATTACAAAACTCTGCATTCCAGCCTAAAAACCTTGCAGCTGACAGCCTGGAAAATACCTTGACTCCTCGCCAGGATAAACTATCCAAGAGGGTAAAGGATATCATCATGGAAGCTCGGCGGCCTTCCACAAGAAAGGCATATTCAGCAAAATGGAAAAGATTTCGAACCTGGTACACCGCAAAGGGCCAGGATCCGACAGTGATGAGCATTCCACATATCCTTGAATACTTCCCTGAAATGCTCCATAATGGCCTTTCTTATTCATCCATAAAAATTCATGCTTCAGCTATTTCAGCAGAGTACAACACTGATCCACCTGTATTTTCTCATCCTCTGCTAAGGCAGTTTCTAAGAGCGATAAAAAAACATCAACCCTCCAAGGAAACCACCAGTGCCTACATGGAACCTTAACTTCATGTTGGAAAAATTAACTCTACCTCCCTTTGAACCAGCAGCATCTTCAGAACTACAATTCCTGTCTTGGAAGACTGCCTTCCTTCTGGCCATAACCTCAGCAAAAAGAGTATCTGAGTTACAGGCCCTCATGGCAGTACAGCCATTTCTCATTTTCCATCAGGACAGAGTCTCTTTGAGAACCAATCCTTCATTCATGCCAAAGGTGGTATCCAGGGTCTCACTGAACCAAGCTGTCCACCTGCCTACTTTCTTTCTAAATCCACAAAATAAAGGAGAGAAACTTCTGCATACCCTGGACATTCACAGACAGTTGCGCTACTACTTGGACAGAACTAAGACTCGCAGAAAAACTGACCGTTTGTAGCATATGCTGCTGGTGTACAAGGAAAAGCAATTTCCAAACAAACAATTTCAAAATGGATAGGGAATTGCATTCGATTCTGTTACTCTTTTCATGGAAAAGCTGTGCCAGCTAACATTAGACCTCATTCCACCAGAGCAACAGCCACCTCCACAGCCTTCTTAAGAGGGGTGGCTACAAAAGACATTTTAGAAGCTGCCACATGGAGCTCTGTGCATACATTTTCCAAGCATTACAACTTTCCTTTATATTCCAGATCCAGAGCAGGCTTTGCTACTGCAATCCTGCAGGGCATGTTAGCTACACCATCCTTTTCTTAGGTCCTACCACCCCCAGCTTGGCTATGGTATTCTACCCATATGTAAGGACTGCAGATGCATCCTTGAAGGACATAGTACAGTTTTGTACCTACCATAAATGTAGATGTCCGATAGGTATGCATCTGCAGTCAGGTTTTCCCTCCCTCCTACCCCTCTGTGGTATTCTTTGGGTACCTATCCCTCATTTTAGCTATCTGGGGTTATCTTTTATGGTGTATTTGTTTTTTATTGCTGTGCATGTTGGGAATTTATTCATTTCTCCAAAATTTAGCCTTCTTTTGAGGGCACCTGGCATCTGGGGCAAGAAAAACTGAGGAAGATGGAGTCGGCTGGCGCTTTTATACCCCCGGCGCTCTGACGGGGAAAAGGGTGACATCAGCCGACGCCGGACCCAGACTTTGGAATCCGGCCGACCGAAGGGCTGCCTGAGGCAGGACAACCCCATATGTAAGGACTGCAGATGCATACCTATCGGACATCTACATTTATGGTAGGTACAAAACTGTACTTTTTGTACCTACCATAAATGTAAATGTTCGAATGTTCACCCTGCTGCAGTCCAGGTTACCTTCCCTCCATCCCCTCTGAACTAGCTGAACTTATCTATACCACTCTATCCTTTGCAGCCTCTGTGGTGTATTTGCTTGTGCCTAATATTGCCTACCTATTGGGGGCACCTGACATCTGGGGGCGCAACCGACGCCGGACCAAGACTTTGGAACTCGGGCCGACTGTGGGGTCCGCCTGATGGCACGATAACCCAAGTATGATGACTGCAGCAGGGTGAACACTCTAACATCTACATTTATGGTAGGTACAAAACTGTGCTTTTTTGGACACTGGGGTGTATGTAGAGCTGTCTAGTAAAATATTAGTAATAATATTGTTATACTCCTCTGTATTAAATATAACCACTTCCCCACCCTTGTCGGGTTTCATAATATGAAAATTATTTTGCATCTGTAGTTCATATAATAAATTTTTTTCCTCTAATGTCAAATTCGAATGCCCTTTTTGCCATCTATGTTTGGCGTATGCTTCATATAGCTCTTCAGTAACTGTCTTTTCCAACAGTAAAAGGATGGGATGGAGCGGTGGATTATAGGTGCTTTTTTTATTACATCACATTTTAAGACTGTGCATTTTATTGTGATGTTCTTTTAAATTTTAAATGTTTAATTGGTGTTAATTATGTTTAACTATATAATGTATGTAGCACCAGTGCTTTCATCTGAAGAAGTCTTGTGATCAGATGAAAGCGCTCATCTGTGGATTGTGGATTTAAAAAGGATTTTGCAGCTGCGTTTGTGGCCTGGACTCCTTGGACATACACAGACCGCTACGCTTCTACTTGGACAAAACAAAAGCTTTCAGAAAAACTGAGCAACTGTTTGTAGCATATGCTGCAGGATCACAGGGCAAGGCTATCTCAAAATAGACCATCTCCAAATGGATAGGACACTGTATTCGTTATTGCTACACGCAGCATGGAAAATCAGTTCCTAATAACATTAGGCCACATTCTACCAGAGGAACAGCCACTTCAACAGCCTTTCTCAGAGGAGTACCAACCAAGGAAATTTTGGAGGCTGCAATTTGGAGTTCAGTGCACACCTTTACCAAGCATTACCACTTGCCTCTTTACTCTAAATCCAGAGCAGGGTTTGCCACTGCAGTTCTGCAGGGCCTCATAGCCAATCCTAGCTCTTTGTAGACCAGCCACCCAACCTTAGCTTTGGGATTCTACCCAAGTGTAATGACTGCAGCAGTGTAACACTATGAACATAGTACAGATGTCCTTCAAGAATGCAACTGCAGTCATAACATATGGGTTGTCCTGCCTCAGGCAGCCCTCGGTCGGCCGGATTCCAAAGTCTGGGCCCGACATCGGCTGATGTCGCATTTCTCTCCGACGTCAGAGCGGCTGGAGTACATAAGCATCAGCCGACGCCATTTTCTTCAGTCTTTCTTGCTGCGCGGTGCCCGAAGCAGAAGCGGTTCGCAAGTGCCGGTCGGTCAGCTCCTGTATTCTTCGATTCCAAAGTCATCAAAAAGCTAAGTACCCAGTTGGGGACCTTTTCTTGCCTTAACCTCTACCAGATCATGTAAAGGCAAAACTTGGATGCACCTTTGGAAAAGAATAAGCTTTTTGGTGCTAATGCTAAGGATGTGTTAAAGTCCATCGAGGAAAAAGCAAAATCAGTGCAGACGGTGAAAGACTTCCTCCAGGTTCAACCCCCCAGATTCAGTAGGAATTGGCCTTCAAAAAACTGGTCCTTTCCTAATCCTGAAAAATTTCAAAGGGGTAGAAACAGACGTGGCCGAGGAAGAGGACAATACAGAGGTCCTTACAGGGGACGACAATGGCAGCCAGCAAACCAAAGAAGTGACACAGGGTTTCACCTGCCCCACAGCCACAGTCTCAATGACTTTCCTCTACTTCCACCTACCAGGGAACAAATAGAAGCTCCCTTGGGGGGAAATTATCTCTGTTTGCAGACAATTGGCACAGATTGACAAAGGACAAATGGATTTTGGACATTATAGACCGAGGTTACAGGTTCCATTTTCATACCTTACCAAGAAAACAAGGCATGCCAAACCTACCACAAAACCAGAGGGCAGAGGCTATCAAGCAAATCTCTGCTGACTCTGAAAGCAATAGAAAGAGTTCCACAACAAGAACAAGGCCAGGGGTTTTACTCAAGACTGTTCCTTGTTCCAAGAAAAGAATCTCAATGGAGACCAATACTGGATTTGTCCACATTAAACACTTTTCTCATAGTACCAAAGTTCAAAATGCTGACTCTACAGCAACTCCTTCCCATGCTGGGCAAGGGGTCTTGGCTGATTACTCTGTACCTCAAGGAGGCATACCTGCATGTCCCTATCAGACACAGCTGCAGAAGATACCTCAGATTTCTTGCAGGGCCAGAGCATTATCAATTCTCAGCATTGCCATTTGGCTTATCTACTGCGCCCAGAGTATTCACAAAATGCCTGGCTTCAGTAATTGCTCATTGCAGGCTCCAGGGAATCCAAATTTACCCGTACCTGGACGACTGTCTCATACAAGCGGACGACAAATTGATGTTGACAAAAAACTTGGACTATGTCATACGATTACTTCAAGCTCTGGGATACACAGTCAACATCCAAAAGTCAAAACTGCAGCCATCCCAGCAAATAATCTTCTTAGGAGCCAAATTAGACACAGCCTCTCAAATGGCTTACCTAACAGAAGACAAGCAAGAGAAGTTAACTCATTATTTCAAGGATTTGGCAAAACTTACCCAGATGACTGCAAGGAGATTCCTACAGGCCCTGGGTTACATGGCATCCTTTATTCTCCTGGTTCCATTAGCAAGACTACACATGCGAAAGCTTCAATGGTACCTAAAAAGCCTATGGTGTCAGCATTGCAACAACTTGGAGACAACCATACCGCTCATTCCATGCCTACAAAAGGAATTCCTATGGTGGGCCTCGGCAAGCCAGGCAAACACAGGTATGTCATTCAAAAAAACACAGATAACACAGACTATGACCACAGATGCCTCAGACCTTGGATGGGGGGCGCACATGGAAGGCAGATGTATACAAGGACAATGGTCTCCAAAGGAAGCACATCTGCATATAAACCAAAAGGAAATGCTGGCAGTAATGCATGCTATCGAGGCCTTTCAACACCAACTTCAGCAAGGCCATCTACTGATACGAACAGACAACACCACTGTGATGTGGTATATAAACAAGCAAGGGGGCACCCATTCTTACCCCCTTTGCAGACTGACAATGCAACTTTGGGAAAAATCACTGAGCCTGAACATTCAGTTACAATCCCAGTTTGTTCCAGGCAAAGACAATGTGCTGGCGGACAGCCTAAGCAGGAATTTCACAGATCCACACGAGTGGAGGTTACATCCGAAGATCTTCACACAGCTCACTTCGACATGGGGCAGGCCAGAAGTAGACCTTTTTGCCTCTCACCTCAATCATCATTTACAAAAATTCTGCTCAAGGACATACCATCCACAAGCTTGGAAAACAGATGCTCTCTCGTTCAACTGGAACTCCCTAAAAATCTATGCATTCCTACCTCTGCCACTGATGACCTTGGTATTACTAAAGATCAAAGCAGAGACCCAAGGGGATCCTAATAGCTCCGGACTGGCCAAGACAGCACTGGTATCCACTACTACGGAGCATATGTCACACCAAGAAGTGGGCCCTTCCACAATGGCCTCTACTTTTGACTCAACACAACTTCAAAACAGTGCATCCAAACCTTCAGACACTGCAGCTAACAGCCTGGGAGATCCCATGAATAACCTCAACCTATCTCTCTCCAAGGAAGTTCAGCGGATACTAACAGAGGCTCGAAGACCATCCACCAGAAAGGTTTACTTAGCAAAATGGAAGAGATTCAGCATTTGGAATACCAGCAAGGGACATGATGCATCATTACTTAACATCCCACTCATCCTGGAATATTTGGCAGATATGCTAAAGAATGGACTCTCATATTCTTCCATAGAGATGCATGCATCACCTGTTTCAGCTAGATATAACACTGATCCGCCGGTCTTCTCACATCCTTTGCTAAGGCAATTCCTCAGGGGAATGACATTAAGCCACCAAGAAAGGCCCCAGTACCAGCCTGGGACCTCAATGTTGTCCTAGAAAAACTGACTCTACCTCCATTTGAGCCAGCAGCTACAGTTGATTTGCAATTTCTCTCATGGAAGACAGCTTTCCTGTTGGCAGTTACCTCAGCAAGAAGGGTTTCGGAACTGCAGGCCCTAATGGCAATACCACCTTTCATAATTTTCCACAAAGACAGGGTTTCATTAAGGACCAACCCTACTTTTATGCCAAAGGTGGTATCTAGGGTTTCTTTAAATCAGGCTATTCATCTGCCTACATTCTTCCCCAATCCTGAGAATAAGGGGGAAAGACTGTTACATACCTTGGACATTCACAGACAACTTTGATACTACCTGGACAGAACCAAGACCAGTAGGAAGTCTGAACAACTTTTTGTAGCTTACGCCCCTGCAGTCCAAGGAAAAGCAATCTCAAAACAGACTATTTCAAAATGGATTGGACATTGCATCAGATTCTGTTATTCCTTTCATGGAAAGACTGTTCCAGCCAATGTAAGACCACTTTCCACCAGAGCTACAGCCACCTCTACAGCATTCTTAAGAGGGGTGCCTACAAAGGACATTCTAGAAGCTGCTACATGGAGCTCCGTGCATACATTCTCCAAACACTACAATCTCCCTCTATACTCAAGATCCAGAGCAGGCTTTGCTTCGGCAGTCCTGCAGGGTTTGATTGCCACACCCATCTTTTTCCTAGAGCATTCCTCCTCCCCCAGCTAAGCTATGGTATTCTACCCATATGTTATGACTGCAGTTGCATTCTTGAAGGACATAGTACAGTTTTGTACCTACCATAAATGTAGATGTCCGATAGATATGCAACTGCAGTCGGATTTTCCCTCCCTCCATACTCCTCTATGCCTAGGGTCCACTCCTATCCCTGTTTCTCTTAGCTGGGGATATCTGTTATGGTGTATCTGTTTATTACTCCTTTATTTGTCTGGAATCCTGTTTTTGTCTTCCAATTTGATTACAGCCTTCCTTGGAGGGCACCTGACATCTGGGGCAAGAAACACTGAAGAAAATGGCATCGGCTGATGCTTATGTACTCCAGCCACTCTGACGTCGGAGAGAAATGTGACATCAGCCGACGTCTGAGCCCAGACTTTGGAATCCGGCCGACCGAGGGCTGCCTGAGGCAGGACAACCCATATGTTATGACTGCAGTTGCATATCTATCGGACATCTACATTTATGGTAGGTACAAAACTGTACTTTTTATACCTACCATAAATGTAGATGTTCGAGTGTTCACACTGCTGCAGTCCAGGTTACCCTCCCTCCATCCCCTCTGTCCCAGCTGGACTTACCTATACCTTTCTATCCTATACAACCTTTGTGGTGTATTTGCTTGTAACTGAAGGTATTGTGTTTATTATATATATATATATGTTTTATTAGAAATATGTATTGCCTACCTACTTGGGGGCACCTGACATCTGGGACAAGAAAAACTGAAGTAAATGGCGTTGGATGCATCTTGTATACCCCTGGCGCACTGACGTCAGGGAAAAAGTGACGGCAACCGATGCCAGACCAAGACTTTGGAACTCTGGCCGACTGCAGGACCGCCTGACAGCAGGATAACCAAGTGTAATGACTGCAGCAGTGTGAACACTCTAACATCTACATTTATGGTAGGTACAAAACTGTACTGTCTTAAACAGTTCTCGGACAGACCTAGGCAGCAACCCTGAGGGGTTGCCTGACTGCTCTACTCTGGAGGCAGTCTGGGTACGATTGTCCTTGCATCCAGCGGCATGGGAGTCCATAACAATGGACCGCTGGGTTCTTCAAATCCTATCCAGAGGATATTCTATCCCCTTCGTGGTTTCCTCCATAGCTCTCGGACATCTCCCGGACATTCTACCATTGCAAAGGGAGGCAGCAGCATATTAAATTTCCAAGCTGCTAGTAAAACAAGACATCGAAACAGTCCCCCCAGATCAGTCTGGATTGCGATTCTACTCCAGGATGTTCATCGTGCATACAGCTGCAGTCATAACAGATGGGTTCTCCTGCCGTCAGGCGGGTCCTCAGTCTGCCGAATTCCAAAGTCTAGGTCTGGCGTTGGTTGTCGTCGCTTTCTTTCCTGACATCAGTGCGACAGGGGTATACAAGACACAGCCGACGCCATTTTCTTCAGTCTTTTTTTGCCGTGCGGTGCCCGAAGCAGAAGCAGTTTGCAAGTGCCGGTCGGCCAGCACCTGAAATTACGAAAATTTGTAAACCGAAGTCTTCTTTAAAGCTAAGTACCCCGTTGGGGAAACTTTTCTTGCCTCAGACCGATGTCAGACAAAGTTAACAATTGTATTTCTTGTGGGAAGCAAATACCGCATAAGGATTTCCATTCCCTCTGTATACCTTGTTTAGGCCCAGACCACGACGTCTCGGGCTGTCGCTTTTGTGCTACTTTCAATAAACACACTAAGCGTCGGGCGGAGTCCGCCCAGCACTTTTTTGGTAAAGCTTTTGATTATAAAATGTCGTCTGAGACCCCGACTACCATTTTGTCCAAAAACCGCAAGGACAAAGACCGACACGACGCCAAAACCGACTACACGTGGTCCGTTTCTCAGAGGCGCCTACGCAGCCCCTGACTACCGATGACACTTCTCTGGCGGTGTCTTCTGTAACCGAGACCGCAGGTGCCTCGGCCCATACCCTGACTACAGCTACCGAAGCCACTGTGAGTGTTGAGCCTCTTAATGTGGACAGGTCCACTTCCACCCAGCGTGTCTTCAGACCCTCATCTTCCTTTTCCATAAAGGCCTTTACTAAGTCCAAACCAGCCATGCATCCCAAGAGACCTGTTGCACAGGGCCCATCTCCAGGTCCCATGCCTAAAAAGCAGATGCTCAAAATGGCTGAGGATTTAATTACTCTTATCAGGGGTTCCCAACCCCCTCCGGACAAGAGACCCAGAGTGGAGGAAGATTCTCCTTCTTCTGACCAGGGCTCCATTATTTCAGGACATTCTGATGAAGAGGAACACTCGTACTCCCCTTTTGAAGATTCTGATGCAGAGCAGTCCATTCCTTCTGTATCTCCTCCAGAGGATTTTTCTTTCGGGGAAACCTTGCATACCTTGAGGGAACACTTCCATTGGGAAGGCCAAGATTTTTCAGATTCCAAGAAAAGACTTAGGGAATTTCTTTTGCTACCTCAGCACAGACCTCTGGCGATTTCCTCCTGTCTTGGACATACTTGATGATGTTTACTCGGAGGCTTGCCTTAATCCGGATTCCCTGCCTCCTGCCCCAGTCAAGCCCGATAGGTACTACAGAGTTCCTAACTCACACCAATTTCTTTACAAAAGCCATAATGCTGACCCTGAAACCATTTCTCAAGGCCCCAAGGGAATGAAGGCCTCTACTGCTAAGAATCCATTACCTTCCGAAAGAGAGTCTAGATGCTTAGAAAGGTGGGGAAAAAAGGTATATACCTTGGCCACCCTAGCCATGAGGGCCTTAAATTGTCAGTTCCATATGCTTAAATATCAGCAGTTTCTGTTATCGCAATTAAGGAATAAAACGTCACAACCTGAAGAACCAGATTTGAAGGAGTTGCAGGATATGATGCATAATGCAGAACAAGTGGGTAAACACACCTTACAATGTGGCTATGATGCTCTAGAGGCCTCAAGTAGAGCTGCTGTTACAGGATCAGTCATTCGTAGACATGCCTGGCTTAGGGAACAAACCTTGCCTGATCATGTTAAAGCTGAACTACTAGATGCTCCTTTACAAAAGGATGTATTATTTGGTACTAATGCTGAGGAGATACTACGGAAAATGGAAGAAAAAGCTAAATCTATGCAAACTGTCAAAGCTTTCTACAGGTGCAACCACCACGTTTCAGCAGAAATTGGCCTTCAAAAAAACTGGTCCTTTCCAGCCACGGACAAGCCCCAAAGAGGTAGATAAAGGCACGCACAAGGGGCAGAGGACAATCTCAAGGATCATATAGAGGCAGACAATGGCAAACTCCAGCACCAAGAGGTGGCGAAGACAGTGCACAACAATACAGGAAACAAACCCAATGACTTTCCCCTTTGCATGCCAAGCAAGTCTCAGCTGGTAGCACCCTTGGGAGGAAAGCTGGCATTATTTTCAAAAACTTGGCATATCACAACAGACAAATGGATCCTGGACATTGTAAACAGAGGCTACAGATTTCATTTCACACTCTTCCAAAAAAGAGGCATGCCGAACCTGCCACACAATCAAAGGGCAGAGGCTCAAATACAAATTTCAAAGCTCATGGACATGAAAGCTATTCAAGAGGTACCTACTCACGAACAAGGTCAAGGTTTTTATTCCAGACTATTCCTGGTACCAAGGAAGGGAACCGATTGGAGACCCATTTTGGACTTATCCATCCTAAACACATTTCTACTCGTACCAAAATTCAAGATGCTCACCTTACAGCAGCTTCTTCCCATGCTGGGCAAGGAGTCTTGGCTGGTAACATTGGACCTCAAGGAGGCATACCTGCATGTCCCAATCAGACAAAGCTGCAGAAGATACCTCAGATTTCTTGCAGGTTCAATCCACTATCAATTCTCTGCATTGCCCTTTGGCTTATCTACTGCGCCCAGAGTATTCATGAAATACCTGGCATCAGTAATTGCCTACTGCAGACTTCAAAGGATACAAATTTACCCTTATTTGGACGACTGCCTGATCCAAGCGGATAGCAAACACATACTTCTGGAACATCTGGCTTATGTAACACGGTTATTGAATTCCCTGGGATACACAGTCAACAAAGAGAAATCCAGGTAACACCATCTCAGAAAATAATTTTCCTGGGTGCCAACTTGGGCACAAACACCCAGATGGCCTATCTTACGCCAGAAAAACAGGGGCAACTAACTCAGTACTTTCAAAATACTAGCAAATTGTACCAGGCTAACTGCAAGGAAAATCCTGCAGGCTCTGGGCTTCATGGCATCTTGCATTCTTCTAATCCCATGTGCAAAGTTGCATATGAGGAAACTTCAATGGTACCTAAAATACCTATGGTCTCAACACAGCCACAGTTTGGAAACAATAATACCACTAATCCCATGTTTGCAAAAGGAATTTCTGTGGTGGGCCCAAGCATGTCAAACACAGGTCTACCATTCTGCAAGCCTCAAGCAAATAAAGTCATCACAACAGATGCCTCAGACTACGCCTGGGGGGCACACATGACAGACAGGTGCATTCAGGGCAAATGGTCCCAAAAGGAAAAGCACCTTCACATCAATCAAAAGGAAATGCTAGCAGTGATGAATGCAATTACAGCTTTCAAGGACCTCCTGCATCCAGGGCAATTATTGATAAGAACAGACAACACCACAGTAATGTGGTACATAAACAAACAAGGAGGAACACATTCATACCCCCTGTGCAAGCTGGCCATGTCACTTTGGAACTTGGCTCTGGAATGGCAAATCGAACTTAAAGCACAGTACCTGCCAGGTTTGGAAAACTCGCTGGCAGATAATCTAAGCAGAAATATGACAGACCTGCACGAATGGAAGTTGCATCCTCAAGTGTTTACAAATATAATCCAAGCGTGGGGAAGGCCAGACATAGATCTCTTTGCCTCCCACAGGAATCATCAATTGACAAAATTCTGCTCCAGGACATTCCATCCAAAGCCCTGGAGAGTGGACGCCCTTTCTTTCAGTTGGGCAGCACGGACAGTTTACGCCTTCCCACCTTTGCCTCTTCTGCCCAAGGTGCTCTTGAAAGCAAGAGCAGACAGACCGAGGATGATACTGATTGCTCCAGACTGGCCAAGACAACACTGGTACCCACTCCTGAGGAGCCCAATGCATTCTCCTCCCTGGACCCTACTTCTAATGCCCCTTCTACTGACTCAGCACAGCTACAAAACTCTTCAGTCAGCTGAAAACACTCAATCTGGCTGCATGGAAAATTCCTTAACACCACAACAGACCCTACTATCCAAGGAGGTGCAGGATGTCATTTTGGAGGCCAGAAGGCCATCTACTAGAAAGGCTTACTCCGCAAAATGGAAACGGTTTTGCGCTTGGAATGATAAGGCCAGGATCCTAGAAAACTGAATTTGCCTCCGATATTACAGTATCTAGCTGAGCTGTTGAACAGTGGACTTTCATTTTCCTCCATCAAAATCCATGCCTCTGCCATTTCTGCAGAATACAACACTGATACACCCTTATTCTGTCACCCACTCTTAAGACAGTTCCTCAGAGAGGCTAAGAATATAAGACCTCCAAGGAAACGACCAATACCAGCCTGGGATCTTAATTACATTCTAGAAAAATTAACATTGCCTCCCTTTGAACCAGCTGCCTCAACAGATTTGCAATATTTGTCCTGGAAAACAGCTTTCCTTCTGGCCATTACCTCAGCTTGTAGGGTTTCGGAACTACAAGCCCTCATGGCTTTGCAGCCCTCTCTCATCTTTCATCAGGACAGGGTTTCCCTATGAACCAACCAGTCACTTATGCCTAAGGTAGTATCCAGGGTTGCTTTAAATCAGGCCATACACTTTCCTACCTTTTACCCCAATCCTCAAAACAAAGGGGAAAGGCTGCTACATTCCTTAGACATCCATAGACAGCTACGTTACTATTTGGACAGAACAAAGCCTTTCAGGAAATCAGAACAACTCTTTGTGTCATATGCTGTAGGAGCTCAAGGGAAGCCAATTTCCAAACAGACAATTTCAAAATGGATATGCCACTGCATACTGTTTTATTCAGATCCCACTCCACAAGGGCCACAGCTACCACTGCAGCCTTCCTCAGAGGAGTCCCTACCAAAGATATTTTGGAGGCAGCCACTTGGAGTTCTGTGCATACCTTCACTAAATACTACCACCTACCTTTATACTCCAAAACTAGAGCAGGCTTTGCCACTGCTGTGTTGCAGGGCATTCTGGCTCCTCCCAGTTCCACCTAGTGCCTACCACCCTGTGCGTAGCTTTGGGATTCTACCCATCTGTTATGACTGCAGCTGTATGCACGATGAACATAGTACAGTTTTGTCCCTACCATAAATGTAGATGTTAGAGTGCTAATACAGCTGCAGTCCAGGTTTCCCTCCCTCCTTCCCCTCTGGGTACAGACCTAGTGGCTAACTCCTCATCTTACAACTTGATTGGGTTATCCTTCTATGATGTATTTGCTTGCAACTACTGGTTTTTGATTATATTGCAATGCATGATTATTTATTATATATATATAATAATATATATAATATATAGGGACAGGTGAAAATGGTTTTTCCAAACATAAAAGGAAAAGGCATCATATTGAACGGAGCCCTGGGCGGATGGAGGAAGCGGAACCGAATGGTAGCGACTTCAATCCTGCCAATACCCTCCTGGCTTTACATGCATCCAACGAGCGTTTGAACCGTAATGAGAGTCGAGCTATGAGTGATGTCCGAAGTGACCAGAGAAACTGTTCAGGCTTTAAAGCCTCAGGTACTGTTCCCACTATTTCAGCTAGTTTCAATTTAATTGAATGGTTGAAAAATCCTATGAACATTAATCTAAATGGGGCAGAGGAAGGTGCACCGATGGATGGTGACCCCTATGCTCTGAAAATAGATAAATTAACTGGATTTATGCACAGATACAAATCCTTGAATATTGAAAATTGGTATCTTATGGAATGTATCAAACAAAAGATTGTACCAAAGGGTTTAAGGGTTTGGAAGTACCCTAATAATGTAGAACCTGGTACATCATTCCATACAGAGCTTATAAATGTTTTTAATGATTGTGGTATTAGTGTTTTGAGGCTCATTATTAAAGAAAATAACAGAAAGTTAGAAAAATTAGAACAGGAAATTACAGTGTTGGATGGTTTTATTAAAAAGGATATGTTGTTTGAAGTTAAAAATGAAAAAGAAAGATACTTGAGCATAGGCTCAGCTGTTGATGCTAAATGTATTTTGTTAGAACAAAGAAAGATTAAGAAATTAAGGAGGGATATTGAGGAATACCAAAATGATGTAAGTTATCCAAAAAGTACAGTTTTGTACCTACCATAAATGTAGATGTTCGAGGATCCACATTGCTGCAGTCCTAACCATTGGGGTAGTCCGCTGTCCAGTCGGCCCGAATACCAAAGTATATGGCTGACGTCGGTCAAGGCGCATTAGACTGATGTCAGGACGTCGGGGTACTAATGCGCATGACCGACGTCATATCCTCAGTCTTTTCTTGCCCCAGATGTCAGAAGACCCTAAAAAGACAAGGCCCAAACCAAAAACACCAAAAAACCCTGCACCCAACATATATACCATATATACAAATTTTCAAGAATATAGCCTAACCCACACCACCACCCCTAAACACAGAGGGAAGGAGGGAGGGTAAATTGGACTGCAGCAATGTGGATCCTCGAACATCTACATTTATGGTAGGTACAAAACTGTACTATGTTCTTCATTCCACATTGCTGCAGTCCTAACCATTGGGTAGAATCCCAAAGCAGAGGTAAGGGAGGCTGGCAAATCAAAGGAAGCAGGAGCTGTCAACATGCCTTGCAAAATAGCTGTGGCAAAACCAGCCCTAGATTTAGAGTAGAGAGGAAGGTGGTAATGCTTAGAGAAAGTATGCACTGAACTCCAAGTAGCTGCCTCCAAAATATCCTTAGTTGCCACCCCCTTAGAAATGCTGTAGAAGTGGCAGTAGCCCTAGTGGAATGAGGCCTAATCCCAGCTGGAATCTCCTTGCCATGATGGGAATAACAAAATGAAATGCAAAACCCAATCCACTTAGAAATAGTTTGCTTAGACACAGGCTTGCCCTGAGAACTCAAAGCAAAAGAAACAAACAACTGCTGAGACTGCCTGAAATCCTTAGTCCTGCTTAAATAATAACGTAACTGCCTATGTACATCCAAAGTGTGCAAAATCTTTTCTCCCTTATTTTGGGGATCTGCATAGAAAGTAGGCAAATGAATAGTTTGGTTTAAAGCCACACTAGAAACCACCTTAGGCATAAAGGAAGGATTAGTGCGTAATGATACCCTATCCTTATGGAAAATCAAAAGGGCTCTACTGCCATAAGGGCCTGCAACTCAGAAACCCTTCTTGCAGAAGTAATAGCCAACAAAAAGCAGTCTTCCATGACAAATATTTCAATTCAGCAGTAGCCGAGGCTCAAAAGGTTGTAGAGTAAGTTTTCCAACACAAAATTGAGATCCCAAGCAGGAGTAGGAGCTCTCGTGGGGGTCTTACATTCTTTGCCCCTCTAAGAAACTGCTTGAACAAAGGATGCGAAAACAATGGTGGGTCACAATCATAGTGAGCTGAAATTGCTGCAGCATGAATCTTAATGGAAGAGAAGGACAAACCTTTGTCCAATAACTCAGTAAGATATTGAAGAGCCACACTCAAATTAGGCTCAGAAATCTCCAAATTCTTTGCTGCACTCCAAAATAAAAATCTCTTCCATTTTTCATACACTTTCCTTGTACTAGGTCTTCTGGCTTCCATAATCACATTTAAAACTTGTAGAGGAAGTTGAGACCTGCTGTGTTTCAAAACAGAATATGCCAGGCTGTTAGATGAAGAGAGTGAAGTTTGACATTGAGCAGGTGACCGTCCTTCTGAGATAACAGGTGTGGAATCAAAGGTAAAGGCCATGGAGGCTTCCTTACCAGACTCCTTAGTAGTGGGTACCAGTGTTGCGAGGCCAATCTGGAGCTATTAAAATCATCCTTGGCTTGTCTTGTCTGACCTTTAGGAGCACCTTTGGGAGAAGAGGCAGAGGTGGAAAGGCATACACATGAAGATTTTTCCAACTGAAAGAAAGAGCATCTACTTTCCAAGCTGTGTGATGAAACCCCTTTGTGCAAAACTTTGGCAGCTGGTGGTTTAGTGGAGAAGCGAACAGATCTATGTCTGGAGTTCCCCATGACACTGTCAATTTCTGAAATACATGAAGATCCAGTTTCCACTCGTGGGGATCCATGATTTGTCTGCTTAACCCATCTGCTAAGGAGTTCTGTGCTCGGCAGAAACCTTGCCTGAAGAGTTAGTTGCAAGCTGAGCAGTCTCCCATAAAATCATTGCTTGCCTGCATAGAGGATAAGAATGTGTTCCCCCTTGTTTGTTGATGTACCACATGACAGTTGTGTTGTCTGTTAGAATCAACACCTGCCCCGGAAGCAGCAACTCCTTGAAAGCCATTAATGCAAACTGGACTGCTAACATCTCCTTCATGTTGATATGTAGATGCAGTAGTCTGGCAGGCCACTTGTCTTGTATCCACTTTCCATTTAGATGAGCTCCCCAAGCAATGTCCGAGGCATCTGTCGTTAAAATCTGACTCGCCTCTGGCCGGGTCACAGAGAGTCCCTTGTTTAGGTGACATTCCTGAGCCCACCACAAAAATTATTTTTGGATGCAAGGTATTATTTGAATGACAGTGTCCAAATCCTGGCAGTGCTGTGTCCATACATTTTTGAGATACCATTGCAGCTTCCTCATATGCAGTTTTGGCATTGGGAAGCACCAGAATACAAGATGCCATGAACCCTAAGGCTTGAAGGACTGTCCTTGCAGTCAGCCCGGACTGAAGAGATAGTTGGTGGAAATAACTGGAAAGATTCTTTTGTTTGTCCGGGGTTAAAAAGGCCATCTGGGCTGCTGTATTCAGTCTCACACCCAGAAAGCACATGTCTTGAGAGGGTACTAGACTGGACTTTATTTCGTTCACAGAATACCCTAGGCATCTTAGCACTGCTATGACATATTCCAAATGCTGTAGAAGGTCTTCCTTTTCTTGAGCCAGAATCAGGCAGTCGTCCAAGTAAGGATAGATTTGAATTCCTTTTAGCCTGAAGTAAGCTATCACTGGAGCCAGAACCTTTGTGAATACTCTGGGCAGTAGATAAGCCAAAGGGCAATGCAGAGAACTGATAATGAGAATTTCCAGCTCACGCAGATACTTTCTGCAACTTAGTCTTATAGGCACATGAAGGTAAGCTTCCTTGAGATCTAAAGTTACCATCCAGTGATCTTTGCCCAGCAGAGGTAAAAGCTGTTGTAACGTCAACATTTTGAACTTGGGAATGTCCAGATAAGTGTTGAGGATAGATAAATCCAAAATTGGTCTCCACGTGTTCCCCTTCTTTGGTACTAGGAACAGGCGAGAATAAAATCCTAGGCCTCTTTCTGGTACAGGGACTGGCTGAATGGCCCCTATTTGGAGTAACAGAGAAATTTGCTTGTGAGCCTCTTGTTTTTGTGGAGGAGGAACGTCTGGCATGCCTTTGAAAGGGGGCAAGGTATGGAAATAAAACCTGTAACCGTGGTGAATGATATCCAAAACCCATCTGTCTTGAGTAATTAAATCCCAATTTTCTTTGAAAAGAGACAGCCTTCCTCCCAAAGGAGCTGCCAGACGAGAATGTACTGGCAGCTGAAAAGGCAGGTCATTGGGTCTGTTTACGAAAGGACTGACCCCTGCCCTCACCAGAAGTCTGAGCAGGAGAACTCCCTGTTCTAGGCCTAAAAGAACCTTGAGCTCTGCCCCTACCCCGTCTAGACCTACCCCTAGACTGGGAATCATAAGCAGGATATGTCCATCCCTTAGTAGGCCAATTTCTGCTAAACTTTGGAGGTTGCACCTGCAAAAAATCTTTAACAGTCTGCATAGACTTAGCCTTGTCCTCCATTTTCTTTAAAACTGCTTCCACAGGCGAACCAAACAACACATCAGACTGTAAAGGAGCATCTAAAATCCTTGTCTTAACATGCTCAGCTAAATTCTGATCCCTCAACCAGGCGTGCCTGCGAAGAACAGAACCAGTGGCAGCCACCCTCGAGGAGGCCTGCACAGCATCAAAACCACATTGCAAAGAATGCTTACCCACTTGTTCAGACACATGAACTAAATCATGCAACTCTTTACATTCCATACCTTCCGCCAGAGCATCCACCTTAGATTTCAATTGTGTAAGGAGATAATTTTGATATTTTAGCATGTGAAACTGACAATTCAACGCCCTCATGGCTAAAGTGGAAGAAGTATACACTTTCTTTCCCCATCTATCCAAAGCCCTTGCCTCTTTATCAGTGGGAACAGGATTTTTAACAACAGAGGCCTTAACACCTTTAGGCCCCTGAGAAACAGTTTCGGGTCTGCCCTAGGACTCTTAAAAGATACTTATGAGCTTCAGGCACCCTATAGTACCTATCAGGTTTAACAGGGGCAGGAGGCAAAGAATCAGGGTTCAGGAAGCCTCTGCAAAACATCTTCCACCACATTCAACACAGGAGGTATAGCTAAGGGCCTATGCTGAGGTAAAAACAAGAATTCCCTAAGCCTCTTCCTGGAATCAGAGAAATCTTGGCCTTCCCATTTAAAATGCTCCCTCATGGAATGCAGAGTCTCTGAAAATGAGAAATCCTCAGGAGGAGAAGCTGAAGGAGTGGAATCATCCACATCAGAATCAGAATAAGGAGGATACTCCTGCGTCTTCAACGAAGAGTCAGAAGCCTCAGAACACTGTTCAAAACTCTCAAACTCAGGCTCCACCCTAGGCCTCTTATCAGGAGGGGGCATAGAACCTCTAATCATAGTAATCAAATCCTCTGCCATTTTAAGCATATGTTTCTTAGGCACAGAACCTGAAGTGCTAGGAGAAGCCCCCACTGAAGCTAAACTTGGCCTACCCCTCAAAGAAGTCTTGGAAACAGAAGGAGAGGCTCTAACCACCTTAGGAATATAGGGAAGAACAGGTACCTGAGAAGCCCCCTCAGCCTGGCCTACCTCCTGAGAGGGCACATCCTGTAACAGTAAAGTCTCTGCCTGAGACTCCAAAGAAACTCCTGGCAAAACCTCTGGCTCCACTGAGCCTTCTAAAGAACCGACGTCCGGGACTGCCGGTTCTTCAACTCTAGGCTTAGCTGCTTTGTCCTTGCGCTTTTTGGACGAAGCGCCGGAGCATCCGGCGGCATTTTATAGTTACAACGCTTCCCAAACACTAACCTGGCACAGTCTAACCTTCTCTTAATAGTGCGTTTGTTAAATCTAGCACAAGAGCGGCATCCAACAACGTCGTGCTCAGGCCCTAAGCAAGGTATACCCAAAGTATGATAATCCCTATGAGGTATCTGTTTCCCACAAGAAATACAGTTATTCACTTTTCTGACATCCGGTTAAATACTGAGGCAAGAAAAAACCAAAATGTTCCCCAACGGGTACTTAGCCAACTTTGATTCGGTCTGAAACTCCGACTTCAGAAAATTTCAGAACGCCAACCTGCACTCGCAAAACTGCTTCTGCATCGGACCATGCGGCAAAAAAGACTGAGGATATGGCGTCGGTCATGCGCATTAGTACCCTGACGTCCTGACATCAGTCTAATGCGCCTTGACCGACGTCAGCCATATACTTTGGTATTCGGGCCGACTGGACAGCGGACTACCCCAATGGTTAGGACTGCAGCAATGTGGAATGAAGAACATCCACCTACTATGAAATGGGAACATAATGGTAGAGTGGGCTTTAACAAGAGCAATATCAAAAACAGTTCTAGAAACACATATGGTGAAGAATATGAGTGGACAGATTATGACACTGAATTTCCACCCTTGACAAATGAGACGGTGCAATATGGTAATAATAAAAGGTTTCAGAATTTTCAGCGGAGGGGAGGGAGAAGGGGGAGAGGGAGATATTAGACAATTTAATAAATAGCTCTGCCCCCATCCCTATTTGTTCCCCTAATGAGACTGTTTTTTCTACACAAAATTTGATATCTGTCCCTAGATTAACAACTGAGACAGAATTGGATGTAGGTATCCTACATACAGGAACTACCCATACACTTAATTTTTCCATCTATAATTTTAGTAATATTTCTGTTAATAAAATACACTTTGATGTCCTGAGTAAAGGGTTTAAATTTATTCCCGAGATGAAAGGTGACTTAGTCCAGACTATAATAGATATGAAATTGTTCTTAAGGAAGGTAAACCTACAGGTTACATTACCCCCTAAGAACATGGACATTATTTCCCAACAATGCATGCTTACTAGAAAAAGTACGTTTAATCCGCCCTACCACCCACAAATAAAAAACTTAGATTCAGTACTGGAGAAGAAAATCAGAGAAGAATTTAAATACACAGGTAATGAATATAATATTACAGTTGAGGAATCTAGGTTGTTGAATGAGTTAAGGTTTAATAATCAAGTCAGAATTATGAAACCTGATAAAGTGGGAGGGGTGGTTATTATGGAAAATATTATTTATGATGGCAAAATGAATACGATTTTAGGTGATAGTAATAAATATAGAATAGTTTCCTTGAATGAAGTTCAACTGGCCTACCAAAAAATAGACAATATTTTAAATAATATGCTTTTGGAAGGTACCATAGATGTTAAGCTGCATCAATTTTTATATGCATCTAAACCTAAGATACCTATTATCTTCGGAATTCCGAAGATACATAAAAATGTTAGTGACCCGCCCTTAAGACCAATAGTGGCAGCGGATGGTTCCAAGACTCTTACTTTAGCTAAATATGTGGATATTATAACAAAGCATATTTGTACCAACAATAAATATATACTAAAGGACTCTTGGGACCTGCTGAGGGACATTGATGCTGGTTTATTTACTAATGACCTTATTTTTGTGACAATTGATGTCATTGATCTATTTTCATGTATACCCCACCATGAAGGTATAAGGCTGTTTGAGGACATGGTCTTTCTTGACAAAAAATTGACACATTTAGAAAAAATTGCAGCAGTAACATTGGTTGAAGTTGTATTAAGGAATAATTTCATTGTCTTCAATGATGAATTTTTCCAGCAAATTAGTGGTGTAGCAATGGGTGCGGCTCATGACGCTCCACCTATGCTAATATTGTATTAGCAGCATGGGAATCTAATTATGTTCTTAATTCCGGATATGCACAATATTGGACACTTTATAGACGTTTTTTAGACGATATTGTCATTTTTTGGACGGGGGGGTAGTGAAAAATTTCTGGAATTTTTTAATTATATCCAGAATACTACCAATTTTTTAAGATTTACCTATACCATGTCCACTGATAGATTGCAATATTTGGACGTGGAAATATATAAGAACTTGAGTAATATGGACTTTGAAACTAAGGTTTTTAGAAAGAGCACCTTTTGTAATTCTTTTTTACATTTCACTAGTGCGCACCCCCCACATTGTAAAAAGAATATTGTCAAGGGACAATTTGTGAGGGGGTGTCGCATGACTAGTTGGAATGATGATTTTTTTAAGGAATGCAATACACTGGAGGGAATGTTTCTAGCTAGGGGCTACCCGCATGAATTTATTACTAATATTAGAAAAGAAGTAGAACAGAACAGATTAACAAAATATAAACCAATAAAAGGTATAGATTTGACGATTTGACTGCTAATGTAAATAGCTTGGAACCCCCTGTTGAGAGCAATAATATTGATGTTACAGATGAGTCCCAGTACAATTCGGCATTGGTAATGGAGTTCAATACTTTTAACACTAAAGTGAAAAGGATTTTTCAGAAAGAATGGAATAATTTTATTTCCTTTTCTGACATTGCAAATATTAAAAAAGAAATGCCTAAAATAGTGTATAAAAACGGCAGATGTATTAAAAATCTGCTGGAGAATAACTATACAAATCGAACTCCTATTAAAATGTTACCATTTAATAATAATAAAAATAAAAAATATGGTGCATATCAGTGTGGACACTGTAATCAGTGCCCATACATTAGTAACAAGATCGAGATTTTATTACCAACTAGGGACATCAACATTTATGCTTCTGGTTATTTTAATTGTGACTCACAGGGCGTGGTATATCTCTCTCTATGCTTGGAATGTAATTCATATTATGTGGGGAAAACTGAAAGAGCATTGAAGAAGAGAATCTATGAGCATATGTATGAAATATCAAAGAAAAAAGAAACAAATGCTCTATTCAAGCATACATTAGAATGTGATAAAGCTAGATTCTGCTTTTTTGTTTTGGATCGGGTTAAAAAGGAGATAAGGGGAGGCCTTTGGGAGGAAAGATTAGAATTTAAAGAACTCTGGTGGCAGATTTTGTTAGATGCAACAAACAGTCCAGGTCTTAATGACCATATTTCCTTAATTTCTGTGTTAAAATTGAGAGCAGCCAAAATTTAGTGTTTATTGGCAATAGCTCTCTAAGAACAGCAGATGGTGCTATTCCTATATAACCTTTCTGAACATGAAGCAAAGGAAAGGGATTTTTTAAAAAATGTATTTTTTAAGCAATAATATTAATAGTTTATTATATACTTATATATGTAATATTTATTTAATATACGTTTTTAATTTAAAGCAATATTTATTGTGGAAAAATGGATTTTAAATAAGTATAAAATTTTAGTTTTGTTTATGAAGAACATCAAGGTGTGTTTTAACTCTGAGTTAGTTATTTAATGAGCCTTTTTAGCAGGTTTATTTAATGGAATTACAAAGGAACGGATCTTATTGGTTGATTCAAAACACATGAGAATATATAACATGCAATTACAGTCATTATTTTTGTCTGATGAAGTCTTACGTGTTTGTGGAGACGAAAACGCATATTGTGTGATTATTAAAACAGCGTTAACGTTTTTCTGTGGATTTGCCTTGGTGCTGTCGATTAAAGTATTCTGGTGTTCAGCTGAGGAGTGCTTCCGTGTTTGCTTTACATATATATAATATATATTGCCTTCCTTATGGGGGCACCTGACATCTGGGGCAAGAAAGACTGAAGAAAATGGCGTCGACTGTGTCTTGTATACCCCTGTCGCACTGACATCAGGAAAGAAAGCGACGACAACCGACGCCAGACCTAGACTTTGGAATTCGGCCGACCGAGGACCCGCCTGACTGCAGGAGAACCCATCTGTTATGACTGCAGCTGTATTAGCACTCTAACATCTACATTTATGGTAGGTACAAAACTGTACTTTCTTTTTGGTGCCAAAGAAAACTGGGGACTTGAGGCCCATTCTGGACCTCTCTACTCTGAACCTGTTTTTGTCAGAGAAATTCCGGCTCATGCTACAGTCCATCATGCCGTGCCTGCAAGAAAGCGACTGGATGTGTTCGTTAGACTTCCAGGATGCTTACTATCATCTAAAAATGAAGTAAAATGCAGAACAACTAAACCAAGTAAATACGAACAAGGATACCAGGCAACGAGAACTCTTCTTTACCAGTTTAATTAAGCACTTTTCGTCATACAAAGTTGGATGACTTCTTCAGATAAAAATAAGAAACACAAGTGCTTACTATTTATATGTTTCCTACCCCTTACAGTTCAATAACCTTCAGTTGAATTAAATTAAGTTAATTAATTAGTTCAATAAGTCATTGTAACATTTAAACATTTAAAGGGGTATTTCATCAGCAGTTATAGCTCTAACTCACAGCCCAATGGATAGTATACATACATAAACTTGTAAATGCCTTAATTTATCTTGAGGGCATTGTATGACTTTCAAATAAAAATCCATCCTACTAAACATACAAAAATGTATAAGAGAATATAGAAATAAATGTTAAAACATCATTATAAAATGAGAATCTACCTAGGAAATTTTTAAAACACAATTTTACTTATACCCTATACTTCCTATGCAAAATTAACCAAGAGTCTGAAGTCATCTCTTTAAGCTTCTAAGCTTCAAGAGGCATGCAATGTTACAATGGTCATTAAGACCTGGTTCTATAAAAGCATTGGTTTTAAATTGCCATGATAATTCTCGTTCCTCTAGAAGTAAACTAAAAGGGCCCCTTCTACTATCAATTTGTATCTGATCCAGGCCTATAAATTTAAAAGTGTGGTTAGGGAAGGATAGAATATGCTTTACTAATGCATTATCTGCTTTCATTCTAGAGATAGCGTTAATATGTTCGTATATTCTATCTCTCATTCTCCTCTCTGTCTTCCCTATATAAAAACTTGTACAGTTTGAACACAAGGCCCCATACACTACTGATTTTAAATTTGTGATTTGATACATATGTCCTATTATTTATCAAATGTTTACTACCTATCTTAATATATTTACAATAATTACAGTTCTCTAACATCTACATTTATGGTAGGTACAAAACTGTACTTTCTTTTTGGTGCCAAAGAAAACTGGGGACTTGAGGCCCATTCTGGACCTCTCTACTCTGAACCTGTTTTTGTCAGAGAAATTCCGGCTCACGCTACAGTCCATCATGCCGTGCCTGCAAGAAAGCGACTGGATGTGTTCGTTAGACTTCCAGGATGCTTACTATCATCTAAAAATGCACAGAAGCTCCAGGAGGTTCCTCCGCTTCCAGCTAGGAGTCTTATCATTTTCGAGCCCCTACCTTTGTTCTCACCACAGCCCCCAGGATGTTCACCAAAGTGATGGCGGTTGTAGCGGCTCACCTGAGGCTTCAGTGGATTCAGGTCTATCCATACCTTGACGATTGGCTCTTCACTGCTGCCACCAGGTGTCTACTTTCCCAAATCAAGGATTACTTTCTGACACTTCCCCTGAGTTTGGGCATCCTAATCAACACATCCAAATCTCTCCTAAATCCTGTACAGGTGATAGACTACATTGTTGCCAGGATGGATACTCTTCAGTGCAAAATATTCCTGACTTCGGAGAGAGTTCAAAACCTCAGGATGCGTGTCTCCTGATCTACCATTACCTTCCAACGGCGGAATCCGTGGTGAGGGTCCTAGGCTTGATGGCTACCATAACTCTTCTTCCATGTGCTCTGCTCCTCTTGCAGGTTCTTCAGTGGAATCTGGCAGTTCAGTGGTCCCTGTTGGAACTGCCATTGACTTATCCTATCCACCTAAGTTGAGTGTGTCGGTCACTCATATGGTGAATGTGCTCTCTGGACATTTTGGAGGGGCTACCCTTTGTTCCAGTCCCGGCCCAAACCACAGTGACCAGGGATGCCTCCCAACTCGGGTGGGGGGACATTGTTTGGGCAGGACAGTCCAAGGCCTGTGGTCCCCCATAGAGACCAGGTTGCATATTGTCCTAGAGATGAGGGTGGTCCTTCTAGCGTTGCAGGCCCTTCGTGTTTTTCTTCCTCAGGGACGATTGCCATTCAGTCCGACATGTCAGTAGTCTGATATATCAACAAACCGGGAGGGACCGGATCTTTACCCCCTTTGTTGCGAAGTCATGAGAGTGTGGGAATGGGCGATCTCCACAGGTCACTTTCTCATTGTAGTGCACATTTTGGGATGGTCCAACATCCTAGCGGACAGGCTAAGTCAGACCATTCTGATGCCTTACAAAGTGGTCTCTGAATGTCAGTAGCGGAACAGATCTTCAGCGAGTGGGGTCAGCCTTGTTGCAATCTCTTCATCTCTTTCCAACACGAAGTGCAGGAAGTTTTTCGCTCTGATCCCCCTGCTGGGGGAGTCCCCCAGAGAGTCTCTAGTTCATGCTTGGCCTCCCGGACTTCTGTATGCTTACCTGCCAGTACTTCTCATTCTGAGGTTTCTACAGAAAGCTTGTCTACTGGGGATCAAGGTGATCCTCATTGTCCTTATCTGGCCTCACCAGGTATGGTTTCCCTTCCTTTGGTCTCACCTTCCGGCTCCACCTTGGATTCTAGATCCCATTCAGGATTTGATTTCACACCCTTCGGGGGTGCCTCATCTGAGTCTGGATAGCCTGAAGCTCACAGTTTGGCTGCTCCAGTTCCCGTAATTGCTACGACACCCGGAGGACTATCCTCTTTAGTTAGATCTATTTTGGTAGCTGCTCATAAGTCTTCGACCAGAAAGGTTTATTGCAGCAAGTGGAAATGTTTTTCTTTCTGGATGCCTCAGAGGAGTTTAGACCCATTCACGGCTCCTATTTCTGCTATTCATTTTCTAGCTGGTATTTTGCAGCACGGAGCTAGTTCTTCTACTGTCAAAGTTCAGTTGGCTGCCATTTTCCATTTTTTCATGTGGGTGAGAATTCTGCGTTCTTAGCATCTTTTAGACTATGTAAAGCTTTTAAAATGGCACCTTTTTGCTATGCCCCCAGTCAAAGATCCTGTTCCCCCGTGGGACCGTACACTGGTTTTCCAAGCTCTTGTCGCTCCACCTTTCGAGCCTGCAGCAACTGCCGATATAAAATTTTTATCATGGAAAACTGCTTTTCTGGTGGCTATTGCCTCTGCTAGAAGGGTTTCAGAATTACAGGCCTTGTCCATCAAACTTCCGTACATGATTTTTTCATAAAGACAGAGTTTCCCTTCAAACCAATCCATCCTTTCTTCCTAAGATGGCATCACCAGTCAATATCAATCGGACGATAAATTTGCCTGTGTTCTTTCCCAATTTTACGAACAAGATTGAATACAAACTGCACATGTTGGGATGTTCATAGACTATTAAGATTCTATTTACACAGGACAAAACATTTCCGTAAATCTGATCAGTTTTGTTTCCTTCAATAAACCCTTTTTGGAGAAACCTATCTCCAAGGTCACTATAGCTAGATGGATTTCTTCATGCATCCTGCAGGTCTATAAGAACAGAGGCATGTCTCCCCCAGGTCAGGTAAAAGCTCTTTCTTCTAGGTCCATGGCTTCATCAGCGGCTTTCTGGTCTAGTGTCTTTGGATGATGATTGCTCTGCAGCTACTTGGTCCTCATCTTATACATTTATTTCTCATTACAAACTGGATTTGACTTCCAGAAGGAGAGCATCCTTTGTTTTCGCGGTGCTCTGGAATATCCTTCCATGAGGTCCTCCCAAGAGTTTTAGAAGCTGGGGACTCTGTCCCACAGGTTGAAGATGAAATGAAGTAAACTACTTCAGATAAAGAAGTTATGTACGCACCATAACATTCCATCTGTGTAGTTATACTTCATATGTCTTCAACCGTCCCTCCCTCCTTCCCCCGGATCTTGGCACATGATCAACCTTTGGGCTGCAGTGTAAGTCACAAGTATTATCAGGTCGGATTCTCCGTATAAGTTCAGCAAACTCGATCTGAGGATGGAAGGCAGTGGAGGTGTATTATGGGTAAGGGGTGGAGTCGAGCTCTGAGCTGATGCTAGTAATAGTTGCCGGCTCTGATAGGATACGGATCCATATCCCACAGGTTGTAGTCAAATTAAGTACAACTACTCGGCTGGAATGCTATGGTGAGTACATAACTTTTTAACGTTTCTTGTGACATTTGTTCTAGCTTCAGCAACCATACATTGGCTGAACGCAAGAACAAACTTATTATAAAGGGTATGTTGAAATCGCTCTTTGTGGAAGCTCGTTCTAGGACTGAGGTCTCACCACGTCCTAAGCATAAAGATGTTAAAAAGCATAAGGAGAAATGGAGTCTTTCGGTTCTGACATGCCCGTCCTCCTTAGAACCGAGACGACACCGGGCTTCTTCAGCGCCTTCAGCACAGACAGCTTTGGCACCTGGGTCCTTGTCTTCTCAATTGGTGCTGCCCTTAATTCTGACTCTGACTCCAGCCACTGTACCAGCTTTGGCACCATCCCTCTTGGTGCCGACCTTCTTTTTGACAGACTCCGACCATTGTACCTGCATCGGCACCATCCCTGGCCACTGTGCCGATGTCTTACAAAGATCCACTGATACTGATGCTGTCTTTTTCGAAGGTCAAGCACCTTCCCAGAGCCGGATATTCCCCCTCTTGTGACCCCTTTTTGGGACAACAATTTAGTCCTTTCCTTGAGAGACCAGAATCTCCATCGGCAGCTGCCTTCAGATCCACCAGGAGTCTTTTGGAACAAGCTGTAGTGAGGGCTGTAGACCAGCTTTTGGCAGCTAAAGGATTACCCACCCTAACTAGGCCTTTCCTCCCTCTTGGAATGGAAGCTGTCATGGCGTATTCACCTGTATATCCTCCTCCGGCCTCCTCCCAGGTGTCAGAGTTCGGTACTGATGGCCAACCCAGTGCTTTCTGTCTAGCCTCCAACAGTGGAGGCTTCCCTCTCTGCATCGATTACTCTGGCGCACTCTCGGAGCAGTGATTGGGCTATCCTCTCCATGGCACCTAGTTCGGCCCTTATTTTTTCTGTGGTGCAATCTATGGCCATGGCTCTCCTGGCTGCTACTAGTCCTGTCCGGGGCTCCTTACCTGGAGACAGGCTCCTCTGAGTGGGGTTTGACCCTGGTTCCAAGGTAGTCATCCTCTATTTTGGGCTCCCATTCCTCCTCGGGCGAGCCTGCTTTCCAGGTGATGGAGAGGGTCCTTGCTTCAACAGGCTCTCAGTTGGCACCATTGGCTTTGCCACCAGAACCCCACTCTAGCATGCAGCTGTCCCGACCCCTTACTCTGGGATCTTGAGCACGGGAGCCTCAAGACCTTCCCTTGAAGGAAACTCTCTCTCCTGTGTCCTCCTCAGAAGATCCCACTGGGGAGCCACCCTGGAAGAAACTTTGCAAGAGGAAGCATCTTGATTCCCCTGAGGAATCCATCATGACGCCGATTGCGATGAGGGAGAAGGGTCCCCATGGTCTCCTCTGGAAGATGTCTCATTTGGAGACATTCTCGAGATCCTCAAGCAGAGAGGAGACTGGAAGCCCGCCAACCGTTTGGCAGAATCTGTGTACTTGCAGGCTTGCTGTGCGTGACCATCTGCTTCTTGGGTGACCCCACCTGCGGATGAGCTCCTTAGACTTATTGTGCAGTGTGCCTGGAAGCCCCTGGACAACATAGAACCTGTCCCCTGGAGGCCAAATTAAATTTTCTCCACTCTTGAAGACCAACCCAACTGGTCCAAACAGCTGGTAGTTTATTCTATGGTCGTGGTGGTGGCCACCAAGAGGAAACTGGCAGAAGATAGATCCACTGTTCATCCCCCCCCGAACAGGGAGTCTCTAGCTATGGACAGACTGGGGAAGCGGCCCTATGCTTCAGCGACCATTGCCATTCAGTTGCTGAATTACCTGGCACACTTTACTCGCCTCCAAAGAGACCTACCCTCTTTGGCGGTTGGTACTGCCTGAGGAGGTGCGTGATGCTGTTGCTTCTAAGCTAGCTACCCTGTAATCCATCTCTCTAAATCCTCGATGTGCTTGATCTCACTACCGGGGCAGCTCGAGCAGCCGCATCGGGCATCTTCATGAGACTGCATGCTTGGATGCGTTTGACTTCTCGGACCCTTTAAATCTTCTTGTTAATGCGCCTATTGACGAATCTTCCCTTTTTGGTCCCAAAGTAAGAGGCACTATCTCGTAGTGAGAAGGACAGAAAACCTTGTCTGCTGTGGGCATTCGTTTTTCCACCCCCCCAGAGATCCTACTCCAGGAATCTGAGGGGAGGAAAATCGTGGTTCAAGAAGTCCCAAGGATCTTTTCGTGACTCTCATGATGAGCAATCCCCCTGAGGTAGAGGGTGGAACTCATCCGGAAGACTCCCCTTTCAGGGCAGAGGGGGTCCATGCAACAAGGGTGCTAGAGATTCCTTCTCTGGGCAATCCTTCAAGCGCACGTGAACAGCAGCCTAATTGCTTTCCTCTGGAAGCAGTCAAGGTTAGATTTTTTTCTGCACGTACAGGCCTGACAACTCGTAATGGATGCGTGGGTGCAGAGAATAATATCCAGAAGCTATGGTATCACATTCGACCTTACTCTCCCAGACCAATAAAACAAATCCCCAAAGTTCCACCCATTCAGCAGGAGGCTGCAGCCTTAGAAATCGAAAAGCTGCTAAGAAAGAGTCATCCAACCAGTCCCACCAGACCAGAGGATCCGGGTTTTACTCTAGGTTCTTTTTAGTGCCAAAAAAGACAGGGGACTGGAGACCAATCCTGGATCTGGGCTTACTAAATAAATTCAGAAAACCTCAAAAATTCCGAGTGGTCACGGTACAGTCCATTCTGTCCTTTCTGGGGAAGTACAACTGGATGTGCTCTATAGACCTCCAGGATGCGTATTACCACATAAAGATGGACAAACGCTCCCTGAGATTTCTCCACTTCCAGCTTGGAGCCATTCACTATCAGTTCAGGGTACTGCCCTTTGGTCTCTCGACAGCCCCCAGAGTGTTCACAAGTGTATGCAGTCGTAGTAGCTCATCTCCAACTAAAAGGATTCCAGGTGTTTCCATATCTAGACTATTGGCTCCTTACTGCCACAACCAGGAATCTTCTCAATCTCGGTCTCTTACACTTGAGGCTTTGCTCTTTGCCTAGGTGTCACGATCAACATGGACAAATCACATGTCCAACAAGAGCACTGGAATTCATTGGAGCAATCTTCGACATGACTTCCTGTCAAGCTTCCCTTCCTCCTCACAGACTTTCAAAAATAAGAAGTCAGATTTAAGTCCTCCTTCCACAGACATTTGTACCAGCACACCTTGTACTAAAATTATTGGGCTGTATGGCAGCAACCATTATCTTAGTACCACTGACGAGGTTGCACATGAGACTATTAGTGACTCCTTTCATCACAATGGTCGATCTTACCCACCCACTCGACCACGTGATATGCCTTACAAACCTTTGCAAGAAAGAAATGCTATGGTGGATGAAGCCAGCAACAAATCTTTGGTGTTGACCATTCTGCCTTCCCCAACCCAGGGCCACGGTGACCACGGACGCTTTCCTGTTATGGTTGGGGGGCATTTCCAGGGAAAGACTGTCCAAGGCACCTGGTCCCCATGAAGGCCAATTTGCACATAAATGTCTTGGAACTGAGGGCAGTTCTCTTAGCATTGCAAGCGTTCCACACACCTTCCTTCCGGGACCATTGCAGTTCAATCGGACAACATGTCAGTCTGGTACTTCAACAAACAAGGCGGAACCAGGTCTTTTACACCATGTGTTGGGAAGCCATGAGAGGATTTGGCACTGGGCAATGGCTTCCAACTGCTTTCTCATAGCAACGCACATTCCCGGGAGTTCCAGTCTTATTGTAGACAATCTGAGCAGGAACATTTTGATGCCACACGAGTGGTCCCTCAATCCTATAATAGCGGATCAGATCTTCTGCTGTTGGGGCAGTCCTTGCTGCGACCTGTTTGCTTCTCCCCAAAACAACAAATGCAGAAGCTCAGGGGGAGTCACTGAGGGATGCTCTGAAGCAGAGTTGGCCCCTGGGTCTGCTGTATGCCTTTCCCCTGTTTCCCCTCATCCCAAAATTCCTCCAGAAAGCTCAAAGGTTGAGAAGCAGAGTGATCCTCATTGCCCCTGCCAAGTCTGGTTCCCTTTCCTATGACCTCACCTGATTCCACAGCCTGTGGATCCTGGATCAATCCCAAGATTCTGGTTTGTCATCCTCGGGGACTACTTCACCCAAATATCCACAGCCTCAAGCTCACAGCTTAGTTTCTCCATTTCCGATGATTGCCAGGCTACCTGATATTTCATCCCCTGTTCGAGATTCTTCTGACTTTGCACAAACCTTCCACCAGGAAAATTTATTCTAGTAAGTGGATTAGATTTTATAGATGGGCCAAAGAACAGAACATCGATCCCTTTTCCATGGTGATCTCTGCTTAACACACAAGGCCATGTCATACACAGAGCTGTTGGACATGCTCCACTTAAAGAAATCCCAATCCCTCAGAGCCACACTCTCCAGGGATTTAAACCTTATCACAATAAACAAAACCATGCTGGGGGGATAGGTTTCTGACCCAGGACTCCCCAGAATCTGGAATAGACTGCCCATACATTTCAAAAGGAACTTTGATTGGATGGGAGAAAGGAAATTCTCCCTGGGGATCATATTACTCGGCCTGCTAGACAGGGTTCCAGGAAAGTAAATATTGTGGGAAGAAATAGCCAGGGAATTGTTATGGCTAAGCTTTTATAGGCCCCTAGGGCCGATTGGGTTCATAGGTTGGTACTAGGCTATGTCACACAGACTGTGCAAAACCTTCACGAAGGGAGTATTACATGTTAAACCTCCGGTCAAGCCTCCTGTAGAGTCATGGGACTTGTTTGGTGCTTCAGACATTAACAAGTCCTCCCTTCGAGCCTTCTAACTCCTGTGATATAAAATTTTATCTTTGAAAACTCTACTTCTAGTAGCCCTTACCTCACTCATCGAGAAGAGTATCTGAGTTGCAGGCCTTGAGTGTCAAGAGATCTTGCTTGATTTTTCCTAGGGAAAGAGTGTCCCTACATACTGACACCTCCTTTTTGCCCAAGGTCATTTCTGTTTTTTCCGTTAGTCTACTGACCTACCGGTTTTCTTTCCTCACCATTCATGTAGAGGGGAATACCTTCTGCATACCCTTGATGTTCGTAGGCAACTTCGTTTCTATTTGTACAAAACTAAATCTTTCAGAAAAACTGAGTTTGTGGCCTTTGCAGGACCCAGATTTGGGTAAGCCTGTTTCCAAAAGGACTGTCATCTTGCACAGAAATGCCATTACTTTCATCTACCATCAGAACAGTGTCCTTACCTTCCAAAATAAAGGCTCACTCTACTAGATCGATGGCTGCTTCAGTGGCTTTTCATTCCAGAACCTCTGTGGATATCTGCGCAGCAGCCACTTGGTCAAGACCTCATACCTTTATCACTGATTACATATTGGATCTGGCCTCCAGGAGACAAGCATCTTTTGGTTCTATGGTTCTCAGGAATGTCCTTCCGTAGGGCCACCCAGGACTCAAGTAGCTGGGGACTCTGTCCTAACAGTAAGGAATGACTAAAGATTTACATAATCAGATAAAGTAGTCTTACCATAATGTTCTATCTGTGTTGTAGATCTTTATTCATTCATTACTTCCTGCCGTCCCTCCACCCTGCCTGGACTCCTGGTGGACGCAAGTATTTCCTTTTAGTTAAGGTATCTGCTCAGACAGAGCCTCCTATCACTATTATAACTTCTATACTATAATGGTGGGCAGACTCCATCTGAAGAGACTGAGAGGCATCTGTGGGTAGGTCTTAACTGAGTGTTTTTGGCTGGTGCAAGCTTGGTAACAGCAGTGTCTGTTCCGAGGACTGAACCGAAGTCCTAACAGTAATGAATGAGGATCTGCAACACAGATGGAATGTTATGGTAAGACATAACTTCTTTTTTTTTTCTCTAGGCAGTGCTCTGTAGACATTTTAACTTCTGATCCGTCTCAGTTTGCATTAAAAAATTAATTTGTCATTTTTTGACGTATTAGTTTTTTTGATGTTTAGCATTTGTTGCTTTTTGTCATGTCTGATATTCTAGCATTTCAAGCAGTATGGGTGTTGGTGCAGTCCTGTTGAGGTTCTTTCTAGCTGAATTGTTAATCTTATTAGTATGCTGCTGTGTTTTGGGTTTCTGTAAAACTAAATATTAAAGGAAAAGGGGAGTGCTTTTTTGTGTGTATTGAAGTTTGTGGGGGGTTTAAAATTGAGGGAGCTGAATAGTAAGGGTTACATTGCACGTCAGAGCATTTGAAATTGCATTTATAGCTGAGCAGTGAGTGTGTAACATGGATAAAAAACTAGTTGCAACATCTGACTTATTTTTGTCTTTATGCCATGAGAGAACAATTCCAATGGCAGGGACAAGATTTATCAGATTCAAGAAAAGGCTTAGGACATTCCTGCACTTACCACAACATAGGCCCTTAGCTATACCTCCAGTACTGCCTGTTGTGGATAATGCATTTAATGATGTTTGCACTGCTCCTGATACTTTACCTCCAGCCCCTGCCAAACCAGATAGATTTTACAGGGTGCCAGACACTCATCACCACCTATACAAGGCCCCACTTGCAGATCCTGAGACTATATCCCAGGGGCCTAAGGCAGTAGCCTCGACCTCAGCAAAAACCCTATTCCTTCTGAAAGGGAATCCAGGTCCTTAGAGAGATGGGGGAAAAAGTTTACACCTCTGCTACTCTCTCAGCTAGAGCTTTAAACTGTCAGTTTCATATGATCCAATACCAAGAGTTTATGCTTGATCAGTTAACTAAGAAGCTGTCCACTGATGACTCCTTAGATAAGAAATATGTTTTAGAAATGGTGAATAACATTCAGCAGGTTAGTAACCATTCTTTAAAATGTGGCTATGATGCACTGGAGGCTTCATTTAGATCAGCCATGACTGGCACAGTGATAAGAAGGCATGCATGGTTGAAAGAACAGGTCTTGCCGGATCATGTTAAAGCAAAGCTGTTAGATGCTCCTATGGATAAGGCCAGTCTATTTGGTACACCTGCTCAGCAAGTAATGAAGAAAATGGAAGAGAAGGCAAAATCTGTACAAACAGTTAAGGATTTCTTACAGGTTCAGCCCCCAAGGTTTAGCAGGAACTGGCCTGCCAAAAATTGGTCCTTTCCAGACTCCTCAAAATCTCAGAGGTAGGAATAGACGCTCTAGAGGCAGAAATCAATCCAGAGGAGGTGCCTACAGAGGACGACAGTGGCAAGGCAATAACCGAGGCACAGACACAACCACTGCCACTGCAACAGGACAATCACAGTGACTTGGCTCTGACACCGCCTACCAGGGAGCAAATAACAGCACCTTTAGGCGGAAAGTTAGCCTTATTTTTGAAAAATTGGCACTATATCACAAAAGACAAGTGGATTTTGCAAACCATAGACCAAGGCTACAGGTTCCACTTCCACACTTTACCAGTAAAAAGAGGAATGCCAAACCTACCTCCAAATAAAAAAACAGAAGCTCTAAAGCAGATAGCGCAATTAACAAAGATAAGAGCTGTGGAAAGAGTACCAATAACAGAACAGGGCAAAGGATTCTACTCCAGACTCTTCCTAGTACCAAGAAAAGAGAAAAGTTGGAGACCTATTCTCGACCTGTCCATATTAAACACATACATCATTGTCCCAAAATTCAAAATGCTGACCCTACAGCAACTTCTTCCCATGCTGGGCAAGGAGTGTTGGCTGGTAACTCTAGATCTCAAGGAGGCATACCTGCACGTCCCCATACGACCAAATTGCAGAAGATACCTCAGATTTCTTGCAGGATCAGAGCATTATCAATTCTCAGCATTGCCCTTTGGCTTATCTACTAAGCCCAGAGTATTCACAAAATGCCTGGCATCAGTAATCGCTCACTGCAGGCTACAGGGAATCCAAATTTATCCATACCTGGACGACTGCCTGTTACAAGCGGACAACAAAGCAAGCTGACAACAGATTTACAAAGAGTCATTTGCTTACTACAAGCCCTGGGATACACAGTCAATTTACAAAGTCAAGACTAACACCATCCGAAACAAGAACATTCTTGGGTGCGGAATTGGACACAGCAAAACAAATGGCATTCCTAACTGCAGAAAAACAAAACAACTCCTCTTTACTTCTTGGCATTAACAAAGCAGAACAAACTAACAGCAAGAAAAGTACTGCAGGCCTTGGGCTTCATGGCATCATGCATAATCTTGGTCCCACATGCCAGACTACATATGAGAAAGCTACAGTGGTACCTAAAGAATTTATGGTCTCAACACAGGCACAGCTTAGAAACCGAAATCCCACTAATCCCATGCCTGAAACAGGAGCTCCTATGGTGGGCTCAAGCATGCCAGTCAAACCCAGGCTTGCCCTTCCACAAATTTCAAGCAAGCCAAACCATCACAACGGACGCCTCAGACCTAGGCTGGGGGGGGCGCACATGTTGGACAAATGCATCCAAGGATTGTGGACTCCAGACCAGCTGCACCTGCACATAAACCAAAAAGAAATGCTGGCAGTAAAACTAGCAGTCCAGAAATTCAGACCATTCCTCAAAGAAGGCCATTTAATGATAAGGACAGACAACACCACAGTCATGTGGTACATCAACAAACAGGGAGGCACTCATTCATACCCCCCCCTATGCAGAATGACTCTGGACCTTTGGAATATGGCTCTGAGCTACAACATCCAGTTACAGGCAATATTTGTGCCGGGAAAAGAAAACACCCTAGCAGACATGTTAAGCAGAAACCACCTCGGATGCTCACGAATGGATGCTACACCCGGACATCTTCAAGGCCATCACAAAGAAATGGGGAATGCCACAAATAGACCTATTCGCATCCCCACTCAATCACCAGCACAAAAAATTCTGCACAAGGACATACCACCCACTTGCATGGAGGGTGGACTCTCTATCCTTCAGTTGGAAAGGCCTGACAGCATATGCATTTCCACCTCTTCCTTTGATGCACAAGGTACTACTGAAAATCAAAGAGGAACGCCCAAGGATAATCCTGATAGCTCTGAATTGGCCAAGACAACACTGGTATCCATTGCTGAGGAGCATGTCTCAGGGGAGAATGTGGTCAATACCCCCTGATGCCTTTGATGTTAACTCAGAACAACTACAACATCATGCACCCAAACCTAAAAACCTTGCAACTGACTGCCTGGAACATCACATAGCAGCAACTAACCCAGACCTATCCCAAAGGGTTAAAGACATTATCCTTGAAGCCCGCAGACCTTCAACAAGAAGGAACTATGCAGGAAAATGGAAAAGGTTTGTCATTTGGAGTACTGAAAGAGGAAAAGATGTGTCGAACATAGATATTGCTAACATCCTGGAGTACTTGGCAGAGCTTCTACATACAGGCCTGTCCTATTCCTCCATCAAGATACATGCATCAGCTATTTCAGCAGAATACAGCTTGATCCACCTGTCTTTTCGCATCCTCTACTCAGGCAGTTCCTCAGAGGGATCAAGAATGTAAAACCTCCTAGGAAACCACCATTACCAGCATGGGACTTGAACTTTGTGCTAGAAAATTGACACTCCCTCCATTTGAACCAGCAGCAACAGCAGATCTTCAACACCTATCATGGAAAACTGCTTTCCTACTGGCAATTACTTCAGCAAGGAGGGTTTCGAACTACAGGCCTTAATGGCAGTACAACCTTTCCTAATCTTCCATCAAGATAGGGTGTCCATGAGAACTAATCCTACATTTATGCCTAAGGTGGTATCCAGAGTGTCTTTAAACCAGGCAATCCACCTACCTACCTTCTTTCCTAATCCACAGAACAGGGGAAAGACTGCTGCATACCTTGGATGTACATAGACAGTTACGCTACTACCTGGACAGAACCAAAGGTGACAGAAAAACTGACCAGCTTTTAGTAGCCTATGCAACAGGAAGGGAAGGAAAAGCAATTTCCAAACAGACAATCTCCAAATGGATAGGAAATTGCATAAGATTCTGTTACTCCTACCACGGAAAACCAATTCCACAGAACATAAGACCTCATTCTACAAGGGCTACAGCCACTACCACAGCTTTCTTACGAGGAGTGGCAACCAAGGACATTATTGAGGCGGCTACTTGGACCTCCGTGCATACATTTGCCAAGCGTTATAATTTACCTCTATACTCTAGATCCCGAGCAGGGTTTGCCACTGCTGTACTGCAAGGGATCCTAACTACACCATAATTCTTCTTCCTCCTCCCTAGTTTGGCTATGGTATTCTACCCATTTGTTATGACTGCAGATGCATCCTTGAAGGACATAGTACAGTTTTGTACCTACCATAAATGTAGATGTCCGAACAGGATAGCATCTGCAGTCAGGATTACCCACCCTCCTGCCCTCTGTGGTACTCCTAGGGTATTTACCCTCCTAATAGCTAGCTGGGGGGGGGTCTCTTATGGTGTATTTGTTTGTATATATGTACATACATTGTTATTTTTTGTGTTTGCCTTCTACTTTTTGGAAACATTGGCATTTATCCAAAATTTAGCTTACCAAGAGGGCAACTGGCATCTGGGGCAAGAAACACTGAGGAAAATGGCGTCAGCTGATGCCTTTATACCCGAAGACCAGCAGAGATGACGGGTGAAGTGCGACATCAGCCGAAGCCGGACCCAGACTTTGGAATCCGGCCGACCGAAGGGCTGCCTGACGACAGGACAACCCATTTGTTATGACTGCAGATGCTATCCTGTTCGGACATCTACATTTATGGTAGGTACAAAACTGTACTTTTCCCCTCATCCCAAAATTCCTCCAGAAAGCTCAAAGGTTGAGAAGCAGAGTGATCCTCATTGCCCCCGCCAAGTCTGGTTCCCTTTCCTATGACCTCACCTGATTCCACAGCCTGTGGATCCTGGATCAATCCCAAGGTTCTGGTTTGTCATCCTCGGGGACTACTTCACCGAAATATCCACAGCCTCAAGCTCACAGCTTAGTTTCTCCATTTCCGATGATTGCCAGGCTACCTGATATTTCATCCCCTGTTCGAGATTCTTCTGACTTTGCACAAACCTTCCACCAGGAAAATGTATTCTAGTAAGTGGATTAGATTTTATAGATGGGCCAAAGAACAGAACATCGATCCCTTTTCCATGGTGATCTCTGCTTAACACACAAGGCCATGTCCTACACAGAGCTGTTGGACATGCTCCACTTAAAGAAATCCCAATCCCTCAGAGCCACACTCTCCAGGGATTTAAACCTTATTACAATAAACAAAACCATGCTGGGGGGATAGGTTTCTGACCCAGGACTCCCCAGACTCTGGAATAGACTGCCCATACATTTCAAAAGGAACTTTGATTGGATGGGAGAAAGGAAATTCTCCCTGGGGATCATGTTAGTCGCCCTGCTAGACAGGGGTCCAGGAAAGTAAATGTTGTGGGAAGAAATAGCCAGGGAATTGTTATGGCTAAGCTTTTATAGGCCCCTAGGGCCGATTGGGTTCATAGGTTGGTACTAGGCTATGTCACACAGACTGTGCAAAACCTTTATGAAGGGAGTATTACATGTTAAACCTCCGGTCAAACCTCCTGTAGAGTCATGGGACTTGTTTGGTGCTTCAGACATTAACAAATCCTCCCTTCGAGCCTTCTAACTCCTGTGATATAAAATTTTATCTTTGAAAACTCTACTTCTAGTAGCCCTTACCTCACTCATCGAGAAGAGTATCTGAGTTGCAGGCCTTGAGTGTCAAGAGATCTTGCTTGATTTTTCATAGGGAAAGTGTGTCCCTACATACTGACCCCTCCTTTTTGCCCAAGGTCATTTCTGTTTTTTCCGTTAATCAGTCTACTGACCTACCGGTTTTCTTTCCTCACCATTCATGTAGAGGGGAATACCTTCTGCATACCCTTGATGTTCATAGGCAACTTCGTTTCTATTTGTACAAAAATAAATCTTTCAGAAAAACTGAGTTTGTGGCCTTTGCAGGACCCAGATTTGGGTAAGCCTGTTTCCAAAAGGACTGTCATCTTGCACAGAAATGCCATTACTTTCATCTACCATCAGAACAGTGTCCTTACCTTCCAAAATAAAGGCACACTCTACTAGATTGATGGCTGCTTCAGTGGCTTTTCATTCCAGAACCTCTGTGGATATCTGCGCAGCAGCCACTTGGTCAAGACCTCATACCTTTATCACTGATTTACATATTGGATCTGGCCTCCAGGGGACAAGCATCTTTTGGTTCTATGGTGCTCAGGAATGTCCTTCCGTAGGGCCACCCAGGACTCAAGTAGCTGGGGACTCTGTCCTAACAGTAAGGAATGAATAAAGATTTACATAATCAGATAAAGAAGTAGTCTTACCATAATGTTCTATCTGTGTTGTAGATCTTTATTCATTCATTACTTCCTGCCGTCCCTCCACCCTGCCTGGACTCCTGGTGGACGCAAGTATTTCCTTTTAGTTAAGGTATCTGCTCAGACAGAGCCTCCTATCACTATTATAACTTCTATACTATAATGGTGGGCAGACTCCATCTGAAGAGACTGAGAGGCATCTGTGGGTAGGTCTTAACTGAGTGTTTTTGGCTGGTGCAAGCTTGGTAACAGCAGTGTCTGTTCCGAGGACTGAACCGAAGTCCTAACAGTAATGAATGAAGATCTGCAACACAGATGGAATGTTATGGTAAGACATAACTTCTTTTTTTTTTCTCTAGGCAGTGCTCTGTAGACATTTGAACTTCTGATCCGTCTCAGTTTGCATTAAATTAATTTGTCATTTTTTGACGTATTAGTTTGTTTTTTGATGTTTAGCATTTGTTGCTTTTTGTCATGTCTGATATTCTAGCATTTCAAGCAGTATGGGTGTTGGTGCAGTCCTGTTGAGGTTCTTTCTAGCTGAATTGTTAATCTTATTAGTATGCTGCTGTGTTTTGGGTTTCTGTAAAACTAAATATTAAAGGAAAAGGGGAGTGCTTTTTTGTGTGTATTGAAGTTTGTGGGGGGGGGGTTTAAAATTGAGGGAGCTGAATAGTAAGGGTTACATTGCACGTCAGAGCATTTGAAATTGCATTTATAGCTGAGCAGTGAGTGTGTAACATGGATAAAAACTAGTTGCAACATCTGACTTATTTTTTTGTCTTTATAGAAAATCTTGCAGATCAAGTCATGCAGAATCCACAAGCTTTGGCAGCTCTTCAAGAACGATTAGAAAATGTCTCTCGCACACCTTCCAGTTACATTGAAACGCAAGTATACATTTTAATAAAAAATATTAGTTTAAAATTTTATTGGCATTTTTCTTTTTGTCATTTATACAGATGTAAACATTTTGTACAGTTCCTCTGAGAATTCATAGGACATTATAGGTCTGAAAAAGATCATGAAAGGTCTTCCCATGAGATGGTTAAAAATCTCTAATGGAAAACTTTAATGTAATGTGGTCCTATCTCGCCTACATTCATTACGGACGAGCTCGGAGCAGAGTATCGACTCTGACTCTGCCGCTATAACTAGCACGAAGTCTCTAATTGGCTGGGCTAAGCCTGTATCCCAGGATGCACCATGCCCAAACCCCCAGATCTCATTTGCCGCTCGTTGAGTGAAGACGTAGTCTCGAGCTTGGCTGTGGCTAAGTACTTTATTGAACTATTTACTTAGTTTTCTGTGGAATATTTTCCAACCGAAAGCTATTTTAATAGCTAAGTTTTGTGTCTGGGTGTTTTTGTGACATTTTGATTATTGTAGTTGTGGTATACTTGTGTTTGATGGGCTAGGCCCATTTAAGTTAGAGGGCCTTAGCTCTGTTCGGTGCATCTCCTTGTTTTTTTTTTTTTTTTAGGGGCGTTTGAGTCCCTTCTCCTCCCTTTGTGTTGGTGTCATTTTTATGTTGCTTTAAAAATGTCAGGCAAAGATCAGAAGGAACATAGGCCTTCTGGGTTCAAAAAGTGAGCCAAATGTTCGTATAAGATGTCTTTAACTGATGGCCATGCCATCTGTGTATACTGTTTGGGCGCTGTACACTTGCAAGAGTTCTGCAGTGTGTGTTATTCGTTTAGTTCCAGGGTCTTGCAAGAGAGAAAAAAATAAGCTGATTCTCAAGGGCCTGTTAAAACCTGCCTTGGAAGAAGCTTTGGTGTCTTCTCCCCCTAGCGGGAAATCTAAAACAAAAAAAGAGATCTCCGGCTCCGTCCAGTTCGTCGGAGCCATTGGAGAAAAGAACGAAGACTATTTCGCCTTCCTCAGGTCCATTGGTCTCGGAGCCGCAGGAGATGCTGTCTGTACCGAAGACTGCTTCCTCGGTTCCACTGCCTTCGGAGCCGAAGGAGGTGTCTGTTGTGTTGGAGCCGACCTCTGCTCCAATTGTCTTGGAACCGATTCGGAGCCATTCTCCTAGCTTCACATTGGATCGTTTAGAGAAGACTTCTCGACCCCCTTCTGTGTCCTCAAAGTCCTCCAGGTTGTCTGATTCAGATTTGGATAAGGTGGTGCAGAGGCTCCTCCAGTCACCAGTGTTAACGAAATTATTCTCTGCTCCGGTGCCTGTCCTTGTGTCGGTTCTGATAATTCCTCCTCCGACCACCTCTGTGTCGTCGGAGCCAGAGTGTTCTGAGTCGAGTGATGTCCTTGGGTCGGCCCCGAAAACCCTTTTGAGTTTTTAGGCTCCAACCTCGGCTCCAACCCTTTCGGTCCCATCTGCTGGTTTCGGCACTCGGGTTTCGTCGGTCGGACCCGAGGGGGATACATCGGGGCTCCAGACTTTGGCTCCGAGTCTCCCTCTTGGTGCTTCGGCCAGGGGAACCCCTGTTCCGATCGTGGTCTTGGAGACGAGTCGCTGCTCGGATTCAGGTGGACCCGCCTTAGAGGCCATGAGGAGTGCACTGGCCAGGTCTTCGGTGACATTACTCGAGTCAACCACTCATTTCCCAGACACTGCGACTAGAGCCTCTGATGCCTCCCTATCTGCAGGCAGTGGGGCTCCAAGGCCTGAGGATACCCCCATGCGTGGTCCCCTGCTTTCTGAGGGCCCTTCAGAGTCCTTGCCTGAAGAGCCTCCCAGAAAGAAGCTGTGTAAGAGGAAGCACATAGACTCCCCAGATGAGTCTGTCACCTCAGACACTGACCTCGATGATGCAGAGGGGTCCCCAAAGTCGTCCTCCGACGATGTCTCATTCTCCGACATCCTGGAGATTTTGAGACAGAGAGGCGACTGGCCCTCCAAAACCCCCTCTGAGGAGGAGTCTGTCTTCCTCAAGGCCTTCGGAACCCGATCTTCTGCCTCTTGGGTGTCTCCCCCCTTCGAAAAATTGTTGGACCTTATTTGTCAAAGGGTGTGGGAACACCCTGACTCCATAGAACCGGTTCCCAGCCGCCCCAACAAGTTTTTGTGTGTGCCTCCTGGGAAAGAATTTTTGACAAAAGGAGTGCCTGTAGATGCCATGGTGGTGGCGTCTGCCACTCAGTAAGAAGTTGCAGAGCCTTCTGCTTCCATTCATCCTCCTAATAACAAGGAGTCTAGGAGTAATGATCGGTATGGAAAGCGTACCCTGTCCTCGGCTACCTTTTTACTTTGTGGTCGCTGAATTATCTTTGTCATTTTACGAGGCTCCATAGAGATCTCCTCAAGGAGTTGGGAGATACTCTGTCGAGTAACTTGCCTGAGGCGGTGAACCAGACTGTCAATGCCCAGCTGTCTACCCTGTCTTCTATTGTTAACTTGTCCATGAGGCTCATATCCTATGCAGCTGAGGGGGTGGGTAGGGCAGCTAGCTCGGGCGTAGCCCTCAGGAGGCAAGCCTGGATGCGCCTGTGTCACTTCGCGGAGGCCTTAGTCTTCCTTCACGGACGCTCCCTTTGATGGGTCCTCCCTCTTTGGACCCAAAGTGAAAGACACTCACCAGATGTGAGCAAGAGGGTGAGACTTTGTCTGCCGTTTGGGCCCATTTTTCGCTTCCCCTCTAGACCTTATCCCAAGGCGCAGAGGGGAGGAAAGATGTGGTTCAGGAAGTTTCAAAAGTCTTATCTTGACCATCATGGTGACCCCCCCCCCTCCAGAGGCAGAGGAGGGGGGGAATTACTCTGGAAGACGTCGCCCTAGGGGCGAGGGAGGCCCCTGCAACTCAGGAGACCACGAGTCCTTTCGTGGTTCCTCCTACCAACGTCCCTGAGGGACTGCCCCTCTCCGGAGCCAGTCTGGGATTGTTTCTCGAAGCATTTGCAAGCCTGGGAAAACATCACTCAGGATCGTTGGGTGCTTAGAATTATTGCTGGAGGTTACACCATTCCCTTTATCTCACCCCCTCCGCCACCCAAGAGAGTCCCAGACGTTCCACCCAGTCAAAGGGACCAAGCAGCATTAGAAGTCTCAAAGCTGCTGGAAAAAGGAGTCCTCCAACCAGTCCCCTCAGACCAGATCAGATCAGGAACCTATTCAAGGTTCTTTTTGGTGCCCAAAAGAACAGGGGACTTGAGGCCCATCCTGGATCTCAGCCATTTAAACTGCTTCGTCAGGAAGTCCAAGTTCCGAATGGTCACTCTTCAAACCATTTTTCCCTTGTTGGAAAAAGGAGTATGGATGTGCTCCATCGATCTCAAGGACGCCTATTATCACATCAAGATAAGCAAGGCCTCCAGGAATCACCTATGCTTCCGGCTGGGAGCCAGTCATTTCCAATTTCGAGCCCTGCCCTTTGGTCTCACCACAGCCCCCAGGATGTTTACCAAATGTCTGGCAGTGGTGACTGCTCACCTGAGACGTCTAGCATTCCAGGTGTTTGCTTACCTAGACGACTGGCTTCTCACTGCCCCCACCAGGCATCTACTTCGAGCCACGGAGGCCACCATCAACTTGGGTCAACTCCTAGGCATTACTTTCAACTGGCAAAAACCTGTCTTGCTGCCATCACAACGTGTTGCATTTATCGGCGCAGAGCTAGATTCCGTAGAAATGAAGGCTTTCCTTCCTACAGAAAGAATAAGAGTGCTACAGGCTCATGTTTTGGCCTTATTACCTCTGAAAAAGGTCCAAGCCAGACTAGTTCTTCAGTTACTAGGTTCCATGGCGGCCACCATCCTATTAGTACCCCTGACCAGGCTACATATGTGGACACTACAGTGGCTTCTTTCGGTCCAGTGGTCCTTTCAAGAGCTCCCTCTGTCTCATCCGATTCTTATAACGGAACAATGCCGACAGGATCTGCGTTGGTGGCTTCATTCACCCAATCTGAACGAAGGGAGATCCCTGAATCCTCCGCCCCCTACTGCCACATTGACCACGGACGCCTCCCAGACAGGGTGGGGGGGGGCATTATCTGGGCAGAATGGTCCAAGGCACGTGGCAGGAACACTAGGTACACTTGCATATAAATGTTCTGGAGATGAGTGGTGCTACTAGCGTTGCAAACACTTCACAGCTCTCTTCCCAAGGGCACTATTTCAATTCTTTCCGACATGTCAGTCGTGTGGTACCTGAACAAACAGGGGGGAACCAAGTCCAATCCCCTTTGCAGAGAGGCCATGAGAGTGTGGAATTGGGCGGTGTCTTCCCAACTTTTTCTAGTGGCAACGCACATTCCGGGGAAGTCCAATGTGATAGCTGAGCAGAGCTATTCTGATGCCTCACAAGTGGTCCCTGAATGATCGAGTTGCGGCTCAGATCTTCTCCAGGTGGGGTCTACCTTGTTGCGACCTATTTGCCAGTCCCCTCAATGCCAAGTGCAGCAGTTACCTCACTCTGATTCCCCCCTCAGGGGGAGTCACCCAGGGACGCTCTATTCCACGATTGGCCCCCCGGTCTGCTCTATGCCTTCCCCTCAGTTTCCTCTGCTGCCTAGAGTGATTCAGAAGGCCATTTCTTTGGGAAGCAAAATGATCTTGATCGCACCACACTGGCCCCGTCAAGTTTGGTTCCCCTTTCTCCGGAGATATACTATGGACGGTCCTTTGATTCTGGACCCAGTTCCAGACCTATTGACTCATCTGTCAGGGCAGTTCCACCCATCCCTGCGAACCCTCAAGCTCACTGCCTGGCTTCTCCACTTCCGTCCTTAGTCGGACAGCTTTCCTTTACACCGGAAGTGGTACATATCCTCTCTTCTTCCCACAAGCCTTCCACTAAGAAGATATACTCCAGTAAATGGAAAAGATTTGCTATCTGGGCCCAGTCACATAACCTAGATCCCTTCACAGCCCCTGTGACGGCAGTTTTAGAACTTTTGGCTACTCTTTTCAGACAAGGTTCCGCTGCCTCCACTATTAAACCAGGCTATCCACCTACCTACCTTCTTCCCCAATCCACAGAACAGGGGGGAAAGACTGCTGCATACTTTGGATGTACATAGACAGTTGCGCTACTACCTGGACAGAACCAAGGGCAATAGAAAAACTGACCAGCTTCTGGTAGCATATGCAACAGGAAGGGAAGGAAAAGCAATTTCAAAACAGACAATCTCCAAGTGGATAGGAAATTGCATCAGATTCTGTTACTCCTACCATGGAAAGCAAACTCCACAGAACATAAGGCCTCATTCTACAAGGGCTACAGCCACTACCACAGCTGTCTTACGAGGAGTGGCTACCAAGGACATTATAGAGGCTGCTACTTGGACCTCCGTGCATACATTTGCCAAGCATTATAACTTACCTTTATACTCTAGATCCCGAGCAGGGTTTGCCACTGCTGTTTTCCAAGGGATCCTAATTACACCATAATTTCTTCTTCCTCCTCCCCTAGTTTGGCTATGGTATTCTACCCATTTGTAAGGACTGCAGATGCATCCTTGAAGGACATAGTACAGTTTTGTACCTACCATAAATGTAGATGTCCGAACAGGAATGCATCTGCAGTCAGGATTACCCACCCTCCTTCCCCTCTGTGGTATTCCTAGGGTATTTGCCCATCTAATAGCTAGCTGGGGGGGGATCTCTTATGGTGTATTTGTTTGTATATATGTACATACATGCTTATTTTTTGTTTGCCTTCTACTATTTGGAAACATTGGCATTTATCCAAAATTTAGCCATCCAAGAGGGCAACTGGCATCTGGGGCAAGAAACAGAGGAAAATGGCGTTGGCTGATGCCTTTATACCCGAAGAACTGCAGCTATGACGTCGGGTGAAGTGCGACACCAGCCGAGGCCAGACCCAGACTTTGGAATCCGGCCGACCGAAGGGCTGCCTGACGACAGGACAACCCATTTGTAAGGACTGCAGATGCATTCCTGTTCGGACATCTACATTTATGGTAGGTACAAAACTGTACTTTTTCCAGTAGCTCGAGACCTAGCCCCTTATACCACAATGCACTGCTGGAATTACCTCAGATCTAGTTTGCCTTGGCACGGGTCTCTTGGTTTCCAGCGTTGCTCTTGACTGTTGGAATTTTCAACTTTCAGCAAGTTTTTCATTGCATTTTTATATCTTTCTACTATTATATTTACGTAGTATTTACCTAGTTTAGCAGATTTTTCTGTTTTTCCCCTTTTCCCAGTAAATCTCTAGTGCTTGCCTTCAGCCTGTTGGGCCTTTTCTTACCTGCCTTATTGTACAGCTTGTTAGATTAGAGTTGCCCTTTTGGGCTTTTTGAAATTTGGATTACTCTTGTTACTAGTTGCCTTTTTGGGCTTTGGTACTGTGTTTTTGCCATGCTGTTTTTAGTGAATTGTATGTAGCCTTTAGATATATTAGATTACTCATTTCTGAGTTAAACTATTTTTATATAGTTAAATAGTGTTTTTTGATCTCCTGATTTTTTTTTTTCAGGAAGTTGGTTATGTGTGAAGAAAGGGAAAAGTCTTAAGTCTGGGTTCAAGAAGTGCCCAGACTGTGGACAAAAGATGTCCGTTACTGATGCCCATGTGCAGTGTGTGTGTACTGTTTGGATGAGGTGCACCTGCAGGAGTCATGTAGTAACTGCCACTCGTTTTCCACTCGAGTACTTGCAGAAAGGAAGAGGAAGTTAGTTGACAGGGGTATTATTAAGCACCCTTTCACAGAGGCATTGTTTGACCAGGATGGGCCAGCAAATCGTCCAAATCTTCCTCAGAATCCAGGACAAAAAAGGGGGAAAGTTGGAAAGTGTTGTGACTTTGGCTGCAATGTCTTCGGAGCAGACAGTCTGTTCATTTCGGACCCGGGACACTGCTTTGGAACTGGTTACCGAAAAACCTCCCTCTCCACTTCTCCAATCGGCACCATCTATTCACTCCTCCAGATCTTCGGTCAGCCTGTCCGATCTTGATATGGACTGGCTGGTTCAGAAGCTCTTAAAGGCACCGGGCCTAGCTAAGTTGCTGTCAACTCAGACCCAACCGTCTGAGCCGAAGACCATTACTCCTGAATTGTCTGCTCCTCCACCAAGCCATACTGGACCTTTGGTGCTGGAGGAGGCCGACCTGATTATTGTGGATCCCTTGAAGCCAACACCTGTTCCAGTGTCGTCGGCTCCATCTGCTCGGATGTCCTCTGCACTGAGCAGGGACTCTGGGAGCAGACACTCTCTGGCCGGGTCTGGGGAGGTTAGTCGCACGGACTTGGTGCAGACTCTTCCTCTCGGGGCTTCGGCTTGGGTGAGCTCTGCTCCTACCTTGGGCTCGGAGCCCACAGCTTCGGTGCGGGAGGGGATCGTGGCTCCTCATGATCAGTAGACTCCTTCTCATTGGAGCCGTGGTGCATTTGAAGCCATGAGGCGAGTGTCTCATAAGACTTCCTAATCTCCAGGTCTGGCCTGTTCCTCCCCTAAAGTGCCTGTGTCCATTTCTGTTTACTCCAGTCATCCCAAGCGTAGAGACCCAGAGCCTCGGGGAGCCCCACAGGGTGCTCCCTGCTCTTCTGAGACATCTCCAGAGGCTCCCCCGAATAAGTTCCCAGGAAGAGATTATGCAAGAGAAGGCATTTGGAGACTCCACAGGAGTGTCTAACATTGGACACAGACTTGGATGAATCAGAAGGGTCCCCTAGATCCCCCTCTGAGGACATTTCCTTTGTGGAGATTCTTGAAATTCTTAGGCAGAGGGGTAATTGACTGTCATAGAGCCCTAATGAGAACAATCTGTTCTCCTGAAGGCGTTAGGGTCTCAACCCTCCACCTCTTGGGTGTATTCACCCTACGATGAGCTTATGGATCTGGTCTCTCGTATGACACGGGAGTCACCAGAATCTATGGAACTTGTCCCTGGGAGGCCTAATAAGTATATTTCTGCCCCCCGTAGAAGAGTCCTTTTTGACCAAGGGAGTCCCTGCTGATGCCATGGTGGTGGCGGCAGCCACTAAAAAGGAAATATCTGAGACTTCCTCGTCTATCCATCCTCCTAACAGAGAGTCCAGGATCATGGATAGATATGGGAAACGCATGTTTAGTTTAGTGACTTTCTCACTCCAATCACTGAACTACTTGACCCATTTTACCAGACTGCAGAGAGATCTCCTTAGGATTTGGGAGATGCTCTTCAGGGTGCTGTAGCTACGAATGAATCCGAAAAAGTTGCTACCCAGTTTGCTACCGTTTATTCAATAGTTAACTCGTTCATGCATCTCGTATCTTGTGCAGGTGATGGTTTGAGTAGAGCTGCAGGTACAGGAATTGCTTTTCATAGGCATGCCTGGATGCGACTCTGTTCCTTCTCGGAACTCTTCAAGTCTTCCTTTATGATTACCCCATTTGACTGCTCTTCCTTGTTTGGGCCAAAGGTGAAGGAGACTTTGACATGGTGTGAACAAGAAGGAAGGACTCTGCCATCAGAGTCCGTTTTTCCACCCCCACTCAACCCTATTCTAAAGGTCAGAGGGGAGAAAAGATGTGGTTCCGGAAACCCTAAGGAGCCTTTCAAGGCACATGTGGAGAGCCCCCCCCCCCAGAAGCAGAAGAGGGAGTTACAGTGGAAGATGCTGCCCTCGCTGTAGAGGGGGTCTGTAACACCAAGGTGACAGATCACTTTACTGGTCAGTCCTAACAGCGCTCCTTAAGGGAGGCCCAGCTGTCCTACTCTGTAGACAGTCGGGGGGGGGGGGGGTCGCTTGTCATTGTACCCAGAAGCCTGGCTAGATATAACAAACTACAATTGGATGCAAAAGTATAATTTCCAGAGGGTATTTCATACCGTTCTCCACCCAGCCCCATCCTATCAAAAAAATCCCAGATGTTCCACCCAGTCACAGGGAACAAGCAACAATAAATGCACGCCGGTTGCTAGAAGAGTCGTCCAGCCAGTCCTGGCAGATCAAACAGGATTCGGAACTTAAGATTCTTTTTGGTTCCAAAGACCCATTTTGGATCTCAGCAGACTCAAACAATTAGCAAGGAAAGAGAAGTTCCGAATGGTCACGCTATAGTCCATACTTGTCTTTTTAGGGAAAGACAGTTGGATGTGCTCGATCGATCTCAAGGATGTGTACTGCCACATAAAGATGGCCAGACCATCCAGGGATCACCTGCGTTTCCAGCTGGGAGCCAATCATTATCCATTCCGAGCTCTGCCCTTTGGTCTCGCTACAGCCCCCAGAGTGTTCAAGTGCATGGCAGTAGCCATGGCTCACCTGAGGCATATAGGATTCCAGGTGTTTCCGTACTTGGACGATTGGCTCCTTACCTCCACCACCAAGCATCAACATCAAGCGAGAGAGGCTACTCTGACACTCTATCGGCTAGGCATTAGTCAACTTTGAAAAGTATGCCTTGTTGCCATCGCAGCATATAATTTTTATAGGGACAGAATTAGACACGTCAACCACCACTCTAAGTCTTCCACCAGAAAGGGTTTGTATTCTTTGCCAACACATTACGTCCTTGGTATAAAAGAGCAGAGCACCAGCTGCAGAGGTATTGAAAGTACTAGGATTGATGGCAGCAGCAATATTGGCATTCCCGTTAGCAAGGATGTATATGAGGATTCTTCAGTGGCTCTTATTCATGCAATGGTCTTACCAAGAACTTCCAGTGAATCACACAATCCTGATAACGAATTCTTGCAATTAGGATCTTCAGTGGTGGTTGACGTCTCCATGTCACAATAGGACGTCCCTTCATGCTACCCCCTCCAGTTGCCACTGTGACCACTGACGCTTCCCTGATAGGGTGGATGGGGCATTTTCAGGGAAAGACTGCCCAAGGCACATGGACAGATCAAGAATCACATCTGTATATCAATGTCCTGGAGATGAGAGCAGTACTTGTAGAGTTGCACTACTTTCAGGACTCTCTTCCTCTAGGGACAATTGCAATACAGACAGCCAGCATGTCAGTGGTGAGGTACCTGAACAAGCAAGGCGGGACCAAGTCTTACCACCTTTGCCAAGAAGCCTTCAGAGTATGGCAGTGGGTAGTGTCATCCCAGCGCTTTGTTAGCAATGCACATCCCGGGCAAATCCAACATCATAGCGGACAGACTGAGCAAGGCAATTTTATTGCCCCACGAATGGTCCCTCAAATAAGAGACTGCGGACAGGGTTTTCCGCAAATGGGGCCAGCCTTTCTGTGACCTGTTTGCGAGTCATATCAGCAACAAATGCAGAAGGTATTTTGCCCTGATTCCCCTGCCAGGTCAGTCCCAGAGTGATGCTCTTTTCCACGATTGGCCCCGGGTGGTCTCTACGCATTTCCCCCAGTTCCTTTGATACCCAGATTTTTACAGAAAGCAAAGTTGCTGGGACGGACAATCATCCTTATAGCCCCTCATTGGAATATGCAGATTTGGTTTCCATTGCTTTACCATCACATTCTGGAAGACCCATGGATCCTGGACCCAGTTCTGGGCTTTTTGACACATCCGTCAGGGGATCTCCATCCTTCATTGCAGACACTGAAGCTAACAGCTTGGCTCTCCAATTCCCCACATAGCCAGGCTTTATAATCTTTCCCATGTCACTAGTCAAATTTTGTTGGCTTCCCTTAAGCCTTCCACTAGAAAGTTGTATCGTAGTAAGTGGAAGAGATTTTCCATTTGGGCTTCCTACATAATATTGACCCTTACCAAGCACTATTGTCTTCTTTTTACAATTATTGACAGAAATTTTCAACAAAGGAGCAGCAGCTGCTACGGTACGGGTACAACTAGCTGCTATATCTAATTTCCATCTAGGGATTGATTGAATATTATGGCTCACCAATTGTCTAAAGCTTTTCTAAAAGGTTCCTTTCACATAAGGCCTCCAGTGAAGAGTCCTTATTTTCCCTGGAATTTGAATTTTGTTTTTTTCACATCATTCTTCCTACCTTTTGAGCCTGCATCATATTGAGCTAAGATTTCTTATCGTGGAAAACTATTTTCCTAGTAGTCATCACTTCAGCCCGCAGAGTGTCAAAGCCCTATCAATCAAGCCTCCTTTTATATGGTCTTTCTTGCTAGAGTATCTGTCAGGACAAACCCATCCTTTTTTGCCTAAAGTATGTTCAGAGATTAACATCAGTCAAGTCAGAGTTGCGTGATGTTCGTGTTTCACTGTTGCAGTCATTACAGTTGGGTTATCCTCCTGGCAGGTAACCCACAGTCGGCCCGAGTTCCAAAGTCTAGGTCTGGCATCGGTTGCTGTCGCCTCCTCCCTGACGTCAGTGCACCAGGGGTATAAAAGATGCAGCAGACGCCATTTCTTCAGTCTTTCTTGCCGCGTGATGCCCGAAGTAAAAGCAGTTTGCAAGTGCTGGTCAGCCGAATCCTGAGATTTTCAAATTTGAATTTCAGATCCGATGTCTTCATTAAAGCTAAGTACCCCGTTGGTGAAACTTTTTTTTTTTCTTGCTCCAGACCGATGTCAGAATAAGTTAATTTTATTTCTTATGGGAAGCAAATACCTCATAAGGATTTTCATTCTTACTGTATTCCTTGCCTAGGCCCTGACCACGATGTTGCTAGTTGTCTGTTTTGTGCTAGATTTAACCAACACACTATTAAGAGTAGGTACGATTTTCCATTTCATTACTTTGGCAGAAGATTCAATTATATAATGCCGTCGGAACAGCCGACTACCGGAGTTTATAAAAAAGCGCAAAGAAAAAGGACAGGCATCCGAGGTCCAAAACCGACGACGAGGCTCCTGTTAGGCTTTTCGCCTGTTCTCAGTGAGGCGCTTTCGCAGCCCCTGATGCCAGCTACCTCAGAGCCACAGGCCGCTTCAGACTCCCACATGGAGCAGACTATGCCTCTGGAAACTCAAGGTATTGGACACTTGGAAACTATTCCCTCAGATGGGTCCGGAGCTGCTGAGCAGGCATCAGCTTCTGAGGGTGTTTTCAGACCTACACAGTTGTATGTAAAACCAACTTCAGCTTCAAAGGCAAAGACTAAAGCAGCTCTAAAGACAAAGAAACAAGTACAGCATTCTCCTGGACAGGCCTCCATGCCTAAAAAACAGATGCTTAAAGTGGCTGAAGACCTAATTACTTTGATCAGGGGTTCCCATCACTCTCCTGATAAGAGGCCTTGGCAAGAGATAGAATATGAATCTTCAGATCAGGATGTCCTTCAAGGATGCATCTGCAGTCCTAACAAATGGGTTGTCCTGTCGTCAGGCAGCCCTTCGGTCGGCCGGATTGTCTGGGTCTGGCCTCGGCTGGTGTCGCACTTCACCCGACGTCATCTCTGCTGGTCTTCGGGTATAAAGGCATCAGCCGACGCCATTTTCCCCAGTCTTTCTTGCCACGTGGCGCCCGAAGCAGAAGCTGTTCAAGTGCCGGTCGGTCAGATCCAGAGATTACTACTACCTAATACTACTTCGAAGACTTCTAAAAAGCTAAGTACCCCGTTGGGGACTCTTTCTTGCCTCAGCCGATGTCAGAAAAAGTGAATAACTGTTTAACTTGTGAAACAAATACCTCATAAAGATTTCCCTCTTACTGCTTACCTTGTTTAGGCCCAGACCACGGCGTAGCAGACTGTTTAGCCTGTGCTTCTTTCAACCGACGAACGCTTAGGCGTCGGTCGAGTTTGCTGAACAGTTTTGGCTCAGATTTTGCGTACATTATGCCGTCTGATCCTCCGACTTCTCAAATTGTTAAAGAAAAAGACCGGCACTCGCGGTCATGTTTCGGCGAAACCACGGTTAAACAAACATGAGTGTCTCGGTTTCGGCCGAAACTGAGCAAACGGGTCAATCTTCAGCCGAATCCATGACTACTACAGAGGCTCCTGCTACCCTAGTTGAATCGGCCTCTGAAGTTTTGCCTACTAATGTGGTTCCTCTAGAACAGGGGTGTCCAACCTTTTGGCTTGCCGGGGCCGCATTGATTGAACAGAAATTGTCTTGGGGCCGCATATAAAATATATCATATAGTTAACTCTTTTGCTGCCACGGGAGACCAAAGTCGACCTTCTGGCTGTACTGTAGGTGCATTCGAACAATTAATACATGTAATAAATGCCTAATATTTGCCTTAAAATTCTAATTCTCATTCTAATTTTAATTCTCTAATCTAACAGTTAACTCTAACATCTTAGTTAATATATAGATTTTTTTTTTTTTTTTACAAATAAACAGATTTCCACTACAGCAGTAGCATTTCTCACTGGGAAAACCACTCCAGCAGTCCATCTACATGCAATGTCAACATTAGCAGTCCTACAATGCTATAATCCACAAAAATAAGCCAACAAATTTGCAATAAAATAAAAAATTCACATTACTGACTTAATAAAACAATTCTGAATAAGGTACAAGAGGGTCTCACCCAAACAAATGACTGGTGCCAGAAACATGGCCTCAAGCTAAATGCCAAAAAATGCACAATTATCCCCTTTGAGGAGAGTGATGTCCCCACAAATTATCACATTAATAACAATGTTGTAAGCACGCAATCAGTCGTGAGGTGCTTGGGCACCAGGTTGATAGAAACCTGACTTTTGACCACCACGTTGTCTCCGTTGTAACGGAAAGCTTTTACACGGCCCACCTCATTAGTAAAGGTATCTCATCCAGGGACAAGGAGGTCATAACATCCCTGTATTCTTCCTTTACAAGAGCAATTATTGAGCGCAACACCCCTTTTGGTAAGTGCCTCAGCAAAACACCCTGCCAAAGAAAGACTACAACCATTTCTGACAAAAAGCTCAAGGACCGAGTTCACTTAGTTATCCAAACAGACTAAAAGCTTCTTGCTTTCCTCTGTCTCACTGGCCCCTATAAATTTCATCACTGGCTTGCTTTCCAGGCTAAGAAAGATCCTGCCTTAAGAGACTTTCTCCACTTCAGAAATACTGGTTATATTTAAAACACTCACTACAAAGACCACAGCCTTCACTGCAACATAAACAAGCCACGTTGTATGGACAGGTTCTTGACACAAAAACTTTCAACTTCTGTAAAAAGCTCCTCTCATTATCAAACAATGTAGTTCAACAACACTACAATTGGATGGATATCCATGAATGTCCTCCTTAAGTAAGTAGCATAGCCTTCATCAAACTGGAAGGGAAATCCACATACCAAACTTTCCCAGTTGGATGGCTAAGATCTAATACTGGTTACTCAAGTGTACTTGTCTAAGTAGAGGGGCCTATTTAACTAAGAATTCCATTTGCAAAAATATATTCAGTATACATATTAAATCTTTCTCCCTTATACACGCGCACACACACACACACACACACACACACACACACACACTTCTACTTTCACGCACACAAACATTCTGCTTTCATGCATGCACTCACTCACACCATACTTACCTATTAACACAGGTTAAGTGCTGTCTCTTTAAAAGGTAAAGGCGGCAAATCCATAGAAGAGTCCCTCTTCAAGAAGAGCACACACATTGATTCTTTGCACGAAATAATGGCGCGAAAACACAGACCCTTCTTTGCAAAAAAATCAAAACTAGAAGGATGCTTTGGTGCATGCGCACACCGATGTTAGTTACAGGTCACGGGCACGAAAAACACAACAAAAAAGTATTTTTGACATGCGTACATCGATGATGGAGTTAGAGTTAGAGGGCCGCATGGCAGAGCTCTGAGGGCCGCAGGTTGGACACATCTACTCTAGAATTATTGGACACCATCCCTTTGGATGTCTCTACCCCAGCACGTGGTGCTGCTAGGCCTCCTGCAGCCATGTCTATAAAGGCCTTTGCCAGGGCTAAAGCAGCCAAAACTGCTAAGTCTGTGCCTGTTAAGCCCCCCTCTCACAGGCCCAATTCCAGTTCCCAAATGCTTACTCTGGCAGAGGATCTCATCTCTTTAATAAGGGGATCCCAATCTCACCCAGACAGGGCCTCTCAACCTCCAGAAAAGAGACCTAGAGCAGAGTCCCCTGAGCCAGTGACCTCAGATGACTCTTCTGATGATTCAGACAATACAGACCATCCAGAGGCTCCTTTTTCTACTTATGAAGATTCCGATGCTGAAGAATCTATACCTTCTGCCTCTCCACCAGAGGAATTTTCCTTTGGGGAAACCTTACATGCCATGAGAGAGCAATTCCAATGGCAGGGACAAGATTTCTCAGATTCAAGAAAAAGGCTTAGGACCTTTCTACACTTACCGCAACATAGGCCCTTAGCTATACCTCCAGTTCTTCCTGTTTTGGATGATGCATTTAATGATGTTTGCACTGCTCCTGATACTTTACCTCCAGCCCCTGCCAAGCCCGATAGGTTTTACAGGGTACCGGACACTCATCACCACTTATACAAGGCTCCCCTTGCAGATCCTGAGACCATCTCCCAGGGGCCTAAGGCAGTAGCTTCAACCTCAGCGAAAAACTCTCTCCCTTCTGAAAGGGAATCCAGGTCCTTAGAGAGATGGGGTAAAAAAGTATACACCTCTGCTACTCTCTCAGCTAGAACTTTGAACTGTCAGTTTCATATGATCCAATACCAAGAGTTTATGCTTGATCAGTTAACTAAGACACTGTCCTCTGATGATTCCTTAGATGAGAAATATGTTTTAGAAATGGTGAATAACATTCAGCAGGTTAGTAACCATTCTTTAAAATGTGGCTATGATGCACTGGAGGCTTCATTTAGATCAGCCATGACTGGCACAGTTATAAGAAGGCATGCATGGTTGAAAGAACAGGTCTTGCCGGATCATGTTAAAGCAAAGCTATTAGATGCTCCTATGGATAAGGTCAGTCTATTTGGTTCTCCTGCCCAGCAAGTAATGAAGAAAATGGAAGAGAAGGCAAAATCTGTACAAACAGTTAAAGATTTCTTACAGGTTCAGCCCCAAGGTTTAGCAGGAACTGGCCTGCCAAAATTGGTCCTTTCCAGACTCCTCTAAATCTCAGAGAGGCAGGAATAGGCGTTCAGAGGCAGAAATCAATCCAGAGGAGGTGCCTACAGAGGACGCCAGTGGCAAGGCAATAACCAGCGAGGCACAGACACAACCACTGCCACTGCAACAGGACAATCACAGTGACTTTGCCCTGACACCGCCTACCAGGGAACAAATAGCAGCACCCTTAGGCGGAAAGTTAGCCGTATTTTCAAAAAATTGGCACTATATCACAAGAGACAAGTGGATTTTGCAAACTATAGACCAAGGCTACAGGTTTCATTTCCACACCTTACCAGTAAAAGAGGAATGCCAAACCTACCACCAAATCAAAAAACAGAAGCTCTAAAACAGATAGCTCAATTAACAAAGATGAGAGCTGTGGAAAGAGTACCTCCTACAGAACAGGGCAAAGGATTTTACTCCAGACTCTTCCTAGTACCAAGAAAAGAGAAAAGTTGGAGACCTATTCTCGACCTGTCCGCTTTAAACACATTCATCCTTGTTCCAAAATTCAAAATGCTGACCCTACAGCAACTTCTTCCCATGCTGGGCAAGGAGTGTTGGCTGGTAACTCTAGATCTCAAGGAGGCATACCTGCACGTCCCCATACGACCAAATTGCAGAAGATACCTCAGATTTCTTGCAGGATCAGAGCATTATCAATTCTCAGCATTGCCCTTTGGCTTATCTACTGCGCCCAGAGTATTCACGAAATGCCTGGCATCAGTAATCACTCATTGCAGACTACAGGGAATCCAAATTTATCCATACCTGGACGACTGCCTGATACAAGCGGACAACAAAAGCAAGCTGACACAAGACTTACAAAGAGTCATTTGCTTACTACAAGCCCTGGGATACACAGTCAATTTAAAAAAGTCAAGACTGATACCATCCCAAACAAGAACATTCTTGGGTGCAGAATTGGACACAGTAAAACAGATGGCATTCCTAACTGCAGAAAAACAAGAACAACTCCCTCTTTACTTCTTGGCATTAACAAAGCAGAACAAACTAACAGCAAGGAAAGTACTGCAGGCCTTGGGCTTCATGGCATCATGCATAATCCTGGTCCCCCATGCCAGACTACATATGAGAAAGCTACAGTGGTACCTAAAGAATTTATGGTCTCAACACAGGCACAGCTTAGAAACCGAAATACCACTAATCCCATGCCTGAAACAAGAGTTCCTATGGTGGGCTCAAGCATGCCAGTCAAACCCAGGTTTGCCCTTCCACAACATTCAAACAAGCCAAACCATCACAGACGCCTCAGACCTAGGTTGGGGGCCCACATGCTGGACAAATGCATTCAAGGATTATGGACTCCAGATCAGCTGCACCTGCACATAAATCAAAAGAAATGCTGGCAGTAAAACTAGCAATCCAGAATTTCAGACCATTCCTCAAAGAAGGCCAATTAATGATAAGGACAGACAACACCACAGTCATGTGGTACATCAACAAACAGGGAGGCACTCATTCATACCCCCTATGCCGAATGGCTCTGGACCTATGGAATATGGCTCTGAGCTACAACATTCAGTTAAGGCAATATTTGTACCGGGAAAAGAAAACATCCTAGCAGACATGTTAAGCAGAACTACTTTGGATGCTCACGAATGGATGCTACACCCGGACATCTTCAAGGCCATCACAAAGAAATGGGGAATGCCACAAATAGACCTATTCGCATCCCCACTCAATCACCAGCTCAAGAAATTCTGCACAAGGACATACCACCCACTTGCTTGGAAGGTGGACTCTCTATCCTTCAGTTGGAAAGGCCTGACAGCATATGCATTTCCACCTCTTCCTTTGATGCACAAGGTACTACTGAAAATCAAAGAGGAGCGTCCAAGGATAATTCTGATAGCTCCAAATTGGCCAAGACAACATTGGTATCCATTGCTGAGGAGCATGTCTCGGGAACGTGGACACTACCCTGATTCCTTTGATGTTAACTCAGGCGACTACAACATCATGCATCCAAACCTGAAAACTCTGCAACTGACTGCCTGGAACATTACATAAGAGCAACTAACCCAGATTTATCCCAAAGGGTTAAAGACATTATCCTTGAGGCCCGCAGACCTTCAACAAGAAGGAACTATGCTGGAAAATGGAAAAGGTTTGTCATTTGGAGTACTGAAAGAGGGAAAGATGTGTCAAAGATAGATATTGCCAACATCCTGGAGTATTTGGCAGAGCTTCTCCATACAGGCCTGTCCTATTCCTCCATCAAGATACATGCATCAGCTATTTCTGCAGAATACAGCTTCGATCCCCCTGTCTTCTCACATCCTCTACTCAGGCAGTTCCTCAGAGGAATCAAGAATGTAAAACCTCCTAGGAAACCACCATTACCAACATGGGACTTGAACTTTGTGCTAGAAAAATTGACACTCCCTCCATTCGAACCAGCCGCAACAGCAGATCTTCAACAGCTATCCTGGAAAACTGCTTTCCTACTGGCAATTACTTCAGCAAGAAGGGTTTCGGAACTACAGGCCTTAATGGCAGTACAACCCTTCCTAATCTTCCATCAAGATAGAGTGTCCATGAGAACTAATCCTACAATGTTAAGTTGTCAATCTCGCCTTCATTCTTGCTGGATGGGTTCGGAGCCGATCCTCGGCTCCGACTCGCCACTTGCTTTAGCTCGAGAACTCCTTTTACCAGCTCGAGGCAACCCTATATCCCATGATGCAAGGCGGAACTACCTCAGATCTTGTTTGCCGCTTAGCGAAAGAGGTCTCCTTTGCCAGCTGAGGTAAGTTTTTCTTAGTCAAATAAGAAAAAGTGTAGTTAGGGGTTTATTTTTTCCCTGTTAGTGTAGTCTGAAATTAGTTACAGCCCACCCTATTCCCTATTTTTCAACCTTTTTATAAACTTTTATAAGTTTTAATTTAAAGTAGTTTAGTCAGGCCTAGTTCCCCTTAGTTATCCCTTCCTGTGTGTTTGTGTAAGGGATTAATTTGTGTGTTTGTGGGGACTGTTTGTGTTCTATCCTCCTAAGGATGTCAAAAGAAGGCAAGGTCTCAGGCTTCAAGAAGTGTGACCAGTGCTGTCAGAAAATGTCTCTGACAGGCGGTCACACTTCTTGTGTTATGCCTGGGGCCTTTGCACCTGCAGGACTCCTGTGCGTTGTGTCATGCTTTTAGCCAGAGAGTCCTGCAGGAAAGGAATAAGCTCATCCTCCGAGGTTTACTTAAACCTGAAGGTTCTCCTCCTAAACCAGGGTCAGGAAAACCTCATAAGCCACGAAGGCTCAGGCTACAGTGTCCAAGCCTCCTCCGGTGGCTCTGGCTCCGTCGGGCCGATATCGGCTCGGCTGGAGTCGATACTTCTTCGACTCAAGTAGTGGGTTCGGTGCCGGCTGGCTCAGATACCCTGACTGCTGTGGCCTTGTCAGCTCGGCTGGAGCCGACACTTTATCCAGCGGGGCGAAATCCTCGGCTCCATCTGGGGTTCTAGGGACTTGGCTCCGATGGCTTCGACCCGTAGAGATCCCGGTCCCCTCTATTATGAGCATTCACTCGGCTCGGGATCTCCTCTTTTGTCTGAGCGGAGCCATCGAGCCGATCTTGAGATCTTCCAGGCTGTCTGACCACGACCTGGAGAGGGTGGTAAGCAGGCTGTTGAAGTCTCAGGCACTGGCCCAAATGCTCCATAGCCCGTCTCAACAGACTTGCTATAGCCCCAATTCTTGAACTTCCTCCTCCGACTCCACACCAGAGTTGGGCCGGAGCTTCTTGGGACAGCGACTGTTTCGATGCGGAGCCGATACATCCTTCGGCTCCGTCGTCCTCGGCTCGATCTCCTCCTTGAGACCTTCCTTGGAGGGATCCGGTCGTCGGGTTTCCACTGTCTGCTCCGAGGGGCTAGTGGCATCGGACCCTTGTCCGACCCGCTCTCCCTCTCGGGGCTTGGCTGTAAGCTCTGCGCCCGACGGCCTCGAGCCTTCTCTCTCTTTGGAGCCGACCATTCCTGTCTCTTGGGGGTATGTTCCGGCCTCCCGGGAGAAGGAGCCTTTGAGGTGATGAGGAGTGTCCTGGCCTCTGAGCCGGTCAGCGGTCCATCCCTCTAGCTCCTCCCTCATCAGTGCCTGCAGATGTCTCTTGCCAGCCTCTTGCTCTCAGGCCCAGGGATCCATCGCCCCAGGTTGCCCCACTGGGAATTTCCTCCTCTTCGAGGTTTCTCCTGACCCTGCAGGGGAACCCCTCGGAAGAGGGCGTGTAAGAAGCACAGACTCCCCTGAGTCTACTACATCTGATACCGACTTAGATGAGTCGGAGGGTTCTACGGTCCCCTCTGAGGATGTCTCCTTTTCAGACATCCTTGAGCTCCTCAAACAGAGGGGAATTGGCCTCCATTGACCCCTCCGAGGATGAGTTGGTATACCTGGAGGCTTTGGATCCCGACCCTCCACCTCCTGGGTGTCTCCGCCTTCGACCCACTTATGCAGGTAGTGGCTCGAAGGCGTGGGCTCCAGATTCTGTGGAACCTGTCCCCAGAAGACCATCCAAGTTCATTACGGCCCCGTCGGATAAACAGTTCCTTTCCAAAGGTGTCTCTGTGGATGCTATGGTTGTGGCAGCGGCCACTAAGAAGGAACTGGCGGATCCTTCAGTACCTGTCCATCCTCCTAACAAGGATTCTAGGACCATGGACAGGTATGGAAAGGGGATGTTTTCTTCAGCGACCTTTGCTATGCGTTCGCTGAATTACCTTTGTCACTTCACCAGACTTCAACGAGATATTCTCAAGGAACTGGGTGAAGTAGTCCAGGATCCTTCTGCTGCTGGGGCTCAGGAAAAGATTGCCTCACAGCTTGCTATCCTGAATTCCATATCTAACTCCTCCATGCGGCTCATATCTTATGCGGCCGATGGAGCAAGCAGGGCCGCAGGCACAGGTGTTGCTCTTAGACGCCAAGCCTGGATGCGGCTGTGTAATTTTGGACCCCTTTAAGGCGTCCTTCACTAATACCCCTTTGATGGTTCGGCTTTGTTGGACCTCAAGTGAAGGATACCTTGACCAGGTGTGAGCAGGGCGGTAAAACTTTCTGCCGTTGGAGTCCAATTTTCCGCTCCTTCTAGACCATATCCCAAGGGTCAGAAGGGGAAGATGTGGTTCCGTAAAGCCCAAGGAGCTACACGGACACGTGGTCCGTTTACCCCAGAGGCAGAGGGGTAACAATAATAGACGCCCTAGAGGCAGGGGTCCTCAGAACCAGGGCAACAGGAGTCTCTTCCTGAAAGCCCTTTCAGCATCCCTGGTGTTGCCCGACTGTCCACCCTTGGAGGCAGTCGGAAGGATTTCACTGTACCCAGTAGCCTGGCAATCCCTATCCCAAGAAAAGTGGGTACAGTCGATTATATCCGAGGGTTACAAGATCCCCTCGTAAGGTTTCCTACCTGCACAATCCCTTCCAGACATCTCACCCGGTCAAAGGTTTGGCAAAACAGGAGGTTTCAAAACTCCTAGAAAAGAGCCGTCCAGACAGTACCGGCAGACCAAGTAGGATCGGCGTCTACTCAAGATTCTTTTGGTCCCCAAAGGACGGAGATTGGAGACCAATATTAGACCTGAGCAATCTGAACAGATTTGTCAAAAGGCAAGATTCGGATGGTCACGCTTCAGTCCATTCTGCCTTTTCTGGGCAAGGACAACTGGATGTGCTCTATAGACCTTCAGGATCGTACTATCACATAAAGATTCACAGGCGCTCAGGAGGTTTCTCCGCTGCTAGGGACCAGTCATTACCAATTCAGAGCCCTGCCCTTTGGCCTCACTTCAGCCCCAGAGTGTTTACCAAATGCATGGCAGTGGTCACAGCTCACCTGAGGCGTCTAGGATTCCAGGTGCTTCCTTATTTGGACGACTGGCTCCTCTCCGCCACCAAGTGTCAGCTTCTTCAGTCCAGAGACTACACCCTTCAGCTTTGCAAGAATCTGGGAATTTCAGTAAATTTCGAAAAATCTTCTCTGCTGCCTTGCCAATCTATCACCTTTATAGGCGCAGAGTTAAATACCGTCAAAATGTTAGCCAGACTAACAGATCAAAGAATTCTGGACATCCAAAAATTTGTTCGGCTTCTGTTACAAAGCAACAAGATCAAAGCCAGGTTTGTCCTGAAAGTTCTAGGCCTAATGGCTGCGGCCATTGTTCTTCTACCACTGGCTAAGCTTCACATGCGTCTCCTGCAGTGGATGCTATTCACGCAGTGGTCGTATCACAATCTTCAGATGAGACACGATATCTTAGTAACACAGTCGTGCAGGGCTCATCTGGGCTGGTGGATATCTTCCCCTCTTCTTCATCAGGGCCGACCCTTTGTTCCCCCTCCTCCAGTTGCCACAGTCACCATGGATGCCTCTCTGATCGGGTGGGGGGGCATTATCAGGGCAGGATGGTCCACGGGACGTGGCAACCCATAGAATACCATCTGCACATAAATGTCCTGGAGATGAGAGCAGTGCTTTTAACGTTGCAAGCCCTCGGCGACTTTCTTCCCACGGGACTATTGCAGTACAGACGGACAACATGTCCGTGGTCTGGTACATCAACAAACAGGCGGAACCAGGTCCTATCCCTTATGTCGAAGCTCTCAGACTTTGGCAATGGGCGATCTCTTCTCAGCGGTTTCTGATAGCAACGCACATCCCCGGCAGGTCCAACCTATTGGCGGACAGGCTAAGCAGATCTATTCTGATGCCTCACGAGTGGTCTCTCAATAAATCTGTAGTGGATCAGATTTTTCTGAAGTGGGGCACTCCTTGTTGCTATCTTTTCGCTACCCCTCAAAACAACAAGTGCCCAGACTATTTCACTCTATTACCCCTTCCAGGCCAACCCTTGAGAGACTCTCTAACCCAGGATTGGCCTCGGGGACGACTTTATGCTTTTCCTCCCTTTCCATTGATTCCACAAGTCATTCAGAAGGCCACCGTTTTGAGAGCCAAATTGATCCTCATTGCTCCTTTTTGGCCACGACAAATTTAGTTTCCGTCTCTGCATCGTCACCTTCTGGTGCAGCCCTGGCATCTGGACCCAGTTCCGGATCTTTTGATCCACCAGTCGGGTCAGCAGCACCGGGCCATTCATTCCTTCAACCTCACTGCTTGGTTGCTCCACTTCCTTCCCTAGCCAGGCTACCAATGATTTTTGACTCAGAGACATTTTAGTGTCTTCCTTGAAGTCGTCCACTAGGACTATTTATGCTAGCAAGTGGCGACTGTTTTCGATTTGGGCAAACTCCAGAAATATTGATCCTTTTACTGCTCCCGTACATTCTGTTTTAGATTTCCTAGCGGAGGTTTTCATTGGGATCCTCGTCATCTACAGTCAAAGTACAACTGGCTGCCATTTCCAAGTATCATGTTGGCTTGCATGACAATAACATCATGTCTCATAGATTATGCAAGGCCTTTTTGAGAGGAGTTTTTCTCCTAAAACCACCTATAAAGCATCCTCCTCCATGGGATCTAAACTTAATGTTAGCATCCTTGATACTACCTCCTTCGAACAGTCTGCTTCATGTTCTTTGAAGTTATTGGCGTGGAAAACTATATTTTACTGGCTGTCACTTCTGCAAGAAGGGTTTCAGATTCAAGCTCTCTGTATTCGTTCACCTTATTTAGTTTTCATAAGGACAGGGTATCGTTAAGAACTAACCCTTCCTTTCTTCCCAAGGTTGCATCTCAAACCAATATTAACCAATCTATAGATTTACCAGTCTTTTTCCTAACTATTCTGACAGAACTGAACAGAAATTGCATTTTTGGATGTCCATCGTCAGCTCAGGTACTACTTGCATAGGACTAAACAAATTAGAAAATCGGACCAATTGTTTGTCTCTTATGCAGAAAACAGGTTAGGTCTTCCAGTTTCTAAAGTGACCTTATCCAGATGGTTGACTTCCACCATTTCCTATGTGTACTCTCTGGGCAAACAACTACCTTCTAAGCCAAAAGCACACTTTCGACCAGGAGTCTATCCACTTCTGCAGCTTTTCAGGATAGACTTCCCATTGATACCATTTGTGCAGCAGCTACTTGGGCCCGCCTCATACCTTTGTTTCTCATTACAAGTTGGATCTGGCCTCCAGAGATAGGGCCAGTTTTGGTTCCACAGTTCTCAAGAGTCTGTTCCATTGAGCCACCGGGATACAGGTGCTAGGGCCGGTCCCATCCAGCAAGAATGGCGAGATTGACAACTTAACATTTAGAAGTTATGTACCTACCATAACGTTCCATGTTAGTTGTCTTCTCTCGCCTTTCTTCGTCCTCCCTCCTTCCCCTGGCCTGGACAGATCTTGAAGAGTTCCTATTAGTTTGTTTCCTCTGGATCTTTGTTATGAGGACTTCTTTTAGGAAACTTTGTTCCTAATTTGGTTAGGATAACCTTTAGCAGGGTAAGTTAGCTGCCAAACGAGATCTGAGGTAGTTCCGCCTTGCATCATGGGATATAGGGTTGCCTCGAGCTGGTAAAAGGAGTTCTCGAGCTAAAGCAAGTGCAGTGAGCGAGGATCGGCTCCGAACCCATCCAGCAAGAAAGAAGGCGAGAGAAGACAATTAACATGGAATGTTATGGTAGGTACATAACTTCTAATTTATGCCTAAGGTGGTATCCAGAGTGTCTCTAAACCAGGCAATCCACCTACCTACCTTCTTTCCCAATCCACGGAACAGGGGGGAAAGACTGCTGCATACATTGGATGTACATAGACAGTTGCGCTACTACCTGGACAGAACCAAGAGCAATAGAAAAACTGACCAGCTTCTAGTAGCTTATGCAACAGGAAGGGAAGGAAAAGCAATTTCCAAACAGACAATCTCCAAGTGGATAGGAAATTGCATAAGATTCTGTTACTCCTACCATGGAAAGCAAATTCCACAGAACATAAGGCCTCATTCTACAAGGGCTACAGCCACTACCACAGCTTTCTTCACGGTGGCTACCAAGGACATTATTGAGGCTACTTGGACCTCCGTGCATACATTTGCCAAGCATTATAACTTACCCCTATACTCTAGATCCCGAGCAGGGTTTGCCACTGCTGTATAATTCTTCTTCCTCCTCCCCTAGTTTGGCTATGGTATTCTACCCATTTGTTAGGACTGCAGATGCATCCTTGAAGGACATAGTACAGTTTTGTACCTACCATAAATGTAGATGTCCGAACAGGATAGCATCTGCAGTCAGATCCACCCTCCTTCCCCTCTGTGGTACTCCTAGGGTATTTACCCTCCTAATAGCTAGCTGGGGGGATCTCTTATGGTGTATTTGTTTGTATATATGTACATACATGCTTATTTTTTGTGTTTGCCTTCTACCTTTTTTGGAAACATTGGCATTTACCCAAAATTTAGCTTTCCAAGAGGGCAACTGGCATCTGGGGCAAGAAACATTGAGGAAAATGGCGTCGGCTGATGCCTTTATACCCGAAGACCAGTAGAGATGACGTTGGGTGAAGTGCGACACCAGCCGAGGCCAGACCCAGACTTTGGAATCTGGCCGAAGGCTGCCTGACAGGACAACCCATTTGTTAGGACTGCAGATGCTATCCTGTTCGGACATCTACATTTATGGTAGGTACAAAACTGTACTTTTCTTTTTCCTCTGATTCCTCTTCTGAACAGGAATATTCCCTTCCTCCTTGTAGGATTCTGATGCAGAAGACTCTATCCCTTCAGTCTCTCCTCCTGAGGATTATTCTTTTGGGGAGACCCTGCATACTATGAGGGAGCATTTCCACTGGGAGAGCCAAGATTACTCCGAATCCAAGAAAAGGCTCAGAGACTTCCTTTTATTACCTCAGCACAGGCCCCTTGCTATTCCTCCTGTTTTAGACATTGTAGATGTATTTTCAGAGTCCGGTCTGTCTCCTGACTCTTTACCACCAGCTCCTGTTAAGCCAGATAGATACTACAGGGTTCCTGATTCACATAAATTTCTTTACAAAAACCCGGCTGCTGACCCAGAAACTATTTCTCATGGTCCCAAGGCTTCCACTGCAAAAAAAAAACCTATCCCCTCTGATAGGGATTCAAGGGCCCTGGACAGATGGGGGAAAAAGATTTATACTTCTGCTACCTTGGCTGTAAGAGCTTTAGATTGTCAGTTTCATATGCTTAAATACCAGCAGTATCTTATGTCTCTGCTTAAACAGAAAATGTTGGCAAATTCAGAAAGTGCAGAAAACAAAGAAATGCAGGATTTATTGCATGCAGCTGAACAAGTGGGAAAGCATACTTTGCAATGTGGTTTTGACTCTCTAGAGGCCTCCTGCAGGGCCACAGTTACAGGTACTGTCATTAGGAGGCATGCTTGGTTAAAAGAACATATCTGCCTGATCATGTTAAAGCAAAACTATTAGATGCTCCTTTATAACATGATACCTTGTTTGGTGTTAAAGCAGAAGAGGTGTTGAAAAAAATGGAGGACAAAGCTAAATCTATGCAAACAGTGAAGTATTTCTTACAGGTCCAGCCTCCCACATTTAGTAGGAACTGGTCTACAAAGAATTGGTCCTTTCCAGTGTCAGACAGGCCACAAAGAGGCAGATACAGATGCCCCAGAGGCAGATCACAGCCCCAAGGCTCATACAGGCCTAAACAATGGGGTGCTTCTACCTCCAAAAGTGGAGAGGAAAAATCACAGCCATACAGGAAGTATTCTCAGTGACTTCCCCCTGCCAGCACCAAGGACTTATCTTCTGGCAGCTCCTTTGGGGGGAAAACTAGCATTTTTTTTTCACAAAATTGGCACTTTATCACCCAGGACAAATGGGTCTTAAATATTGTATCTCAAGGCTACAGGTTCCACTTTCACACCCTGTCAAGGCCAAACGGTATGCCAGACCTGCCACGCAATCAATGGGCAGAGGCACAAAAACAGGTTTCATCTCTCATGGACATGAGAGCCATTCAGCAAGTACCACAGCAAGAGCAGGGACAAGGATTTTACTCAAGGCTGCTATTTGTACCCAGAAAGGACAAAGCCTGGAGACCAGTACTGGACCTGTCTATCCTAAACACATACCTGGATATTCCAAAGTTCAAAATGTTAGCTCTGCAGCTGCTTCTGCCCATGCTGGGCAAGAAAGCTTGGCTTGTGACTTTAGACCTAAAAGAAGCATACCTGTATGTACCAATCAGACAATCATGCAGATGATACCTCAGGTTTATAGCTGACTCAGTGCACTACCAATTCTCTGCACTGCCCTTTGGCTTGTCTACTGCACCCAGGGTCTTCACAAAATGCCTGGCACCAGTAATTGCATTTTGCTGACAAAGAGGAATACAAATATATCCTTACTTGGACTACTGCCTTATTCAAGCAGAGAACAAGGACATCCTACTACGGCATCTGGCGTTTGTAAAAAGATTACTAACCGGTCTAGGGTACACAGTAAATGAAAATAAATCAAAACTTGCACCCTCTCAAGGGATAATATTCCTGGGTGCAAGCTTAAATACAACTGCCTAGATGGCTTATCTCACGCCAGACAAACGCAGACAACTGACTACTTATTTCAAAATGTTGGCAACAAAGACCCAGATGTTCATGTTTCACTGTTGCAATCATTACACTTGGGTTATCCTGCTGGAAGGCAACCCGCAGTCGGCCTGAATTCCGAAGTCCTTGTCTGGCGTCTGTTGCTGTCGCCTCTTCCCTGACGTCAGTGCACCAGGGGTATAAAAGATGCAGCCAACGCCATTTTCTTCAACTTTTCTTGCCGCACAGTGCCCGAAGCAAAAGCAATTCGCAAGTGCCGGTCGGCCTACTCCTGAGATTTTCAAAATCATATTTCAGATCCGAAGTCTTCAATAAAGCTAAGTACCCCATTGGGGAAACTTTTTTTTCTTGCTCCAGACCAATGTCAGAAAAAGTTAACAATTTTATTTCTTGTGGGAAGCAAATACCTCCTAAGGATTTCCACTCTTACTGTATTTCTTGCTTAGGCCCTGACCATGACATTGCTAGTTGTTGGTTTTGTGCTAGATTTAACCAAATCACTATTAAGCATCTGTACGATTTTGCTTTTCATTATTTTAGCAGAAGGTTTAACTACATAATGCCGTTGGAACAACTGACAACCGGAATTCATAAAAACCGCAAGGATAAAGACAAGAAGCATCCGAGGTCCAAAACCGACTAAGCCTCTTCTAGACCAGTCGTCGGTTCGCCGGTGCTCAGTGTGGTGCTTTCGCAGCCCATGACTCCCGCTACCTCAGAGCCACAGGCCGCCTCCGACTCCCACGTGGAGACAGCTAGGCCTCTGGATACTCAAGGTATTGGTCCTTCGGAAATTAATCCCTCAGTTGGGTCCAGAGCCGCTGAGCAGGCATCAGCTTCTGAGGGTATCTTCAGACCTACACAACTGTATATAAAGCCTACTTCAGCATCCAAGACAAAGTCTAGAACAGTTTTAAAGACAAGGAAAACCAGTACAGCATTCTCCAGGACAGGCTTCTATGCGTAAGAAACAGATGCTCAAAATGGCCAAAGACCTAATTACTTTGATCATGGGTCCCCATCCCCCTCCTGATACGAGTCCTAGGCAAGACACTGAATATGATTCCTCTGATCAGGTTTCCATTTCCTCTGACTCCTCTTCAGAACAGGGATACTCCATTTCTCCCTATGAGGATTCTGATGCTGAAGGGATACTCCATTCCTTCCTATGAGGATTCTGATGCTGAAGAATCTGTCCCTTCAGCTTCTCCTCCTGAGGATTACTCCTTTGGGGAAGCTCTGCATACCATGAGGGAGCATTTCCACTGGGAGAGCCAAGATTACTCAGAATCTAAGAAAAGGCTCAGAGACTTTCTTTTACTACCTCAGCACAGACCTCTTGTTATTCAACCTGTTCTAGACATTGTAGATGTATTTTCAGAGTCCGGCCTGTCTCCCGAGTCTTTACCTTCTGCACCTGTTAAGCCAGACCGATACTACAGGGTTCTAGATTCTCATAAATTTCTATATAAAAACCCTGCTGTTGACCCAGAATCCATTTCTCAGGTCCCAAAGGGGTCAAGGCTGCTACTGCAAAAAACCCTGTCCCCTCAGATTCTAGGGCACTGGACAGATGGGGAAGAAAGTATACACTTCTGCTATCTTGGCTGTAAGGGCTTTAAATTGTCAGTTTCATATGCTTAAATATCAGCGATACTTCATGTCTCTGCTAAAACAGAAAATGTTGACAAATTTTGATTGTTTTGAGAACAAGGAAATGCAGGATTTAGTGCATGCAGCTGAACAAGTGGGAAAACATACTTTGCAATGTGGTTATGATTCACTGGAGACCTCTTGCAGGGCTGCTGTAACAGGTTCTGTCATTAGAAGGCATGCTTGGTTAAAGGAACAGACTCTGCCTGATCATGTTAAAGCAAAATTATTGGATGCTCCATTACAGCATGATACTTGGTTTCGTGTTAAGGCAGAAGAGGTGTTGAAGAAAATGGAGGGTAAAGCTAAATCTATGCAGACAGTAAATGATTTCTTACAGGTACAGCCACCCAGATTTAGCAGGAACTGTCCTAAGGACTGGCCCTTTCCCATGTAGACAGGCCACAAAGAGGCCGATATAGATGCCCTAGAGGCAGACAACAGCCCCAGGGCTCATACAGGCTCAAACAATGGGGCCCTTCTACCTCCAGAAGCGGAGACGACAAATCACAGCCATATAGGAAAACAGTCCCAATGACTACCCCCTGCCAATGCCAAGCATTTATCTTTTAGCAGTACCCTTAGGGGAAAGCTAGCACTTTTTTCACAAAATTGGCACATGATCACCCAGGACAAATGGGTCTTAAATATAGTCTCCCAGGGCTACAGGTTCCACTTTCACACCAAAGGCAAAAGGTATGCCAGACCTGCCACACAATCAATGGGCAGAGGCACAAAAACAAGTTTCATCGCTCATGGACATGAGGGCTATTCAGCCAATGCCACAACAAGAGCAGGGACAAGGATTTTACTCAAGACTTTTCTTAGTACCAAGAAAGGACAAAGCATGAAGACCAATTCTCGACCTGTCTATTTTAAATACTTTTCTGGACGTTCTGAAATTCAAAATGTTGACTCTGCAGCAGCTTCTGCCCATGCTGGGCAAGAAGGCTTGGCTTGTAACTTTGGACCTCAGAGGCATAACTGCATGTCCCAATCAGACAATCTTGCAGAAGATACCTCAGATTCGTAGCTGGCTCAATGCACTACCAATTCTCTGCACTGCCCTTTGGCTTATCTACTGTAGGGTCTTCACAAAATGCCTGGCACCAGTAATTGCATTTTGCAGACGAAGAGGAATTCAAATATATCCCTACTTGGACGACTGCCTTATTCAAGCAGAGCCCAAAGACATTCTACTAAAGCATCTGGCGTTTGTAAAAAGATGTCTAATTTGCCTAGGGTACACAGTAAACAAAAAGAAATCAAAACTAGTACCCTCTCAAGAGATAATATTCCTGGGTGCAAGCTTAAATGCAACTGCCCAGATGGCTTATCTCACGCCAGACAAAGGCAACTGACTTCTTACTTCGAAAGCATGGTAACAAAGACCCAGTTATCTGCAAGAAATATTCTGCAGGCTCTGGGTTACATAACCTCCTGCATTCTCTTAATTCCATATGCAAGACTGCATATAAGGAAACTACAATGGTATCTAAAAAGCGTTTCGACTCAACATTACCACACCCTGGAATCATTAATTTCACTCATTCCCTGCCTGCAACAGGAGTTTCGATGGTGGGCACAGGCCTGTCACCACAACAAGGGACAGCCATTCACTTTACCTACAGCCAGGCAAACACTAACAGATGCATCAGATTATGCCTGGGGGGGCCCACATGGCAGGAAAATGTATTCAGGGTACATGGCCCCCAAGCCAAAGGCATCTTCACATCAATCGAAAAGAGATGCTAGCTGTACAAAATGCCCTGACAGCCTTCAAGGACCTACTTCATCCAGGACAGCTGCTGATAGACTGACAACACCACAGTTGTGGTACATAAACAAGCAGGGGGCACACATTCCTACCCCCTCTGCAGACCAGCCATGATTTTGTGGAACACAGCATTGACTTACCAAGTACACCTGCAAGCACAATTTCTGCCAGGAGAAACAAATGCTCTGGCAGACTAAGCAGAAACCTCATGGATCCTCATGAGTGGAAACTAGATCTACAAATCTTCAGCATAACAAGGAAAGGGGATGCCCAGACATAGATCTTTTTGCCTCCCGTCACAACTGCCAACTTCAGAGATTCTGCACAAGGACTTGCCACAAACAAGCATGGAAAGTGGATGCTTTGTCATTCAGCTGGAACAACTTTACAGTATATGCCTTTCCTCCACTGCCTCTCCTCCCCAAGGTGTGCTCCTAAAGGTCAGACAAGAGAAGCCACAAATGATACTGATTGCCCCGGTTTGGCCACGCCAACACTGGTACCCAGTTCTAAGGAGCTTGTCTCAAGGCTCAGCCTGGACATTGCCTCAGATTCCTCATTTACTGACGCAACAAAACAATCGGATCCTGCACAGCCAACTCGGAACCCTAAATCTAGCTGCATGGCGGATAGTGTAACTTTTCAGAATACACCTCTCTAAAGCGGTTATGGATGTTATTTTGGAAGCCAGGAGGCCCAGCACCAGAAAATCTTAGGCAGAAAAATGGAAGAGATTCTGTGCTTGGAACCAGGCACAAGGAATTAACACGCTCGTTCCAAATATTCCTCAGATTTTACAATATCTAACTGAGATGCTGGACAAAGGCCTATCCTTCTCATCAATTAAGATCCATGTCTCTGCCATTTCAGTTCATTGCAATACAGACGCACCTATTTTTTCACCTCCATTGTTTAGGCAGTTCCTCAGGGGGGCCAAAAACATAAGACCTCCAAGGAGAGCACCAATACCTGCATGGGACCTCAATTTTGTCTTGGAAAAACTCACACTGCCTCCTTTTGAGCCAGCCAATACAGCTGAGATAAATTTCTTATGGAAAACGGCTCTGCTCCTAGCAATAACTTCAGCAAGAAGAGTCTGAGTTAGAGGAATTAATGGTTTTGGAAATTTTTATTATCTTCCTTCCGGACAGGGTTTCTCCAAGGACAAACCCAACATTTATGCCTAAGGTAGTGTCCAGTGTGGCTCCTAACCAAACCATCCATTTGCCTACCTTTTACCCAAACCCACAGAATAAAGGGGAGAGACTTCTGCATTTTTTGGACATACACAGACAGGTACGCTTCTACTTGGACAAAACTAAAGCTTTCTGGAAAACTGAGCAACTTTTATTTGCATATGCTGCAGGATCACAAGGAAAGGCTATCTCAAAGCAGACTATTTCAAAATGGATAGGACACTGCATTCGTTTCTGCTACTCACAACATGGCAAATCTGTGCCTAAGGGCATTAGACCACATTCTACCAGGGCAGCAGCCACCTCAGCAGCCTTCCTCAGAGGAATACCAACCAAGGATATTTTGGACGCTGCAACTTGGACTTCAGTGCACACTTTTACTAAGCACTACCACTTACCTCTTTACTGTGAATCCGAGCAGGCTTTGCCTCTGCAGTTCTGCAGGGCCTTATAGCCACCCCTAATTCTATTTAGACCCAGCCGCCCAACATCAGCCTTGGGATTCAACCCAAGTGTAATGACTAACAGTGAAACACGATGAACATAGTACAGTTGTGTACCTACCATAAATGTAGATGTTGGAGTGTATTCACTGTTGCAGTCCAGGTTACCCACCCACCATCCCCCTTTCTTTGCTGGGACTTATCTGTACTTCTCTATCCTATACAACCTATGTGGTGTATTTGCTTGTAGATGACAATATTGTTTATTTTAGTGCATGCTTTTATAAGCAATGTATTTTAGCCTACCCTTTTGGGGGCACCTGACATCTGGGGCAAAAAAAACTGAAGAAAATGGCGTCTGCTGCATCTTTTATACCCCTGGCGCATTGACGTCAGGGAAGAGGCGACAGCAACTGACGCCAGACCAGGACTTTGGAATTCAGGCCGACTGCGGTTAGCCTGCCAGCAGGATAACCCAAGTGTGTAGTGACTGCAACAGTGAATACACAATCTAACATCTACATTTATGGTAGGTACACAACTGTACTTTCTGCAAGTTTCAAATTTTCTTGTGTTGCGTTCTTGGCACTCAGATTTATTGATTTTTTTTTTTTTAGCAGTCCTACCTGCTTGATGACAATGAATTTTTTGGTTTTATATTACTTGCGGTTTCTTTGTGGGTATACTGAAAGCTGTACAAGGTGGCACAAATCAACAGGAAGTGCAGGCATAGATTAAGTAGGGCTTCATCAGAGTAAGGACTGGCTAAAGGTTCTGTACAAAAGTACACTTTGCTTACATGGTAACAAGGCTGGTAGCATAATCACACCTCTCAACTGTACAGATTTTCACATAATGTCCAGATTTTTGCCTCCTATTTTTGGTCCATTTTTCATAAATGTGTGTTTTGGCAAATTAGTGGCAAATCATTAAAGATTAAAGTTAGAAAATAATGATAGACATTTGAGTTTAACTTAATACCCTTCAGAAAATTCATGCTAATGCAAAACCTGTTGTTCAGTCAACTTTCTAAGTTTGTAAGAGCAGTATTTAAAAATTGTCCTTATTTTTGGGCCTTTGTCCCACTTTTGTTGATGGCTTTGTCCAGATTTCTTGCTCTAAGAGGTTGAGAGGTATCCGTGTATGTGTGTGAGATTTACTTAATGGCAGCTTGTGTTTGGGCATTACAGAGCTTCACTTACTTTATTTTACTTGATAGTAGTGTAACTGCATGCAGGCATCACTGCTTCCAGTCTTTGCTTCTTTCAGACTGTTATTTTATGATACCTAGTAACTATGAACCTGTTATCAGTTTGCCATCCATTCTCTATTGCAATATTACTAGTTTATTTTTTAATCTATTGTAGATAATTTTATTCCTGAAGGGCAACAACAGACACTTTATTTGTAGATGAAACAATGAAATATAAAGTTGTTTGCTAGCAGTAACTTCATTAGTTACAGTTCTTGCATATCGCTTTAATGTGGATTATTTATATGACTTTTAATATTACAGAGATTGTGCTTGAGCCATATTTTGGTTATTTCTTTAGTTTGCATGTGAAAGTTGCTATCCCACAATTCCATTGATGTGGGCGGGGTTACAAAATTATGTATGAAAATATGTTAAGCAGCATACAGATTTATACCTATTTTCATGGGCCTTTGTCCAGATATTTGATGTTTCCAGGTTGAGAGGTATGGTGAGAACCCAGGACCAATCTCTGTGGGACTCCACTTCTGACTGGTCTGCAGTCTGACTTGGAGTCCGCTGCTTTCATACTGTGTGTTATATCTATGAGCCAGTTTTGCAACCCATCTAGTGATAAAGGGATTGATGCCTAGTTTGGTGAGTTTATCCGTAATTCCCAAGTGAAGAATGGTATCAAAGGCCTTGGCCAGATCAAGGTATGCTGTATGCACTGCCTTACCTTCCTCCACAGCTCTGGTAACTGACTCTAAGTCAACCAGGTTGAGCAGGCATTATCTACCTTTCACAAAGAAAAATTGTGTGGGGTCTAGAGTATGGAGATGTTCTATATCTTTCTTAATCAGGTCCGTGATGATGCATTCCATATCTTTACATATCAGACTTGTCAGGCTAATGGGGCAATAATTCCCAGGGTCTGTAGTCGCTCCCCCTTTATGGAGAAGGGATGATTGTAGCAGTGCGGCATTCAGTAAGGACAAAGCCTGAGGTGAGGCTGTGACTGAAAAGGGCACAGAGGCATGGTGCTGGTTCACTTTGTAGTTCATGTAGAACACAGCCAGGGATATTATCTGGTCCCATGGAAGCTGTATTTTTGGTCTTTGACAATGCAACTTTAACCTGTGCTGCAGTAATGCTGGGTGCCTGGCATTCTTCCAGTATTGTGATATCCGTTGGCTCAGTATAGGAGGTACCATTGTGCAGTATTTCATAGACAAGTCTGTGTTTTGCCGTGGAGGTTCTTGACATAGCTATAAAAGACTTTGTGATTGTTCTTAGTGTCTGCCGCAATTCTGCCTTCATAGTTGGCTTTAGAGAATTGGATGAGGGATCTCAACTTTTTGTTGAGGCTAATAAGGTAGTTTTTCTTGTATTGGGATGTTACCTTTTTCTGCAAGAGTTTCTTTCTTCTGTTGTAGAGTTTATTAATGACAGGGGACCACAAGATTGGCTTTTTTTTTGGAGGAGAACCTCTTGATTCTGTTGGGTATGGCTAGTTCCATGCATTTGTGTACATCCTCATACAGTGAATTGGTGTATAATTCAGCAAGTCATACAGCTATTTTCCATTTGCATGGGTGCCATGAAGTTAGCCACCTCTGTTTTTAATAGTCCAAAGTCTGCTTTGGAGAAGTTTTTCAAAGTGGTTACCTTTGTGGGGTGTGTGGGCGAGATGTGGATTTCCATGGTGATTAGTTTATGGTTGGATCTGACCAGGGAGGGTTTCACCATTGGTGTAGACAAACTGAAGCCCATGTCAGTAATAACCAGGTCAAGAATATTGGTTCCTCTAGTGGTCAAGGATATTTCTTCCTTTAGTGGGGGTCAGGATGGGTTTGTCTAGGGCATTGAAATTGATGAATTGCAGGAAGTGTTGGGCCAGTGTATTGGTGCTTGAGTAGTTTTCCCACTTGGAGGGGTAGTTGAAGTCTCCTTGTAAGAGAGTGTTGGGTTGGACCTTGATAGATTCTAGGGTAATTAGGAACATGGAGTTGAGAGTCTAGGGACATGGTTGGGGACCTGTAATAGGCTATGACCTGGATTAGTCTTACCCAGTGTTACTTGTACCTGATATGTCTCAGATGCGTTATGCTGGGCTACTAGTCTGGAGGTGTGCATATCCTTTATGAATATAGAGACACCACCACCTTCGGAGCTTTGGTCCATGCTTTGTGGCCGAAAGGTGTGGAATGAGTTATATCCTGGTAGTGCAGGGGTGCATTCTGTTGCTTTAAACCAGGTTTCCATTACAACACAGATGTCTATGTTCTCCATTTTGAGGAGTGCTTCAAGCGAGTGCATCTTGAGATTTAGACTTCTAGCACTGAGCAGCATGACCCTCAGACTGTATTTATAGCTGTTATGGTGGTAATTTGATCTTTGGAACATTGCCTAAAAAGGCACTGTATGGGTGGGAAGAGCCTTAGCCAGTACCCAAAAACCCAGGAGTGACAGATGCAAGCCATCTCTGGCAAAGGATCTAGGTCTGTGAATCATGTCATCCCAAGCAGACAGATGACACCAGAAACTTAGCCAATTGTTGAAGTCAATCATTTTTTTGTTTGTACTGCGATATCATTATGGTTGATGGTAGGATACTGCTCAGGTCTAGTGTCATACCTGCCTGGGCCATATAATCCGAGAGTTCCACCATGTCTCTTCATGTAGTCCAGGGAGGTGCATCTCAGGTCATTTGCACCCTAATGGACAATGACAGTGTCATACTTGTACTTGTTATGGAGTGACCTGAGTGTGTGTTATATGTTGGATTCTGGCACCTGCTAGACAGCTGACTGCCACCTCCTTATTCAACCTAGTGAGTAGGACATTTGTGTGCCTCAGTATTGAGTCACTTATGTATTGGGCAAGGTGTTTTAGCCTTAGGGGCTTAGGTTGAGGGGCACAATTTGGAGGTGAGCTATGTGCCCTGTGGTTTGTGCTGTGTTGTGGTGGTTGAGTGCATTTCTGTTTCGGAGGTCTCTGCTGTTTGGCTAAATTTCTATTTAAGAGGCTCCATGAAGGTGGGTGTGTGGTTTGTGTTTTTATGTGAGAGCTGTGATAGTGGGTGTTCTGGAGGGCTATGTGTTCCATGTGGTGTGATGCAGGTATTGACCTTTTTCTCTTAACCAGCTAGGCTGGAGAGTACATTGTTTCCAATTTGGTGATATAAGTGCATCTCTCACAAGTCTGAGTGTTGGTAGGTAAGAGGAGAGGGTTGTCTTTGTACATGAGGCAGTTGCTACACTACCACAGAATACCCAAGTGCACCAGGTTAATAGGAGAAACCTCAGGGAACTGCCCTTTAATCATGCCAGGAGGGGTGGTCATAACTGCTATGTACTGGAGCTATTTCCTTGAAGAATGACTAGTGCTAATGGCACTTGAGTGCGCTACAATAATTGCTACAAAAACCTGTTGAAGTGCAGAGCGATTAATCTATTTGAAGTGCAAGAGAAAAGGAACTAGCAAGATCTATGGGAAAAACTGAAGAGGAGACTTTCTGGCACCAGGAATAGTTTACCTCAGCTTGGCGCCACAGTGCATAGCTTAAACAAGTGCAAACTCGTGCAAACTCAGGCTTTTACACCCGAAAGGGATGGAAAAACAGCCTGAATGGTCAAACTACAATTTCAGGTCCAAAAACCACTCCTCTTGTGGTATATAGGCTACCTAGTGCTTACCACTCCCACCGATGAGCGAGAAGGCTTCCGTCCAACACAGAAAGGCTTTGGGCGCTCAGAAGCTTACAAACAGTCCTGGATACATCAAGTCTGTAACTGGACTAGACTAGTTAAAGGACAGGTGAGAAACAAGTGCAAATGCAAGCTTTTAAACTAGAAAGTTGAAAGCGATGGAAAAACTGCCCAAACAGCCAATAAACTATAATTGAGGATGTGCTCACATGTAACTTACCCAAACGTCAAATTCCTCTCAAACACAGTGGTCAGAAACACTGCATGCACACAAATAAGACAGCTGCCACCACATCACATAAAACCACCTGCCATTGTGCCTCAACTATCAAGGCCATGAGGTGCAACACCACAGAATCAAATATATTGTTCCTGGGAGACTCCATTGTGAGACATACCAATGTCTCTGTCACCAGCTAGATAAGGAGAAGTTACAGTTAGTCACCTGACAGGGATGGGAGACTCCATTGTGAGACATACCAATGTCACGCTCACCAGGCTAGATAAGGAGAAGTTACAGTTAGTCACCTGACAGGGATGGGAGACTCCATTGTGAGACATACCAATGTCTCTGTCACCAGGCTAGATAAGGAGAAGTTACAGTTAGTTACCTGTCAGGGACCAAGAATCATCACATGCAAGCACTGAGGTCACTAAACCTCAAGTACCAGTATGACTCAGTCATAGTGCATGTGGATGCGAATGACCTGAGACGGACCTCTCTGGACTATATGTGACACAGGCAGGTATGAGCCAACCACTGAGCAGCATCCCACTGTCGTCATGGATGATGCCACAATACCAACAGAAAATTATATCCCCGTTGAATTTTTTTCACTGTAATTTGTCCTTTATCATGGTGTAACTGCAAAGTGGTTTGCCACTGTTTCATGGCTGCTGCAACATAATTGATCACTGTAGGGTGTATCTTATAAATTTTTAAGGCCCGTTTCATCCATGAATGTGGGATTCTGGCAAATGCTTTTTTGTAATGTATCCATGATATAGTTAGATTCTTCCCCTGTTTACATTTTTTCCGTAATTAATTTATTCTACAAAAAATGAAATTTGGTTCAATATGACTTTTTGTTACCCTGTTGCTGTATTGCCATGAATGAGTTTTCTTCTAAATGACTACAAACTCTTGGCATAAATTCCAGTATATAGGTAATGCATTGTCAGAAGGCAAGTTATTAGTCTATAATTTTTAGGGTAGTTTGCGTGTTTAAGTATAAATATTGTTTTTCCTTTTATTAGCTAGGTTCATGTCTTTTCCGGGTGCACATATAAATAATATTTAATCATGGCTAAATATTCATATAAAGATGTTAATACTGTTAGCCAGAAGTTAGGTACTGCACCTGGGGCTGAGATTTTCCAATTATGATCTTTTCTTAACTTTGTTTCAATTTCTCTGGCCATTACTTCATGCCATTTCATATCCTGTACATTTGAACTTCTTTCTTTTACTTTTTCGATCCATTCAGGATCTTTGTTATGATCCACAGGATCTTGATATATATTTGTCCAAAATTTATAGATTTCTGTGTTATTTTTGGTGTTTCACTCCTTTTTGCCTTGTTTCAGGTCTGTATAAAAGTGTTTTGGGTCATCAATATATTGCTTATTTTGTACTTTCCTTTATATTTATCTGAGTATCTCCCACGTTTCTGTGCCTGTGCTTATATTTTTAGTCTGTGATTTGTGATAGTGCACAATAGATACTGATCTGTTCTGATATTATGCATTGCTTTTATCACCGCTCTGTCTTAGAGTTCTCTATCTGTATTGATCTGTTCCCTCTTCTGTACTCCTCTACCAGTGACACTTCTTACTTTAACTGCTTTATAGTTGTCTGTATTTAGTACTTCCCTTATGTCATTTGATTTCTTCCATTCCTTTCCCTTATTGCCCAGTGTTTTTGTGGTAAGACTTTAACTGTTATTAATTTAGTTGCAAATTAATATAGCCTATTTACTTCTGTTATTTTATACAAATTTCTGTTGAAAGATTTAATTACTGTATTAATTTGTTTAATCAGACTAACATTTTGGGTCTTATTGACTTTCTTTACTATTTTTTCATTGATCTTTATATGTGTATCCATCTCTATTAAATAAAGCAGCTGTTACCTTTGCTTCAGGGATTCTACAGAAAGTTAGTGAACATCTTTCTGTAACATATCTTCAGCTGCATGCCGCATCATCTGTAGCTCTTTCATGTAGGAATTCACTTGTCCATCGCTACACAACATTGTGTCAGAGTTGCCAGTGTTTCTTGCTCCTTTCCTGGCTGTGCGACTCCAGCTGAAGGTTTGTACTCATTTCCTTCTGAAAGCTGTAGAGAATCCTCATGTTACAAGTCATCAGATGCTTACCGTTTCACCTGTTTCTCCTTCATTTGTTAGACTCTGCGACCCATCATGCTGCAACTGTTGGATTTTATACACTAAATCCTTTACTTCACCGGTAATCCATAACTACAGTTTCTATTTCTTTAACTTCCCTATTAGTAATCCTCTACTTTCCCCCTTTGTTTTCTTATTTTTTGTATTGTGAAATGTTGTATATCCGGATGCCTTTGCCTGTATTTCTCTGCAACTATCTTTGGTGCCACTTTTTTGTATTGATTTGTTTTTTTTTTTCTGCCTTTGCATAAATATTGTGCCACATTAAAGTTATTATACATCCCCATGTCCATATTTCTTCCACCGATGTCTCCCGCTTTTTGTTTTCTTTACTTTGGGGACTAATTATTCCATCATGAAGTAACATAAACTGTGTTAGACTTTCTACACTAAATACTTCACTTTGGAAGTATTCCTTAACTTTAGCTTCTATTGGTTTAACTTCCACTTTACTAATCTTCTGTTTTACATTACCCCTTTGTGATCCTATTTTTGTGTTGTGAAAGTTTCCATATCAGGATACTTTGTATTTCTCTTCAAATAACTTTATAGATGCTTTCTGGTATTGATTACTTTGGCTGTCTCCTTTGCATAAGTACTGCAGCAAAACAGATCTCTTTCTTTCCCATATCCATGTTTATGTTTTATCTCTTTCAAAAATATCTGGGTTTTGTTCTTTACACTTTTTGCACTTCCTTGGTTGCTTCTTTTTCCAAATGGGCCAAAGTTTTTGTCTAATGTTTTTCATGGATCAGTTGTAGTAATGAACATAAATATGCATTTGAAGGTTTTGACAGTTTTTCTTGTATAAATATTTTACTTTTCTCTGATTTCTCTCTCAATGTTTTTGAATTTCTTGCATCTGGAAATTATGGGCATCTTGCATAATAGTAATGATGCATCATTTCTTTCTTATCCTAACGAGTCCAGTCTATCATTGTTATGGCTCTTTTTCTGACCTGTCAGTTTTGTGGACTAGTAATTCCTTCAACAATGGGGAAGGGGCATCATCCCCCTAAGCCTGGCCTAACCCCATTGTTGGAATGTTTCTGTGTCTTGAAGATGCTACACTGTCAATTTTTCCAGTCCTGCAACCAGTGCACCTATGAGGATCCAGCACTTTTTAATGTCTTTTTTTTTACCCTACCTCAATCCATGATATATGCTATATAAAATACACTGTATGCATCAGTGTCATACCCAGTAAAGTATAGCTTATTTAAAGAAAAGTTCATTGCTAACCAGTACCCTACCTATTCCTACATTCCACAATAGCTGGAGACTGAGTACAGGAAAAAGAGTTTGAGGTGATCCACACACCTGCTAACCTGAAGACACCCCTGAAGTTGACTGCTTGCCAGGCTTCTCAAAAAGCTTTAGGCTAAAGTAAATGTTTATGTATGTAGTCAATATCTATTTTTATCCTAACACCTAGAGTGCCTGTGAACCCCTCCGTGTGAGAATCAGCAGCCTACTGCAGACTCCTAGCTACTCTCCTGCTCCTGAAGTCTTTTTCCCTAAGCCCAATTCTGTTCGACTGGGAAAACCCTTTTACTTATCTCTACTAGTTGCTATCTCCCCGTAATCCACTAGGGGGCAGCATTCTACCAAATCATTTTTTTACCTGCAATTTCTAAAGGTTGTAAACATTTATATATCTATAAATATTTTCCCCCTGAAACTCTTCGGCCATTCTGCCATTAACTTATTAACTAGCACTTGTAACTTATACAAGATACTTTAAATAAGATAAGTGTCATTTCTACTCTAGTTAGCTATAACCTCAAAGAGAGGTGGTACTTTTTTCTGCTGATCCTACCCCCTAATTCCACCCACCCCTACTGCTCCTAACCCCTAACCTCACCCACCCTTACTGCTCCTAACCTTATACTTCCTTAGCCACACCCCACCCCATATCAACCAGTTGCTCTCTGGATCTTGTTACATACTTATCTCATTACCAATTTACTTATACTCACCTATTTTTCTTATCCCGCTCTTTGGTTAGACACACCCTTATTTAGTCCTCCCCTAAATTGCTATTCTTCATCTCTCTACATACCCTACACCACCAACCATGACTCAAACTGTCTTACATAGCTATTTTAACCTACTCCTCATGTGCACAATCATTAGCACTTTCCTAGTATCCTTCACCCTCTCTTGCTATGAATACCAAAGCCTCTCTATATATTACAGCCCCTTAAAACAAACCATCCCTTCTTCTCTAGCCTCACAAACCCATAGAAACACTACATTCTCATCATCCTACCTGCAAGCACAATTCCATAGACTAACACACATTAAACATTTCCAAACCATAAAAACTGGCCCCACCCCATTTAAGCTTGGAAAACTATCACAGAATCCCCAGTGCCACCTATTACTACATGGTGATATTCATCCAAACCCTGGGCCCAGCTCTCCCACTTATAATTCCCAATCTTACTACCCCTCCACCTCACATATACCTAGTAAAGCCACAAAGTCTCTTCTCATTGTGCATCTTAATATACACAGCATATATAATAAAGTTACTGAGCTGCATGCCCTGCTATATTTATATTCCTTCAATATCCTATGTTTAACAGAAACCTGGCTCAAACCAGCTACCAAGGATAATGATATTCTCCCACCAGGCTACAACATATTGAGACTAGACCATACAAATAAAAAGGGTGGTGGGGTGGCAATATTGTTCAAATCTGACTTACAGGTCACCTCACTAGATACTCAACCACCCGCACCTAGTAATGCTGAAATCTTAATATCCAAGCTCCAAGTCAATGCTAACAAATCCATATAAATCATTTGCTCATACACCCCCCCCCAGGAAATAACATAAATACTGTGGAAAATATCCTTAATTGGCTCTCCTCAGCTTTCCCTCAAGAAGCCATACTCTTAGGGGATTTCAATATTGACTGGAATTGTTGTTCATCTGTAAACCCAACTACGCACATCAATCATTCTGGCTTTCAGCAAACCATTTCCTACCATACCAGAACCCACAAACCTAGTAACAAACAAACCACCCTAGACTGGATACTAGTTAACAGTAGTACCCAACTATACAAAATAGGCTTACTCCCTGACAATATTAGTGACCATTTCCTGACCTTTATATCCAGACAAAAGACCTCAATTCCCAGCCATATTAACATTAGAACCACAAGAAACAAAAAAAAAATCTGAATCCACTTAATTTTCAGGCTGAACTTAAAGTGTGCAGTTGGTCACCCCTAAAGACCTTACCTCTTGATGAAGCAGTCTCATACTTCAGTAACACATTCTTACAAATTCTGGAACACTATGCTCCCTCTCGTACTATTAGAATTAGAAACAAACCTGCTTCTTGGCTTACTAAAAAGACTAGACAAAAAATAAGACTGAGAAATAAATCCTGGTCCGAATGGAAAACTAAAAACCCTAATGATCACCTAAATTGTAAACAGCTTAGAAATGCTACAAAAAAATCAATATTTTTGGGTAAAAGAAACTATTACCTTAAGTTCCAACAGACCCAACATCAAAACCCACAAAATTTCTGGTCAGGATTAAATAAATTGCTCCACCCTGGACAGTCCAAAACACCTTCTCCTTCCAACTTGTCTCAAAATCCTCCCACCCAGATTGCTGATATTTTTAACATTTTTTTTTCTGAAACAGTTACCTCTTTAGCTAATACCCTACCCCCATACCATCAGTTATCACAAGTGAGTCACCCCTCCCAACAAACCTGCCACACACACTTCATTTCCAACCAGTGCAACATCACTCATACGTACCTTACTCTTCAAACTTAAACCTTGTACCCCATCATCTGACCTCCTTCCAGCTGAATACCTGCAAATGGCAGCTGGAGTTCTTGCCTACCCTATTTCTTTATTAATTAACATAACCATCACTGAATGCTCCAGCCCATATCTTTGGAAAGTCTCTCACATTATATCTCAAACTTCCACTCCATAGCCCTACTTTCCCCACTTGCAAAAATTATGGAGAGATGTATTCACAGCCAAATACTTGATTAACTCCTCCAAAACCACCTACTAGTGGACTGCCAGTATGGCTTTAGGCCATTCCATAGTACGACAACAGCACTCTTTTCCTTTACTGATTCCAGTAATAAAAATCGTAACAATAACATACTGTCCTAAGTCCTCTTTATTGACCTCTCAAAGGCATTTGACATGGTTAATCATCAACTACTGTTCGAAACACTTATGTCTCTCTCATTTGACACCCAAGCTGTCAAGTGGTGTAAGTCCTATTTAGAGAATAGACAGCAAGCAGTCCTTTGGAATAATAAACTATCCCCTCAGCTCCCTATCTCTCGGTGTCCCACAGTGCTCCATTTTGGGACCTCTCCTATTTACCATTTTTATTAATGATCTGAAAACATCCATTCCACAAGCCAACTGTATACAATACGCCGATTCGATATTAATATGTAGTGCTTCCTCACCTGCAGAGCTCCCAAGTTAAGACCCAAACAGTATTTAACTTAGTTGAGAAATGGTTCCATCAGTGCTGTCTCCTCCTTAACCCCAAAAAACAAAACTATTATTATTTACTCCCACCATTAAGATCCCCTCTATTAACTTTACAGTCACATCCAATATTGGTACTACAATAGCTCCTGATATGGCCACCAAATTCTAGGGGTTACAGTTGATCATAATCTTACCTTTGAACACACATATTAACTTAACTGTTAAATCAGTTAATATAAAACTCTGTTCCCTTTATAGACTCAAACCCTTTCCCACACCCTCAACTAGGTCCACTATCGCCCAAACTCACTTACTCTCAACCCTTCTCTATGCCTCTCAAATTTACACAAACCTCTACAAAAGCAAAATCCATAAATTAGTAACATCCTATAATAACATAGCCAAATTTGCTACTGGTTCTTCATTTAGAACCCATCACTGCCAGAATCTTAAACTATTAGGTTGGCTAGAATTACAAAATCAGATTCTGTTACAACAACTTACCATCACTCATAATATTCTGCATCATCCCTCAAATACTCCCATACTCTGTAACCTTGATAGCCCTTACAAAAACCTAACCACCTTACGATCTGCCAATAGGGTATTAGTATCTACCCTAAAATCCAACAATAAGTCTGGGGAGTGCTTGTTCACTAACTCTATTGGTAATATATGGAACAAGCTTCCAACTGAACTAACATCCATTTCATCTACACCAGTGTTTAAAAAGCACCTAAGAATCCTCCACATCCATTTCATCTACACCAGTGTTTAAAAAGCACCTAAGAATCCTCCTTCTCAATGGCTATGCCCTTGCTTGAATCCAGACTAACAGTATTCACTGTTTCCAGTACCACCTCTGCTGCCTATTTTACCTACTTACTGTAGCCTTTGTTTCTTAGTTCTTATGAATCTACTGAAGAAACTCACTTCCCATGAACCAATGTAAAATTAAAAAAAAAAAGTTTGTTTTTGGAATGTAGTTGTTTTCACAAAAGTTCTAAAGCTATGTTAATTATAAATCTTTTCATTAACGTTTTTCTGGAGTTACTTATGTAAATTTGAAAACCTGTTTTATTCTGTGTGTGATCACTCTATTATGATTCTATAATCTCTTGGAGCTTTTCTCCCCAGGCCTTCGCTGAAAATGGACATAAATCCAAACGGACTTTCCCGGTCAACAGATATAAAATAAAGTAAATAAAAATAATAAATAAGACATGTTATTTACACCCTTTATTCTTTTAATGAGGAATCTCTGTGGCCACTATGCTTGTTGCAAATGCCTGGTCAGGTATATGTTGAAGAGTGCAGTGTACTCGATTATTGGTCTAATGAGGGCTAAGCATAGTGGGACTATGATCTCCTTAGATCTGGATGCCTTGCCATAACTTATAACTTGCTCCACATAGAAGGTTTTTCTCACCACCGTGGACACATGGTGATCAAAGTTCAGGTTACTGTCAACCTGAGTTCTCAAGTCCCTTATCACTGGGTCTGCTCTTAGGAAAGTGTTATTAATGTTGTAATTTGCAGGGGTGGTCATCTTTCCAAAGGGTATAAATATGCATTTTTGCATTATTAGGCTGTTTCTGGCACCAGTTACTTGGCTCTCAGACCCTCCTCAAGGATATCTACATCTTTAGCGGAATCAGTCATTGCACCCAACTTACAGTCATCTGCAGATCTGGTCACCCAAAGACTCTCTATTTGCTATGACGTCAGAGAAGTGTATTCAAAACATGAGAGGTCCAAGTGCTGAGTACTCTGGATCACCACTTCTAACAGGCCTGTTGATGGAGGTGGATACCCCCACCCTAACCTCATGTATCCTGTCCATGAGCCATTTCACTATCCGTCGGGTTATATATGGATTTATGTCTAAATTTTTGAGTTTGTCTGTAATACGTAAGTGATGTAGTTTGTTGAATGCTTTTACCAGGTCGAGGTAGGCAGTATACAGTTTTTTGCCCATCATCCGTGGCTCAAGTGGACTTCTCAAAGTAGTCCACTGAGTTTAGTAGGTGTGACCTACCATTGACAAAACCAAACTGGCATGGGTCCAGTGTTTCAAGATTCCATATGTATTTAATAGATCCATGATAACTTTTCCCATGTCTTCGTATATAAGACTAGTCCAACTTATGGGTCTGCAGTTCCCTGGGTCTGTTGATGGGTCACCTTTATGTAGAGAGATGATTGTTGCAATCCTTTATTCCCTAGAGACAAAACCTGTCTGAAGCCTGTGGCTGAACAGACATTCTAGTGGGCCTGAGGGGTCATTTTTCAAACTATATCGGAGGCATACCTGCAAATTATCAGGGCTCATTGCTGTATTGTTTTTAACTATGAAGAGCTCAGTGAGGACCCGTTCTTTAGTAACAGTGGGGGGATAAGTTGCAGAGGGTATTTCTTGGGGAAGTAACTAGTCATCTTCGAGTCATATGGACTCTGTCTTCTCCTTGTATCTTTCTGCTGTTGTGTAACACTTTTGAGTAAAGTTACTGTTGTCTACTCTTTTATCTTGGACTTTAGTAACTACTTTACCCAATTAAATGTTTTTGTCAGGGCTTTTCTTAGTGCACTGTAAGATTGAAAGGTAGGGCTTCAATTATAACTGAAATATCATGACATCACAAGAAATTAATGGCATTTATTGCATGCATATTCCTATACACTACGTTTCAAATTAGAACTAGTGAGTACAACGTTATACATACATAAGTAAGCAAACACACATATTCCATATGAAATTGTAGTTTCATTTATTTTACAAAATAAACAAGCAAGTAGACACTCTGGTTCCATGTGAAATCATAGTTTTATTTATTTGACTGTTTCATAACTGTAATATGTATGTATAGATAGACATTTTGATTTAAAGTAACAGGTTTGCAGAGAAACAGTGTATATTGCAAGTAAAAGCAAGTGTGATATTTTGTTGCAAAGAGACAATTTTGCTGATGAATCACGACAATGCAAAAGACATCTATAATACACTCTCATTACTTTAAAGAACAGTACTTGCACATAAAACTAAAAAAAAATAAAAATGGAGAGACCCTTCTATACTTAACATAGTCACACTATTGAACAGCTTATTTATATTTATACATACATACAAATATTTCAGGCGTGATCAATAATGCCCTCCTTGCCTGCAAAGCTGTAGTCATAGTTTGACTTAATTTACATTTCTTATCTTTTCAACTGTCATCTTGCTTGAATTCCACTTATGCACTTTGCCAAGCTGTTTGACATTCTTTCAGAAAGTAGCATACTACTTTATTCTATTTCCAATTTTCTGTTTGTGTCTTGCTCCATGGAGCTCAAGTTGTGAATGAAAAGGGTCTGCCAGCCACCCACTTACATGGTTATCAAGCTGAAATTAATAGACAGTTGAATAAAGAAATAAGGGGAATACATTAAATATTTTCAAACAGTGTAATTCATGGTACCTTGGAGAGTAGAGCATACATCTATTTGTTTTTTTCATTACTTACTAAAATAAACAATTATTTTATTTATTTATGTTACATTGGTTGACTGGGCTAGTCTAACTGGATATATGTCCATTTTCAGTAGAAGCCTGAGGAGAAAAGCTCCACTAAAATTCTAAAGAAAATATATAATGTTTTAATACAATACTAAAAAAGTAAATACATAATCAAAGTTGTTACAGATGGACTCATTTAGAGTCAATTCAGCAGTGAAAAGCTGCACTACATAAATTCAAAGAGAAATGCAGTAATAGTACATATATAATCAAGTTGTTACAAATGTGCTTATTTAGAGTTATTTGAGCCTTGAAACACAACAAAAAAGTTTGACAAATGATATAAATTAGTGAGCATTCAGCATAAATGTTTGTTTTTCAGGTACCTTGTTATGTATATAGTCAGTACTCTTACAGGACATAAAACACAGTAGGGGTATATTCAGAAAGGAAAAATAGCACAGTGTGTAAAGCTAAACTATACAGTGAGTGTTGACAAGCAGAGCATATGCAAGTCAGAGGTATCTGTAGCACAGTCATGGTAGTATGAAAACTGGTGTGGTCAGTACTATATACTAATGACCATATAATGACATTCGAATGAGAAAGATTATAGCAATGCATTCACCAATAAACTGATGTTTTTGTCTGCATATGTATTCTATATGCAACATACACATTTGTGAGATACTTGATAATTATATATTAGGTTGATAAGTTCATAGGTATGTACTACTCATGCAGTTTAAAAGACCATTGATAAGCATAGCCAGCTAAGCCTGAGCACTGTTGAATGAGCTAAACTCCATGGTCAAGAAGCACCATGCTATATACCCCAAAGAGGATTTATGATTTCCATGCTATTCATTGGAATATTACTGATTACAGATGATGTGTAGTATTGCTTGACATGCATAGGAAGTTTATTCAGTAAGTACAAGATTTCTTGGGATAGAAATCTGTTGTCAGTCATGTTCTATTTCTGTGCCTATAAAAGATAACAGTTTTTTGTTATTGTTGCATAGCTGTAAGAGGTCAAGCAGGGTGGAATGGACCATGTACCCTACTGATGGAGAGCACTGTCTGCTGAAGAATGGCATACAGAGCAAGAACTGCACATATCAAAAATGGCATTTGAACCCTTGATATAAGTATTACCATGAATAGTAGGCAACAGTAAGGAGTATGGAAGGGTGTACAGCTCAGCAAACCATGTGGCCTCAGTGTAAATATCGTAATCAGGCCTTTAACACAAATTTTGAATGTTATATCTCAGGTACCATAATACATCACAGGTAATGTGAGCATGTTCCAGAAGGTAATGTATAAGGCAGGTGTTTCCATTCACATGGAAGAGCACCAGCAAGGTACCAGGCAATCAAACATGCAGGAAGCTCCAGTCAACAAAAGGTGGTGTTGGAAGGTGCAATGTGTGTCTTACAGGTAACACACAGGGTCTGCAAATAAGCGATAATGTTAGGCAAGTTAGAATAGTTTATTTTTCATTTATGTTTCATAAGCGTTGGACTTCATCTTCCTAATTTCTTGATGCTCTCCCATGATGTCCTTGCCCACTGCACATGAGAAGTTGCCACTATGTTAAATGAGCAAGGAATCTAACTGAGCATGGGGTATATGTTTGGGATCCAAGCTTCATCACTCCACTGTTTTCTTCAGTACAGCCCTCACCTTTGCTGGGTAAGCATGGTACCCTACTCATGGCAGAAAACTGTTCCTTCTTAAGTGCCAGTCTATGATGACAGTGTGAGTGGGCTTCTGTGTTTTGTAGTGTTGTAGGCATTGTACTACAGTACCTTCTGTGGCCCGTGAGGCTGGAGCCAGCCAGTTCTTCATCACCTGATCAGTCATATGTTGCTGCTGTTTATCCTTAGGCTATTCTTATTTTAACCATATAAGTGCTCCACATAGTGCTGATAAACAACAGGTTATGAAAAACAATCTGTTGCATTACTGATGACATATATTTTGGAGTTTATCCCATAAGGTTTGCACTGCCTCCCCATGGCTTTGTGCAGCTAGCAGATAGTTGCCAGGTGTAATGCTGCCTTCAAGGTATTTATTATCTATTATTCTCATATGTCCATTGATACTGTGAATGAATTTGTACTCACAATGGTACTGGTGCTGTGTCCAGTGCCAATCTCTTGAATTAAGCCCACCGTGAAAGCAGTATAGTGTAAAATGTCCAATTATTCTTCATCTCACCCTTTTTTGCTGATTGCTTCCGGTCTGAACTATACATATGTTGTCCAATTTTGAAGTGGGAGTACCTTGTTTGCCTGCTGTTTGTATATCCTGGAAGAATAACTCTGTAATTGAAAATGAATGTCTACATGTAATTACTCTTGGCCACCTGCTGCTGAGCTTTTCCTCCTTTTCCTCCTAAGTACCTCTCCCCACCAAATTATTAGGGATATGGCAACAGTTATCCTGAAACAAAATGATGCCAACACACAAGTAAAATTATCATCTCTAAAACTTTAGATGACTAAGAGCAGTAATACTTTTGTTACTTGATAGGTTACTGACCCAAAGGCCTTTACAAGCCTACCCATGTGTACCCAATACAATACTAGAGAAACCCA
>NC_056751.1:389959640-390104640 GCF_019279795.1 Protopterus annectens
GAGACAGACAGCAAAATTATATTATAAATAGATACCCATGGTGGTACTATGATTATCTCAATAAGCAGTTAATTTGCACTCTTCAGCTGAGTGTAGAGTTCCCATATTTTTCTGTAGTTCAATAAGTACTTCTGTCTCTTATTATAATCCGGAAATGAAAATAGCACATAAATGCTTTGTTCTAATTCAAAACCATTACTAGCCTTTCAAGTAACTAGTCATTCCTACCACTATTCTGTCATGGCTTTGAGTACACTGGGCTATATAGGGGCTGGAAGTCACTTAATCTTAGGATTTGTACCACAAAGTAAAGCTACATAGCTTAGCCATGCGATGGTACACCAGATTCTCATATGATTTATTAAGCAATGCATATCTACGTTACACTCATTGTGATAACTGAAATTAGGCTTGGAAAGCACAGCAAAGCAAAACTAACAAATTTAGGTAAGCATGCTATAGTTACTAGTCATAACAGATGTATCGCAGCACCACTGGAATCCTGTAACACTTTTGTAAGCTTTGGTGTACAGTGGAGTGAAGGGGTGTTTCTAGCATTTCAAACGTAAGCTTATAAATTGTGCTAACTGAAACAAGTCCATACTGACTGGTCCTTCTCTAGATTAATTCACTGCCTGTTAAACATTTCAGAGCCATTCTGCTTGTACATTTTTAGTTTTTAGTGACAATTTGCATAAGTTTCATAATACATTAAAAATGGAAGTCTTGCACATATTTTATACACATTTGTGTACATTACATCAGAAACACCTTGCTGGGATTTTTTGTGCATCTGCTTGGGAACATTTGCTTTCTCTGTTAATATACAAACCAGAAGCATACCTGGTATGCAGAAGTTCAAGCAGAAAGTGATGACATCAGATAGAGTGCTGGGGGAGCAGGACTGGGCTTCAAACAGAGGACAGATACATGAATCTGTGTGAGTGGGTGCATGTGTTGTGTGTAAGAAAATTATGAAAATGTATGAGCTGCATAGTAAAATCATTTCATTAAAAAAGTTTTCAGTGTAAGAATATTTATGAGCCTTATGTTCATCTGTTACCTAAACCTAAATAAAGAGTTCATTATGTGTGGCACTGGAGAATCTGAGTTATTTACACACAGGCCATTTTCAATTTATAGTAATCATTTCGGCAAGATCAAATACACATCTACAGGGTAAACAGCCAAGTTATAGTGAGGAGTGTTGGTGCTTCTTTTCAGCAGATCTCTTCAGACATTTACTGACCTTAGACTACCAATTTAAAAACAACGTTCATACATTACTCCTCTGTCTGCAAACCACCTTATGTACACATGTGCACAACATAGTGCAAAAATAATACAGAATAAGTAAGGTTCTTCTCATGCAGCCATAACCACAAAATGAATGTCTGATTTACAATAAAGAAGTACTCCACTTTAATGGAAACCACTATTCTTTGATGAAACATTCCAGATAAAATGAACTGCATATACTGAAGCTACTGTGATAAGGCACTCATCATAAAAACATATTGGAGTTTAGTGACTCAAAAAACTGTTGTACCAACACAGTAAAATCATTGCTGACAAAGCAACCATCCATTTCTTCTGCACGAATTGTTTACACACTAAAAGCCAAAGTAGCTACTTACGTCATTGTAAAAAGATAGTTTGGGAAAGATGCTATCTGTGAAGCAGTTAAGGATGTGTTAAAAAGTGATGACTGTCTGAACCTTTATAAATCTTAACAATATATAAGCTTAAACTGAAAGAAATCAAATGCTTAAATTTAAGATTAAAAATGTGATAGTACTACAAAAAGTGAAATGCATATGAATGCAAGTGCAAAGACATAACAATAGGAAGCAGGCTACATCATGTTCTTCTTTGCTGTCAGGACCTCAAGGGAGTTAGTCAGACACTTGACTTACCTTAAGTTTTAAAATAAATCAAATGAGTGACACTCCGTCTCCATCATGATTCATGAACAACAAATGAAGTAGCTAGGTCAGGAGGAGTCGGAAATCTTTCCTCTCCGTAGCCCGTAGGTGTTAGCAAGGTAAGAAAGCCCCAAAAAGAGCTGTTTTCACTGGTAGCACACCATAGCAAGTAACCAAAAGTACCTGCACTGCCTGCTACTACAGATTGGTTATCGCTCTCTTTCTGAAAAAAGAGCGAGAACCAATCAGTAGCCATCCTGCCATTCATGTCATGTACGTGACTGTGGATGTGGCAGTACGACCCCCTTCTACTTTACTGTGTGGTTACCTCACAGACTTCTGGGCATCGCACACTGATGTAGTACTCTCTTTAATCTGGACTGCCTTTACAGCAGTCTGAGAAAAAAAAAAAACTAACTCTGCGAGCAACGAGCATGCGCAGTTCGAGTTCCGAGACTTTGAGTCAGTCGGACTCATTTGCAGCACTAGTAGTCAGCCAGTTTAATAAATATTTTATTTTACGAAATTATTCCTTTTCTTTTCACACAGCTGGGGGGGCTGTAGTCTTCCAGTCCAATGCCACAAGCTGCCCCTGCTCATATTCTAAACAAGTTTCCCAGGGGCCTCCTCTTGGATCCATAGGCAGTACCTCTATAACAAAAAAAAAAACTGCTCCATCACATGTCTGAGTATGTTTATGCAAGGCATTGTTAATGTTCTTTTTCTTTGTCATACCTGTGTTCATACATTCTCAGTTTGACTTTCCTTTTGGTCTTACCTATGTAGTAAGCCTCACATTTATCACATAGGGCTAAGTAAATAATACCCTGGTGTTGCATTTACCATAACCCATAGTCTTGATACATTTATCCCTACATTTTAAATATACCATGTCACCCAGTTTTACGTAAGGGCACTGAACATAACTACCATATTTGTATGTACCTTTCCTACTAGAATATGAGATGTTGGAATGGGGTGTTCCATTTTTCAAAATGTTTTTTTATATTGTGACTCTTTGTGTAGATGCATTTAAAAGGTTTCTCAAAAGTAAAATTCAAGTCAGATATACTACCAAACTTCCATTCATTTTCAGTAATGTTTTAACAAGTTTTGCTTCACCGTCATAAGTACTCATCAAAGCACTGTTGTAAGAATTGTCCACTGTGTCTATATTTTGACTATTCTGGACAAAAAAAGCGTGTCAAAGGTCAACTTGTTCATTTAAGCATAATGACCTCTAACTTTTACAAGGAGTGTAATGGTCTTATGGATTTATTCAAGGCTACGGGATATCCTGATAGCCTTTTGATTGAGGTGTATATGGAAGTGTTAAAAGCTAGGAAAACTAGGTTTGTCCCTATATTGGGTAAAGACAACTTGAATTTTGTCCAGAATAGTCAAAATATGGACACAGTGGGCAATTCTTACAACAGTGCTTTCATTATTACTTACGACAGGCGAAGCAAAACTTGTTAGAAACATTATTGAAAATGAATGGAAGAAGTTTGCTAGTATATCTGACCTGCATTTAAAAGGTTTCTGAAATAAAATTCATCGACAAAGGATTGTAATATAAAAAAAAATTTGGAAAATGGAACACCTCATTCTAATGTCTCAAATTCTAGTAAGAAAGGTACGTACAAATGTGGTAGTTGTGTTCTGTGCTCTTATATAAAAGTGGGGAACATGGTGCATTTAAAATGGGATAAATGTATCAAAACTATGAGTTACGCTAACATCAGTGGTATTTACTTAGTCCTATGTGATAAATGTGAGGCTTATTACATAGGTAAGACTGAAAGGAAATTCAAACTGAGAATGTATGAACACAGATATGACATAAAAAAAGAACATTAACAATGCCTTGTATAAACATACTCAGACCTGTGAGGGAGCAGACTTTAGTTTTTTTGTTATAGAGGTACTGCCTATGGATCCAAAAGGAGGCCCCTGGGAAACTTGTTTAGAATACAGGGAACTTTATTGGCAGTTAACCTTGGAAGCTAAATGGTATCCTGGATTGAATAATACTGTATCCTTGATGCCTGTATTAATACTTAGATCAGCTAAACTGTAATTTTCATTTTGGTCAGTAGATGTGCTATGGAACAAGTTTTATATTAGTGTATTATGTAAAGCAATGATTTTTCTTGCATTATAGTACCATTATTTACAACATTATTTTCAAGTTATGATTTTAATTGACAACAAGTGTGTTTATTCATATTTGTTTTATTATGGTAGTCTTCTTTCGGCTTTTCCCGGTTAGGGGTCGCCACAGCGGAACTCCAGTCTGCTAATGATTGGTAGTTGATTTTTACGTGCCGAGTTACCAGCCCTGATGCACAACCTTCAATGAAGGTACGCCCATTCACGCATGTCTCCACTCAGAAGACGCTCTAGCTGAGAATCGAACCGGACAGTGTCTTACTGTGAGGCGACAACGCTACCACAGCACCATAAGTCTGATACCATAGTGTTGGTAAATATATTTTTTATCTTTTGGGTTGTAAATTTAAAATATAGTTAAGTGATTAAGGATTTGGTATGCAAGGTCAATCATTTGTTGGTACACTAATCTGATAAAGTTACAGGACGAAAATGCGGTAATTAAGTTAGTGTTTGTGTGTTTTTATAACATTTAATAAACAGCTTACTTTTAGATCGTGTCTTTCCTTCCAGTGCCTTTATTCCGTTTGTTGGTCTACATTCTGGGGCACTTTCAACCACATTTTTTGTTAAATGAGATGTCCCCGCAAAAGAAACTTCATTTAGGCTAGCCAGCATATTGTAATGTCCCTTTGACCATCCACAAAATAACACTTGGCAAATGTTAAAATTTCAGAATAGCTTCCAACCTCCACTCTCCATTCCATAAGTTTCTGTTGTCTCTAACTTTTACAACATTATCTGTTTTGCACAGATCGTGCACGCATTTTTAACATTTTCTTCCAGTTCATCATTTCTGAACTGCAAAGTAACATTTAGTTTAATACCAGAAAACAAATTGGATTACAGGTCTTTGCCACGGTGGTACTGCGGTTAGCGTTGCCAACTCACAGCAAGAGATTCTACCGTTCAATTCTCTGCTGGGTTGCCTTCTGTGCGGAGTCTGCATGTCCTACCTGTAGTCTCGTGGGTTTCCTCCGGGTGCTCCGGTTTCCTCCCACATCCCAAAAACATGCTGTAGGTGAATTGGACACTCTAAATTGGCCCTAGGTGTGAGTGTGTGTGTGTGTATGTGTGCCTTCTGTGGAAGGTTGGGCACCGGGCTGGCAACTCGACACTGTAAAACTCCACTGCCAGTCATGAGTGGACAGGTGATCCGCTGTGGCGACCCCTAACCGGGAAAAAGCCGAAAGTAGAAGATTTTTTAACACAGTTCCAGATGTTTCATCAGTAATGTTAAGTCTAGTGATGGGAGTAATATATTACAATATGTAATATGTTACTGTATTATATTAAAATTTCTAGTAACTAGCAATCTAACTAGTTTTTCAAAATAGTAATAAAGTAATAGTAAAACATTACATTTTTAGTAACTTAAATGTGAGTTACTTTTAAGTTACTTTTGCTTAAACTAGTGGTTCTCAACGTGGGCGATGTTGCCCCCTGAAGAGCGATGGAAAACTTCCAGGGACCCTGGACAGTATGCATAGTAAACAGATGTTAGGAGGTGGTAGAGCCTTTGAAGGGGCAATTTGGATAAAAAATACCAACATAATGTTGGTACACCTCATAGCACATAGCATTCATAACATACCTGTCAACTGTACCAAACTCTTTGGCATTTCCTGGTTTTGGGTTGAAAATAGGGTTCCACAAATTCCCGCTTGGCCCCATTAAATCCCTATTTCAGTGCGCAGACAAGGGTGGCAGAACCATCCTACTTTTAAGAGGCTTCAGTTAAAAGGATACACCCCATGATAGCTGTGTTATCTTTGAGGACAATTTGCTACTCCTTACTGACTAAAGGAACAATTGCCGATGTCATTGATTACACATGTAGTTAATGCCGGAGGAGGGGTATAAGGATTCAAGCATCTATTATTCCAATTCACTTACAGATTTTTGTCAGTATGCATTTTGAGCAGTAAGATAAACTGAGCTGTTGAAATCCTCAACAATTTAACAGAAAATCAAGCATTTGCCAGAGGCAGGGCAAAAAAATGAAGGTAAAATCAAGAATAATTGGTAGGTATGAGTGCATATTATCCTGCTGTTTGTAATGTGGATGTAATGTTAGTGAGTTTGTGTTTCAGATGTTTCCATGATGTAAAGAAATGCAGTTTAAGAGCCGGTAGGCTGCAGAACTTGCAGACTACTCAGCATCTCAGCACAAAAAAATTTAAACATAGCCATTAGCCAAACATAATGTGTGGAGGGAGACAATGTTCTGAAATCAGCAACACATTTTCAATAGGATGCTTATAAACTTAGAATGGTTTTAGAATGACACGATGTTCTTCATCTCACATTGCTGCAGTCATAACTTATGGGTAGTCCGCTGTCCTCGGTCGGCCCGAATACCAAAGTATTAGGCTGACGTCGGTCATGGGCGCTCAGATCTGACATCAGAGCGTCAGGGTATTAAAGCACATGACCGACGTCATATCCTCAGTCTTTTTTGCCGCATGGTCCGATGCAGAAGCAGCGTTTGCAAGTGCCGTTCGGCGTTCTGAAATTTTCGTATTCTGAGTTTCAGACCAAATCCAAGTTGGGCTAAGTACCCGCTAGAATATTTTAGTTTTTCTTGCCTCAGTTAATTCCGGATGTCAGAAAAAGTGAATAATTGTATTTCTTGTGGGAAACAGATACCGCATAGGGATTACCACTCTCTTTGTATTCCTTGTTTGGGACCTGAGCACGACGTAGTTGGGTGTCGCTTTTGTGCTAGGTTTAATAAGCGCACCATTAAACGTAGGTTAGATTGCGCTAGGCTTGTCTTCGGTAAGCGGTGTAATTATAATATGCCATCGGATCCTCCGACGCCCGCTACCGCGAAGAAGCGCAAAGAAAAATCTTTAAAGTCCAGGCAAGATGAGTCGTCCGTTCCGGACGCCGGTTCTTTAGAAATTACGGTGGAATCTGTGGATCCAGCCGAGGTGTCAGTTGAGTCTCAGGGGGAGGCTTTAATTTTGCAAGATGTAGCATCGCAAGAGTCAGGTCAGGCTGAGGGGGCCTCTCAGGTTGCTGTTCTCCCTTCCTTGCCTAAGGTGGTTAGGCCTTCTCCTTCTGTCTCTAAAGCTCCTTCCAAAGGCAGGCCTGGTTTGCCTTCCACGGGTGTCAGTCCTAGTTCTGCAGGTTCTGTACCTAAAAAACACATGCTTAAAATGGCAGAAGATTTAATTTCTTTAATCAGAGGTTCTATGCCCCCTCCTGATAAGAGGCCTAGGGTGGAACCAGAGGTGGAAAGTTTGGAGCAGGCTTCAGATTACTCAGAGTCTTCGGCTGAAGACATTCAGGATTTTCCTCCTTATTCTGATTCAGACGCAGAGGATTCCACTCCTTCTGCTTCTCCTCCAGAGGATTTTTCTTTTCAGAAACCCTGCATTCTATGAGGGAACATTTTAAATGGGAAGGTCAGGATTTCTCAGATTCCCGAAAGAGGCTTAGGGAATTTTTGTTTTTACCACAGCATAGGCCCTTGGCTATACCTCCTGTTTTGGATGTTGTTCAAGACGTTTTCTCCGAGGCTTCCCTTAATCCAGATTCTTTGCCTCCTGCGCCAGTTAAGCCAGACAGGTATTACAGAGTGCCTGAGGCTCATAAATATTTGTATAAGAGTCCAAGGGCTGACCCAGAAACTATTAGCCAGGGACCTAAGGGTGTCAGGGCTTCTGTTGTAAAGAATCCAGTTCCTATGGATAAAGATGCTAGAGCTTTGGATAGATGGGGTAAGAAAGTGTATACCTCTTCCACTTTAGCAATGAGGGCTTTGAATTGCCAGTTTCATATGTTGAAGTACCAGAATTTTCTCCTTACTCAGCTAAAATCTAAAGTGGATGCTTTGGCAGAGGGCATAGAGTGTAAAGAATTACAGGATTTGGTACATGCCTCTGAACAGGTGGGTAAGCATTCTTTGCAGTGTGGTTTCGATGCTTTACAGGCTTCTTCCAGGGTGGCTGCCACTGGTTCAGTTATTCGCAGGCACGCCTGGCTTAAGGATCAGAATTTGTCAGAGCATGTTAAAACTAGAATTTTGGATGCTCCTTTACAGTCTGAAGTTTTGTTTGGTTCTCCTGTGGAGTCTGTCTTGAAGAAAATGGAAGACAAGGCTAAGTCTATGCAGACTGTTAAAGATTTTTTGCAGGTGCAGCCTCCTAAGTTTAGCAGGAATTGGCCTACTAAGGGATGGGCTTATCCTTCTTCTGATTTACAGTCTAGGGGCAGATCTAGGCGTGGTAGGGGCAGAGCTCAGAGTTCTTTCAGGCCTAGAACATGGAGTTCACCTGCACAATCTACTGGTGAGGGCAGGGGCCAGTCCTTTCGTAAACAGGCCCAATGACCTGCATCTTCAGCTGCCAGATTCTTCCAGTCTGGCAGCTCCTTTGGGAGGAAAGTTGGCACTCTTCAAGCAAAATTGGCTATTAGTCACCCAGGACAAATGGGTGTTGGACATTATAGACCGAGGCTACAAGTTTTATTTCCATACATTGCCCCCTTTCAAAGGCATGCCAGACGTTCCTCCTCAGCAAAGGGTAGAGGCTCACAAGCAGATTTCTTTACTTCTTCAAATGGGGGCTATACAGCAGGTCCCTCTGTCGGAAGTGGGCCTAGGATTTTATTCTCGCCTGTTTCTAGTACCAAAGAAAGGAAACACTTGGAGGCCGAATTTGGATTTATCTATCCTCAATACATACCTGGACATTCCAAAATTCAAAATGTTGACGTTGCAACAACTTCTACCTCTGTTGGGCAAAGATCACTGGATGGTAACTCTGGATCTCAAAGAGGCTTATCTTCATGTTCCTATCAGGCCCAGTTGCAGGAGATACCTGCGTTTTCGGGCTGGGACTTTACATTATCAGTTCTCTGCATTGCCCTTTGGCTTATCTACTGCGCCCAGGGTGTTCACAAAGGTTCTGGCTCCAGTGATAGCCTTCTTAAGGTTAAGAGGAATTCAAATTTATCCTTATTTGGACGATTGCCTGATTCTTGCTCAAGACAAGTATGAACTTCTTCATCATCTACAGTATGTGATGGCAGTGTTAAGGTGCCTAGGGTATTCTGTGAACGAAACAAAGTCCAGTCTAGTACCCTCTGAGGAAATGTGCTTTCTGGGTGTGAGACTGAATACAGCTTCCCAGATGGCCTTTTTGACCCCGGACAAACAAAAGAACCTAACACTTTACTTCCATCAATTGTCTCTATGGTCCAGGCTGACTGCAAGGACAGTCCTTCAAGCCTTGGGGTTCATGGCATCTTGTATTCTGGTGCTTCCCAATGCCAAACTGCATATGAGGAAGCTACAATGGTATCTCAAAAATGTATGGACACAACACTGCCAAGATCTGGACACTGTCATTCAAATAATACCTTGCATTCAAAAGGAATTTTTGTGGTGGGCTCAGGAATGTCACCTAAACAAGGGACTCTCTGTGACCCGACCAGAGGCGAGTCAGATTCTAACGACAGATGCCTCGGACAAGGCTTGGGGAGCACACCTCAATGGAAAATGGGTGCATGACACGTGGCCTGCCAGACTTCAACATTTACATATCAACTTGAAGGAGATGTTAGCAGTCCAATTTGCATTGATGGCTTTCAAGGATTTACTTCACCCAGGGCAAGTGTTGATTCAAACAGACAACACAACTGTCATGTGGTACATCAACAAGCAAGGGGGAACCCATTCGTACCCTCTTTGCAGGCAAGGAATGATTTTGTGGGAGACTGCTCTCAGTTTACACCTCAATCTTCAGGCAAGGTTTCTACCAGGAGCACAGAACTCCTTAGCAGATGTTTTGAGCAGACAGATAGTGGATCCTCACGAGTGGAAATTGGATCCTCATGTATTTTGAAAGTTGACAGTGATATGGGGAACTCCAGACATAGATCTGTTCGCTTCTCCAGTAAATATCCAGTTGCCAAAGTTTTGCACAAAAATGTTTCATCCCACAGCTTGGAAAGTGGATGCTCTATCATTCAGTTGGAGCAATCTTCACGTCTATGCCTTTCCGCCTCTGCCTCTCCTCCCCAAGGTACTCTTGAAGGTCAGACAAGACAAGCCCTCCATGATTCTAATAGCTCCAGATTGGCCTCGACAGCACTGGTACCCTCTGCTAAGGAGTTTAGTACGGGAACCTCCATGGCCATTGCCTTCGATTCCGCACCTTTTGTCTCAGGAGGGCAATCATTTCCTCAATGTCAGGATTCAGTCCCTGCATCTAACAGCCTGGCGTATTCTGTTCTAGAACCTGGAGGGTCGCAGCTTCCAGAACAAGTTTTGAATGTTATTTTGGAGGCCAGAAGGCCTAGTACAAGGAAAGTTTATGCTGATAAATGGAAGAGATTTTTAATTTGGAGCAAAACAAAGAGCTTTGATGTTTCCAGGCCTGATTTAAGTGTTTCTCTTCAATATCTTACAGAATTATTAGACAAGGGTTTGTCTTTCTCCTCTATAAAAGTTCATGCTGCAGCCATTTCTGCTCACTATGACTGTGACCCACCATTATTTTCTCATCCTTTGTTTAAGCAATTTCTTAGAGGGGCAAAGAACATGAGACCCCCACGTAGAGCTCCTACTCCTGTCTGGGATCTCAATTTTGTGTTGGAAAAACTTACTTTACCTCCTTTTGAACCTGCAGCTACTGCTGAGTTAAAGTTTTTGTCTTGGAAGACTGCTTTTTTGTTGGCCATTATGTCTGCTAGAAGGGTTTCTGAATTACAGGCTCTCATGGCAGTTGAACCCTTCCTGATTTTTCATAAGGATAGGGTATCTCTGCGTACTAACCCTACTTTTATGCCTAAAGTGGTTTCTAATGTGGCCTTGAACCAATCAATTCATTTGCCTACTTTTTATGCAAATCCCCAAAATAAAGGGGAGAAAATTTTGCACACTTTGGATATTCACAGGCAGTTGCGTTATTATTTGAGTAAGACTAAAGGGTTCAGACAGTCTCAGCAGTTGTTTGTTTCTTTTGCTTTGGGTTCTCAGGGGAAACCTGTTTCAAAACAAACTATTTCTAAGTGGATTGGCCTTTGTATTGCTTTTGTTATTCTCATCATGGTAAGGAGATTCCGACTGGAATCAGACCTCACTCCACTAGGGCTACTGCCACTTCTATTGCTTTTTTAAGGGGAGTAGCTACTAAAGATATTTTGGAAGCAGCTACTTGGAGTTCAGTGCATACTTTTTCTAAGCATTACCATCTTCCTCTTTATTCTAAATCTAGGGCTGGATTTGCCACTGCAATCTTACAGGGCATTTTGGCAGCTCCCAATGCTTTATGATTTTGCCAGCCTCCCTTTACCTCTGCTTTGGGATTCTACCCATAAGTTATGACTGCAGCAATGTGAGATGAAGAACATAGTACAGTTTTGTACCTACCATAAATGTAGATGTTCGAAGATCCACATTGCTGCAGTCCAATTTACCCTCCCTCCTTCCCCTCTGTAGTTAGGAATGGTTGTATGGTTTGGGTGGTAGCTGTTATTTGTACATGCCTTTTGGGAAGTATTCTGTTTTTGGCTGTGGCCTTTCTTTTTAGGGCCTTCTGACATCCGGGGCAAGAAAAGATTGAGGATATGACGTCGGTCATGCGCTTTAATACCCTGACGCTCTGATGTCAGATCTGAGCGCCATGACCGACGTCAGCCTAATACTTTGGTATTCGGGCCGACCGAGGACAGCGGACTACCCATAAGTTATGACTGCAGCAATGTGGATCTTCGAACATCTACATTTATGGTAGGTACAAAACTGTACTTTTTGCGTTAGTGTGCATTTTCTGAAGGATATCAAGAATTAAAACATTTTTGAGAAACAGTAATACACTGCAGTCATCTAATAATGATAATAATTAGAGCTGTACTTGGCTGACATAACCACAGAATTCTGCACGTGTGGTGTCGTGTTAAAATAAGTGCAGCTCGTGTAGACTTTACAAACTAATAAAGCCACGCATTCTCTCCCGGTCATAATAGAGCAGCTGCAAGTTAGTAAGTCCATGAGTAGAATGGGAAAATATTTTAACTGTCCTCTACAAGCATACGTGCCGTAATTAGTTTGTAAATACTAGGTATCAAGTCGCAATATTAAAAAAAAGTAAAAGTGGCTGCCATGAAATCCAGCATTTAACTTATGCTTTAGGACTGAAAGGCAGTAACTTCATCTCCAATGTGACTACTAATGCATGCTATAGATGTAAACTCAGTCTGCACTTACTGCGGAATTTAAACTAGTCATGCTGAGGCAAGTGTGAGTATACGAGTTTGTCTTAAACTGTTTTTTCTGTATGAGAGTGAGGGTGTGTTTTAAACTAGCCATGCCAAGGCATGTTTGAGTGTACAAGTGTGTGTCTTAAACTGGCGGCTCATTTTTCTGTAGGAGAGTGTGTGTCATAAGATCTGTAGGAGAGTGCGTGTCATAAGAACCACTAGTTTAAATTAGTGAGACCCACAGTGTGTCTGCTACTGTCAGAAAGTAGGTGTGTGTATTTGTGTGAGACTATGTGAGAGCAGAGAAAAGGTAGGTGGGGTGTCTGTGAGTGAAAGTGGAGAGAATGTGTGTGGTGAGTGGTATGTGTAACATCTCTCTCAACTGTCCAGATTCAGCCTCATAGTTTTGTTCTCGTTTTCATAAAATTTGTTGTTTTCTGGTAAATCACAGAGGACTGAAGTCACTAAATGAGTTTCAGACTTCATAGCCTTCATAAAATGCATACTAACACAAATCCTATTCCATCAGCTTTCTAAGTTTTTATAAGAGCAATATTTTAAATTCTGTCCCTATTTTTGGGCCTTTGTCCTCCCATTATGCTAGTCTTTGAGATTTCTTGCCCTAAGAGGTTGACAGGTATAGTACTGCAGAATTTAGAAAGTACCAATTTATTATGTTTTATATTAAAAAAAGTTTTTGTATTGATTTGAAGTTGCGTTAAACACTAAGTGACTCTTAGAGGAATGCTGCAAACAGCAAGGGCTTCCTCCACACCTGTGCTACTTAATTATATTAAGTCTGGGATAACCAGACCACAGAATAAATTTAATTCCCCAAGATACCACACTGTTATTGTTGGTATACATATCTTATCAACCAAATGTTTACCATCACATGTTTCACTGTTGATCACAGCTGTTTCACTACATATATATGGTATTATTTATGCTGCTTAATAAAGCAAGACATTTAGCAGTGCATCACATTCCTTAAACTTTTTACAATATTTTAACGTAGTGTTTTAAGCACACATTGCAGTACTCTTTAAACAATACTGCTACAGCTTCTATACGAGTACAGCACTACTGCCTTACAATTTAGTTATTTTATACATTCCAGAAACATTACTTTGCTGTTTTATTTGATCATTCTCTGATATTTAATTTCACCAATTCAGTGTTGTGATGGAACAGGAGCCCCTCAGAGCAAGTAATGTGTGCAAGGTAAATGGGCAAATCATGGGTACAGTGCCAATCTGTAATAGGACGTGCACACAGACACGCATGCACACACACAAATACATATGTCGTATTATATGCACTCAGACAATTTGGAGGATTGTCAATTCACCAGTGTCCTGCCTTTTGGTAACATTTAGAGGTATGAATCAGTGCCCAGCATCAGCAGCTACCAGATTTGTTTACAAAACTTACTAATGGGCACTGGTGTTTACAACACTACAAGTGCAGAAGGTTTCCGAATCAGACTTATTTTATTTTATCCATTGATTAGATTGACCTGATCATATTGAGAACAGTGGCTTGTTATACCAGTGATATGACAGACTTTAGTTTTATATTAAGGTAGTGCACAGTTCTTTTATATACGTTAGTCACTGATGTATGTTATTTTAATGAAGTGCTGTAAGGGAGCAGCTAATGTGACATCAGTGTGTATATGCTAGAAGTGTGGTAGGGCAGAAAGTAAAATGCAAAGTGTTTTATATGCCTGTTGCCTACTACTTCCGATGAGATTTTTTTGTTAATGCTTTAACAGGAGTTTAACTGGTGTTTCTGTGTGAATGTATACTTTCAGAGTTGCTTTTAAACTGAGGAATATTTTCACAATTTGAATGTTGGTATCCCACAATTCCATTGGAGTGGGTGAAGTTGTTATGCATGCAAATTTTATGTTTAGTGTTGAGATTTTTAGCCAGTTGTACCTACTTCTCATGGGCCTTTGTCCAAAATTTTGATGTCTCCAGGTTGAGAGGCATGATTCATAACAGATCATTAGAATTAGTCTGAAGCATAATTTACTTCATTTTTTTTAGCACTGCAAGGAGGTGAAAGCTAATGATGACCAGACTCTGGCCTGCCCTGGTACTGTGGGACTCTCACCCACTAAAACCCCTGACAAGACCCCTGAACACTGGGGCAATTCTAGCCTGCTAGAGATCATATCCTTACCTTGCCGTATAACTGCATTGGTTCTCCATACCACCTTCAATTGGAATCGAACTCTCCACTCATTGGTTTAATGCCCAATGTCCAAACCCACTGCACCAAGCAGGACTCTTTGGGTGCATCTATGATTAACCAACTTTTGTCTTGGCAATTTTTTATGTTCTGTTTAAAATGCTTTTTGGGGTTCGATTTTTAGTTGCTAAAAATAGACAAAATGTATCTAAAAATAGACAACGTGATTGGTTTTTATACATCTTGCACTGCTGGCTCTGAATGGTTTGGTTTAATTATTTGACTGTCTAGCTGTAAAGCCTAGTTATCTTCTCCTTTCAGGTGCTGCTGTTAGGGGGTCGTCACAGCAGATCATCAGTCTGCAGAACAAGTGGCAGTAGAGTTTGGGTCTATATTACATGGTCGAATGCTTAGGTGAGTAAACACCTAAACATCGACCACAACATCGAAGGCAGAAAACCGTGACTGGCCAAATTAATGCAGGGAAAGCTTAATGCCAAGAAATGTGCAGTTATCCCCTTTGGGGAAAAAACATGTACCCATGAATTACCACATATGTGGCAGTACACTAAACACAAAGTGTGATGAGAGACTTAGGGACACAGGTGGACAGTGGTCTCACCTTCGATAACCACATCGCCACAACAGTCAGGAATTTCTATGTGGCACTCCTCCTTACTAAGGGCTTTTCATCCAGAAATGAGGAGATCATTGTCCCACTGTACTCATCCCTCATTAGACCCATTATAGAGTACAATGGCCCATTTGGTATGTACCTCACAAGACATCTGCAACAGCTGGAAAGGCCGCAGAAATACCTCAATAAAAGAATCAGACCTAAAGCAGATGCCCTATGCTGACCATCTAAAAATTCCAGCTATACTCCATGGCATATCGTCTACTCAGTGATGATCTCTGCTTAACATACAAGGACATGTCGAACACTGAGCTGTTGGACATGCTCCACTTAAAGAAATCCCTCAGAGCCACACGCTCCAGGGATCTAAACCTTGTCATCACAATGAAAAAAACATGCTGGAGGGATAGATTCCTGATCCAGAGACTTACCATACTCTGGAATAGACTGCCCATACATGTCAAGCAGAGCACCTCCTTGGCCCTCTTGAAAAGGAACCTTGACGATTGTATGGGAGATAGGAAATTCACCCCGGGGATCATGTTAGTCGCTCTGCTAGACAGGGGTCCAGGGAAGTAAATATTGTGGGAAGAAATATCCAGGGAATTGTTATGGCTAGGCTTATATAGGCCTTAGGGCTGATAGCCTAGTACCAAACTATGAACCTTGGTCATTCACTGTGTTTTGCAGTTTTCTCCACTGTAGAGCAATCTCGGAGTTGGTTTATTTAGTTGGGTGTGTGTGTGTGTGTGTGTGTGTGTGTGTGTGTGTGTGTGTGTGGGGGGGGTGCCCCCCCCCCACTTACTTTGGCTGTAAACCTTTTTTTTTTGGTGGCAGACAGTTCCATTTCCGGGCAGCGTTCACTGCTGTGGGGTTCGATATTATGTGGTCAATGTTTAGGTGTTCACTCACCTAAGCCTTTAATCATGTAATATAGACCCGTAGAGTTTTACTGTATTGAGTTGCCACCCTGGTGTCCAACCTTCCTCAGAAAGCACACCACACCTAGGGCCAATTTATAATGTCCAGTCCACCTGCAGCATGTCTTGGGAATGTGGGAAGAAACAGGAACACCCAGAGGAAACTCATGCAAACAAGGGTGGACATGCAGACTCTGCACAGAAGGGACCCCAGCTGAAAATCAAACCTGAGAACCTCTTACTGTGAGGTGATAATGCTAACCAATGCACCATTTTGTGCTGAGGTATAAAAACTAGTCTGCTGTTGTTTTCAACTGTTTTTAATCATCATTTAACATTGTGTATACAACTTTAAATATGCACTTATATGCATGTGCGTACTTGTGTGAGTAAATCTCAGTATTATAATTGATAAATTATACTTGTGTAAAAGTAACTAGTTACTTTAGTAACCAGTAGTAGTAATGTATTACTTTTTTAGAAAAATATTACTTTTTTTTAGAAAAGTAATAGTAATATATTACTTTCACTGAAAAGCAACTAGCAACTTATTACTTTTGTAAGTAACTAGCACGGGTCTATATTAAATGCCCGAAGAGGCCTCTTCATTGACATGTAATCAGTGACTGCACTAACCTGTTAACATTCAAAACATGTTTCTTTCCCTAGGAAAGAAATCACTTGTACACATACACACAATTCCCAACATAAAGTGGGGGGCTTCTAACTAAATATACCAACTCTGAGATTGCACTACAGTGGAGTAAAGGGCAATGTCATGGCTCAGGCCAAGCAATTTTTCCTTATTAAAATCACTGACCTGAGCCTTCGCTATTTTTGGATTTCGGTCTATATGTGTCGGCAAAATGGCATTCGCTGTAATGCCATTTCACTGATCTAATATAGACCCAAATGGCACAACACTGATTAAGTAAAGTCTCCGGTTGGGACAAGAATGTGATATAAAAGAACTTGAACAAAAGGGAGTGTATAAATATTTGGGGGTTGATGATCAACAGTAAAACATGAACCAAGATTATATATTCCCCATTCCAAAGGAAGGATGGACCTCCTTGAAATTGATTACATGTACAGATCTGCATTCATGGGACTTCACACATCTGCTGACCTGACATGATCCAAATGTAGTGAAAGTTTTGAAACATGAGAATCTAAGATGACTTCCCTGCTTAGCCTAGCAGAAGCATATTGGTGTCAAGCAGGAATAGAAATCGTACCACAACTGGATAAAAAAAGCAGCAACGGAATGTGCCAAAAACCAAAAAATATAAGGTGAAGGACCAGATGAAAAGCAAGAAATGTGGAAAAAATGCATAAATGTAGTTGCAAGTATTGAAAACTTCTAGAAGAACCTCATGTTGATCAGGAAAGAAAGCAGGAATGGTTAAATAGAGGCTAATTCAAACCAAGAGATGAAAGGTTAATATTGGCTACACAAGATAGTGGTCTATGTACACGTTGGTTTACAAAGTCCATTGAACATGTGGGAGAAAGACAAGTGTAGGTTTTGTAAAACAGAATTAGAAACAGTTGCACACCTCGTTGCTGGTTGCGACATACTAATGGCAAAAGGACTGTATACTGAAAGGCATAATAATGTGGCGAGACTGTTGCAGTGGGGATTGTGCAAATATTATGGTATTGAAGTAGCTGAAAAACATTGGAAACATGAGCCACAAAGCATCATAGAAAATGAAGTATACATCACATGGGATCATCCATTACCAATGTTTCAAAAGGCAGATGCTAGAAAACCAAATATTGTGGTCCAAGAAATGAAGACAAAAGTAGCATTGATCATTGAAATCGCCACACCTAGTGACTACAGTGTCCTGCGTACAGAGACACACAGTCATAAAATATTAGAATTTGCAAGCAGAAATGAGAGCAATTTGGAAGAAAGATACCCAGATAGTTCCAACAGTAGCAGGAGCAATGGGTCTTATAAAAAGTCTACAATCATATTTAGATATGTTACCAATAGGTGCAACTCCATATGAATTGCAGGAGGAGTCATTACTGGGCACATTTGGGTGCTGAGAAGAGCACTTTAGGCTGACAGAGTGAAACAATACTAATTTCATGAACTTTAATCATACTTTCACTTAGGATTGGGGTCCATTCCTGTTATGGTATTAGAAACCCAACTGATTTAGAGGAATTAATGTCTGTCCCAATATGTAAAAAAAAAAAGACTGAATTCATTGAACTTTAAACACCAGAACAGTTGCCAAATGTGCATATCTGTTAGTCCTATATTTTTTGTTCTTATTCTCACAGTTGGTCTTCTCTCCTTTTTGAAAACAGTTTTACTTAGTTTGTTGCAGCTCTTTTTTTTTTGCCTGCTTTCTCTGTTGCATATGTTTTAGTTACTGCATTATCTGCTACCTCAAAATCAGATTCTTCAGTTTGTTGCTTTCTTTTGTTACTGCTGCATTAGTTTTAACCGCTGCATTCTCTGCTACCACATCACCTAGCTCCTTTTCCACATCACCATCCACTCCTTTTCCACATCACCATCCATAGTACTTCTGAAAAAGATCTATCTCACTCCATGAAAACCCAGAACTACCACTTGGATTATCCTACTCAATTACTTTTAATAGAACATCATCTGCAAACCCTCCTGATGCCAGTTCTATTACTTGCACAACTTCATTAGATTTGCTACTTCTGTAGGTGTGTGGTGCAAGGGACTTCCACTTCATTCACAGCATTAACAGTTGAAAATGGCAAAAGAGTATTTTGTTTTGCATGTAGGTGTCTACTTTTTGTGTGCTCAAGTTTTGACCATTTGAATATTGATAGTGTATGTGTGCTAGTCCCTTAAATAAGGTAAAGTTTTATGTCAATCAGTACAAAGGCAAAAAGTGGGGCAATAATGAAGGTTTGCCCTGGGGAACTTTGTGACCATGACAGTGACTCAGCCCAACCAGAGTGCCTGTTGTAAATCGAACATATACCAATACAAAAATGTCCGGTCATCCAGACTTCCTTCTAATATATGATATGGCTTTTTAGTTTTCTTGAGCTGAGAGGTTGAGAATGCTGAAATTTGCAATCCAGACAGTTTTAGAAGTATGAGAGAGACCGGGCAGAAATACAAGGAAAATCAAGTACATTGCTTTAGTTTTGCATAACGTACCTGATTTTTCTTGTATTTCTGCCCTGTCTCCTTCATATTGTCTAGAATGTAAACTTATTTTTCCTTTAAAAAAAAAAGTAAACATAGATCATCCATTCTCTGTTGCTTCCTTTCCAAAGCACTGATGTACTGCGTAAGCATGGGAACGCAAGTCCCATACACATGCGCAGTACATTGAGAGCCCCAGGGCACCAAGACAAAGCAGAACACCATGTTGCTGTCATACAAATGACATTATTTAAGACAAGTAAGTATTTTTGTTCTAATGTCATTGTATAATACCAATAATCCACCCTTGTGACCAAACCACACCAACTGTGGGTAAATCCAGCATTACCCACACCCAGATATGGGTTATTGGTATAATCATATACACTGCCACTCTGTGCTCCATCCTAGCTATGCTTCTATACTGAGCATTCATACAACTCTGATTAAAATTATAGTTAAATAGTGCATGCCAGGAAACCATTGCTTGGAAAACAGCAGCAAAGCAAGTCTGAATGCAAGAGTTAATGGTGTGAGCACCATGAGGAAGTATTGTGGGTGTGGAGAGGTAAGACCACAAGTCAATCTGTTAATTGTCAAGGAGACTAAAATTTAAATCAAAAACCAGAAACATGCATACCTTCCCAGTGTTTGCAGCCTAATTGCTGTAGCCGTATAGTACAAAAGGTATCAAAGGACTGAGCAGACATGCCTTAAGAATAAACAGCAAAACTGAAGAGGATTATGAATATGGCAGTGAGGTGGAGACACCCTGACTTAAGTATTCTTGGTTGGGCAGGGCGATAACAAGAAAACAATTTGAAACTCAGGAGGGCAGGTACAGTAATGGGTATACAGAAGTGCTAACTTTAGGGAGTATGCTGTTGTTGACAGGCTGTCAATGGAAAGATGAGAGAAGTACAAAAATTGCATATATTGATAGAGATAGGCAGATGTCCTACATTTTTAAATATACACCTGGTGTGCTGTAATACTGTTTATTTTAATCACTGCATTCAGAAAGCATATGTATACACTGAACGTGCATCTGCCATTGTTCACAGTACAGGGACACTTTGGTTTTCTCCAGGCACCAGCTGTGTATGTAGCTATTTAAGTATATTTGTGGCACAGCAGACAAAGTTGTGTTCTGTGAGTGGGACTAGAGATGGTGCCTTTAACATGTCTGTTAATACTGAACGACTCCAGCTAAACTCTAGAGCTGCATACTTGTATGTTGTCCTCTGCATGTATGAGGTGGGAAGTTCACATGGGCTATACAAGTGCTCTTCAAAATCTGTATGCCCTGAAAGTGAACACCATAACAGTACTGTAGAATTGATATTTCAGTTATTTTTTTATTTTTATTTTACATTTGTTCACCAGGCAAGTCCGACTGGGCTAGTGGCACATTTTCAGTGGAGGCCTAGGATGAAAAGCTCCACAAACTTTGTATTAAAAAAAAATTTCAAAAAAGAATTGTATTGGCAAAAATTTACAATATCTTTAGGTACATTAAAGATGAGGCATTACAGTCGATAAGACAATACAATATTTATGCATTAAACTGTAGCATAATCAAGGAAAGCTAGGCAACGTAAGTAGTGTAATTCAGAGAAGGTAACTACATCCATTAGGCAGGGTGTCATTAGTGGGCATTTACTGAAAGAGTAGTCAAAGGACAGCATCAGTGTATTGAAATTATACAATACTGTGTACTAAAGCATCAGAGTATTGAAATTATACAATACTGTGTACTAAAGCATCAGAGTATTGAAATTATACAATATTGTGTACTAAAGCATCAGAGTATTGAAATTATACAATACTGTGTACTAAAGCATCAGAGTATTGAAATTATACAATACTGTGTACTAAAGCATCAGAGTATTGAAATTATACAATACTGTGTACTAAAGCATCAGAGTATTGAAATTATACAATACTGTGTACTAAAGCATCAGAGTATTGAAATTATACAATACTGTGTACTAAAGCATCAGAGTATTGAAATTATACAATACTGTGTACTAAAGCATCAGAGTATTGAAATTATACAATACTGTGTACTAAAGCATCAGAGTATTGAAATTATACAATACTGTGTACTAAAGCATCAGAGTATTGAAATTATACAATACTGTGTACTAAAGCATCAGAGTATTGAAATTATACAATACTGTGTACTAAAGCATCAGAGTATTGAAATTATACAATATTGTGTACTAAAGCATCAGAGTATTCACGTTATACAATATTGTGTACTGTCATGCATTGCATGTGATTATATAGACAAATCATGAAGTAAGAATGAGCATGAAGGAGTGAAAAGGTAGAAAAGGTGGAAATTGTATAAAGTCTGGTAGATTTAGAATACAGAGATGAGAGATTGCATGGTAGTTAGATTAAGAAGGGGAGTTTGTTTAGCCTGGGTTAGTTCAAGAGCAAGGCAAGGAGTTGCTTAGGTGCTTCCTGAGCTGGGGTTTGAATTTGGATGAGCTTGGAGTTTTCAGTATATTTTGGGGCATAGAGTTCCAAGAGTTTTGTTGGAATACAGGGAATCAGCATGACTGCTATTGGATTTAGTTACTCTTAGCAGGAGTTTATTGGAGGATCTAAGCACTCTAGAGTTGGAGAGTGGTTGAATTAAGTTCTTGAGGTTGGTAGATTTGGTAGTGCTATTTTAGTTGGTATAGTACTATGCAGTGGGGAGATCTATTGGGGTGGTCGGTGGCAAATCTGGCAATTTTATTGTAATATTATTCCAATTTGTTTATCTTTCTGAGATTGGTGAATATTGGTGAGGCATAGGAAGGTGGTGAGTAGGTGTGTGTTGGCAGTGGAATGTCTGGTGGTATCCATAAGATACAGCTTGACTCTGTAGAGTGAACCTAATTTAATATGTGCCTTTTTTTATAACTAGTGCTAGGTGTTTGCCAAATTTAAGACTGTTGTCAATAGTGACCCCAAGGATCTTAGTGTTATGGACAGGTTAAATTTTAGTTTTATTGGAAGAATAGATAGTGAAGGTGATCAGGTGTTTTAGTACTGGAGAAGAGCATAAGCTTTGTTTTATTTTGGTACAAGTTGGGAGTAAGATATTTTTCAATGTCTACGAAGGATTGTTGTATTTTTTTCAGGAGTTCCGGTAAGGATGGAGCTGAGCAAATGAGGGATGAGTTGTCTGTATTGGACTATGGTTGCATGTTGAGTGGCAGTGCAGAGTTTGTGAAGATGGTGAAAAGCAAAGAGGGAGAAGAAATGAGCCTTCAGGTACATCCACAGAAACTGGTAGCAGGGTAGAGATTCATTTTGCCATTTAACTGCCTGTTGATGGTATGATAAATAGCTGGTGAACCAGGCAAGGGCTGCTAGGGAAAGGTTTAAGGAAGATAGTTCATTAAGTTTTTTTATGGGATACGGTATCAAAAGGTTTTGACATGTCTTGAAAGATGGAGGAGACAAGTTGACTATTGTTTCTGTGCTGGTTGATTGCATTGGTAAAGCTGATTTTTTTTGCATTTGTTAACCAGGAAGATCCGACTGGACCAGGTCTATTTACAGCGGAGTCCCGGGGAGAAAAGCTCCAGTATTTAGTTTAACAAAACATTACAGCATATATAGTTTAGCAAATTGATACAACATATATGGTGAACGATGTAATTTTACAACAAATTAGGGAAACAAAATGAGCAATAAAAGGAACAATATAAAGAATGGCAACATTTAAAAATTGTTGGACAGTTATGAGAAGAAATGTGTCCAGCATTTCAACAGCTAATAGTTTGACATTCTCAATACATACAGTTTGTTCTTTCGGCTTTTCCCGGTTAGGGATCGCCACAGCGGAACTCCAGTCCCCTAATGATTGGCAGTAGATTTTTACGGTTCTGAGGTGCCAGCTCGATCCCTAGCCTTCAACGAAGGCACGCCCATTCACACATGTCTTTCAAATGCCACTTGACAGCAGGGAGGACATGCAGACTCCACACAGAAGGCGCTCCAGTCAAGAATCGAACGGGAGAACTTCTTGCTGTGAGGTGACAACACTACCCCTGCACCACCGTGGCATATCTCAATACATACAGTAGGTGAAAAGAAAGAGGGTTGGGGGGAAGAAGCAGTGAGGGTATGTTTGTGATACAAGGGCATAACCAGGTACTAAGGAGATGTGATTTGAGGGAGTGTTTGAATTGAGAAGTGGTAGGGGCAGTGGACATGGAATGGGGAAGAGAGTTCCAGTTTCTAGTAACGGTGTGGGATTAGAGTGCTTTCCCTGCGTTATTAGCCCTGGAGATGCAGAGGAGAGATTTTTCACTAGATCGAAGGTGCCTTTTTGCAGTGTAGTGAGTAAGGAGATTGGATATTGAGGTTTTTCAGGGTATTTGAGAATATTGTAGGCTGTAATCAGCTGATGATAGTTAAGTAGTTGTGGTAGTTCAAGCCATTGTAGTTCCTTTGGTGCAGTACAGTGATGGTTCTATATGTTGAGTTTGTAGCAAACTTGGCTACTTTATTGTAACAAGATTTTATTTTGTCTATGTCAGACTTTCTAATTTGGGTGAAAATTAGTGCTGCGTACAATAGAGTAGAGAGGAGGTGACTTTGGGCTAGGGTGACTGTAGCTTGATGTGAGAGAGAGTTCCTGTGCCTGTATAGAGTGCTCATTTTTTGTGTACTAGTTTTATGGTATGTGAGATGTGGATATCAAAGTGAAGATTGTCAATTTCAATGCCAAGAGGTTTGGTGTAGTTAGAAGGGGAGATGGTGGTGCTGTCCTTAGATGTAATGGAGAAGGGGAGATGGTGGTGCTGTGTTTAGATGTAATGGAGAAGGGGAGATGGTGGTGCTGTGTTTAGATGTAATGGAGAAGGGGAGATGGTGGTGCTGTCCTTAGATGTAATGGAGAAGGGGAGATGGTGGTGCTGTCCTTAGATGTAATGGAGAAGGGGAGATGGTGGTGCTGTCCTTAGATGTAATGGAGAAGGGGAGATGGTGGTGCTGTCCTTAGATGTAATGGAGAAGGGGAGATGGTGGTGCCATCCTTAGATGTAATGGAGAAGGAGAGATGGTGGTGCCGTCTTTAGATGTAATGGAGAAGGGGAGATGGTGGTGCTGTCCTTAGATGTAATGGAGAAGGAGAGATGGTGGTGCTGTCTTTAGATGTAATGGAGAAGGGGAGATGGTGGTGCTGTCCTTAGATGTAATGGAGAAGGGGAGATGGTGGTGCCGTCCTTAGATTTAATGGAAAAGGGGAGATGGTGGTGCCGTCCTTAGATGTAATGGAGAAGGGGAGATGGTGGTGCTGTCCTTAGATGTAATGGAGAAGGGGAGATGGTGGTGCTGTCCTTAGATGTAATGGAGAAGGGGAGATGGTGGTGCTGTCCTTAGATGTAATGGAGAAGGGGAGATGGTGGTGCTGTCCTTAGATGTAATGGAGAAGGAGAGATGGTGGTGCTGTCCTTAGATGTAATGGAGAAGGGGAGATGGTGGTGCTGTCCTTAGATGTAATGGAGAAGGGAGATGGTGGTGCTGTCCTTAGATGTAATGGAGAAGGGGAGATGGTGGTGCTGTCCTTAGATGCAATGGAGAAGGGGAGATGGTGGTGCTGTCCTTAGATGTAATGGAGAAGGGGAGATGGTGGTGCTGTCCTTAGATGTAATGGAGAAGGGGAGATGGTGGTGCTGTCCTTAGATGTAATGGAGAAGGGGAGATGGTGGTGCTGTCCTTAGATGTAATGGAGAAGGGGAGATGGTGGTGCTGTCCTTAGATGTAATGGAGAAGGGGAGATGGTGGTGCCGTCCTTAGATGTAATGGAGAAGGGGAGATGGTGGTGCTGTCCTTAGATGCAATGGAGAAGGGGAGATGGTGGTGCTGTCCTTAGATGCAATGGAGAAGGGGAGATGGTGGTGCTGTCCTTAGATGTAATGGAGAAGGGGAGATGGTGGTGCTGTCCTTAGATGTAATGGAGAAGGGGAGATGGTGGTGCTGTCCTTAGATGCAATGGAGAAGGGGAGATGGTGGTGCTGTCCTTAGATGTAATGGAGAAGGGGAGATGGTGGTGCTGTCCTTAGATGTAATGGAGAATGGGAGATGGTGGTGCTGTCCTTAGATGTAATAGAGAAGGGGAGATGGTGATGCTGTCCTTAGATGTAATAGAGAAGGAGAGGGAAGTTTTTGATCTATTAGGGGAGAATAGCAGTGATTTTGTCTTGGGATTTAGGATAAGTTGGATACCTGAGATCCACTTTTCTAGAGTGAAAAGTTTCCTGAGTTTTTGCAGGGTGGTGGGAGATGAGGTGGAGCAGATCAGGGTTGAATCATCTATATATTGAATGAGTGTAGTGTGCTGCATTGAGCTATTAAGGTTGTTTGTGAATGTAGAAAAAAGTAGTGGGCCCAGTATAGAGCCCTGTGGGACTCCTATGGAAGTTGTGGAGATGAGTTCCTTTCCACTGGACAGATTGTTGCCTGCCAGGTAGCTTCTGAACCAGGCTATAGTAGAGGGGGTGAAGGATAGTGATGTTAGCGAGTCTAGCAGGGTGGAGTGTGAGACCATGTCAAATGCCTTTGAGAGGTTCAGGAAAATGTGAGATGCATGTGTTGTCTTTCCTGTGAAGGTTGATTTGATTAGAGAAGGAAAAGAGCAGTGGCAGTTCTGTGATGTGGACGGAAACCATGTTGTGTGGTAGATGGGAGCTTTTGTGTGTTAAGAAATGTCATCACATGCAAGTGGATGCATTTCTCTAGAATTTTAGATAGAGGGCATAGGATGGCAATAGGTCGGTAGTTGGAGAAGTCGTAGGAGTTACCTCTTTTATGAAGACAAATGATGAGATACTTTCCAGAATCTGGGTATGTAGGACTCTTGTATGGAACAGTTGATTAGGATGGAGATAGGATATGATAGGGAGTCACTAGCCATTTTTAGGTATGCAGCAGGTATGTTAGCTGCCAGTGTAGTGAGTTTGAGATTTAGGAGGAGTTTGATAGTAGAGGTGTGGTAGGTTTGAGTTTTAGGAGGAGTTTGTTGATAGTAGAGGTGGGGACAGGTGACAGACTGAAAGAGGGGGTGCTATGGGATAGATTGGGTTGGGACTGAGGTGGGCTATGTTTGGTTATCTGACTGGATAGGGCTAAGATGGACATTGTAAAGTGGTGATTAAATTGAGAGGCTATGTCTAGGGTATTATCTGTAGAGTTAGGAGCTGGAGTAGTAGTTTTGCCTGGCTTTAATAAGGTGTTAATAGCATGCCAGAATTTCTGTGGATTCTTTGAATATTTGTTTTGGGCACTAAAAGTAGTTTTGTTTAGTTTGGTTTCAGCCTTGGCCTTATTGTTAAGCTGTTGATAGTTTTGTCTGGAGCTAGGGGTGTTTTCAGTTTTCCAGATTTTCCAGGCTTTGTACCTGGCTTTTAGTAAGGCTCTAGTGTCCCTACTTAGCCAGGGTGCATAGTTGGCTTTAACTCTAATCATCCTGCTTTGTTTTGATTTGATCCTGCTGTAATTTGTTTTCTTTACCTTGTGTTTTACTTGTATGCTGCTTTTAACTGCATATTAAAACTTCAAAAGAGACCACAGCGCTCTCTCTCTCTCTCTGTCTTGTGAATCAGGCAGAATTTTTCCCCACCCTGTTACTGTTGCACCCTCCCACCTGTTACTGTTGTGTTCTTAAATACCACTGTCTTTCTAGTTGCCTGCCTCTTATGTTAATTTGACCATATATCTCATTTCCTCTCTGCTTTCGCTGGCTTATTATCATTTTGTGAAATCACTCCCCTTCAACTACTTAAATGTATTGGCCATCCTACTGTATTCCATAGTACCAGAATACAAAAGTGATCACCCCCTTTCAATCTATCTTGCTGTTTTAAAAATAGTGACTCTCCACTAAAAATTTTTAGACAGGTAAAACTTAAGTTACCTACTTACACATCTAACTTCTCTAGTGCACACTGCAGTGTTTAGGATAAACCATTTTGTTTCATCTTACCTTTAAGCTTCCCTGTGACTAGCACTTGTTCTAATACCTACTGGAAAGCACTAGGAAGCCTTAAACTGGTCCAAACACTCAACTCTCCGTATTATTAAGGAGAAATTAATCATAGGCACTAAACAGCCTATAATTGCTACAAACACTCAACTCTCCTTATTATTAAGGAGAAATTAATCATAGGCACTAAACAGCCTATAATTGCAAAGTACCTTGCTAAGGTAAGCGAAACCAGCTCCTGTACTTTTCAAAAAAAGCATCAAACTAGGCATGTCCAAGGGTCAGCTTCCGGTGATTTCTCCTGTCCACCTGGTGAATCTGGGCATACTGGGGCAATGCAGCAATTGCCTCATGTACACAGACAACCCTCTCCTCCTACCACCCAACACTACAACCTGTGAGAGATTCACTTACATAGCCAAACTGGAAGCAAAGCTCTCTCCACCCAAGATTGTGCTAGACAGTTAAGAGGAAAAGGTTAACACCTGCACTACAACTCAAGCAACAAATAACCCTTCTAAACTCACACCACCAACACCCACACATAGCAACACTAAATCCACATATGCGGAGGCCCTTAACTGTAACCTGCCCAAGAAACAAGGACCTCCGAAGCTGAAACACAAACACCAAAGTGTCACATAGCTCACAACACCAGTGTACCACCCATCAACAGTCCCTAAGGCAAGACAATGTACCTAACACTTTAGTCATAGGTGACTCCATAGTCAGGCACACTGATGTCCCACTCACCAGGCTGAAGAAGCAGAAAATTACAGTCAGCTGCCTGACTGGTGCCAGGATCCGCCACATAACGCATGCACTCAAGTCACTCCACAAAAAGTACAAATATGACTCTGTCATTGTCCATGTTGGAGTGAATGACTTGAGACATACCACCCTGGACTACATGAAGAGATATGGAAGAGGTCTTGGATCATGTGGCCCAGTCAGGTATGACCCTAGCCCCGAGGGGCATCCTGCCTTCACCCAGAATGATACCACAATATAAGGACAAAATGATTGAATTCAACAATTGGCTAAGCTTCTGGTGTCATTCAAAGGGGATCCAGTATCTGTCTGCCTGGGACGATATGATTGACAGACCACAATTCCTTGCCAGTGTTGGTTTGCACCTGTCACCCCTGGGATACAGGTTACTGGCTAAGGCTCTTGCCACACCCCTATAGTGCCTTTTTTAGGCAAAGGTCAAAGAACAAAACCACCACCATAACAGATACAAGCATGCAAAATCTGATAGGTAATGCTACTCAACGCTAGAAATCTAAACCTTTCAAAATGCACTCTCTCGAGGCACTCCTAAAAATGGAGAACATTGATATCTGTGCAGTAACTGAGACCTGGTTCAAGGCTCCAGAAAGCACCCTTGCAATACCAGGCTACAACTCTTACCACACTTTTTGGCCACCAAACCAGGATTGAAACAGTAAAGGTGGAGGAGTGTCCATATTCATCAAGGATATTCACACCACCAGGCTAATTGCCCAACACAATGCATCTAAATTTCTCCAGGTGCAACTAACACTAGGTAAGACTGCAGTCCAAATTGTAGCTCACTACAGATCCCCCACTATGCCCCAAGATTCTCACTACACCTTTCTAAACCTACTGGAAATGTTAAGATACAACCAAACACCCTAATACTGGGTGATTTCAGCTACCCTGCCATTAACTGGGAAAACTACTCGTGTACCAACACCTTTGCCCAACGATTCTTGGAATTCATAATTTCCAACGCCCTGGATCAACTAATCCATAGTTCCACCAGGGGCTCCAGTATCCTGGACCTGGTCATTACCAACATGGGAAGTCGATGCTCCACACCTATGGTCACACCCTCGTTGGTCAGGTCTGACCATAAGCTAATCACCCTTAATCCCACTCCCCCCCAGTAAGGAAACCTCCATAAAAAACTTCTCCAAAGCCAACTTCATGCTACTCACGTCAGAAGTGACAAACATCATGACACCCATGCAGACGTGAACTGAAAGTTTGACTGCAGAGTCCTACACTAAGACACTGTACGAGCACATCCACTCATGCATGAATCGTGCCATCCCAAATAGAACCAAGATGCTCTCCTCCAAAAAAAGGAAGCCAATTTGGTGGTCCCCTGCCATAAACAAACTTTACAATAAAAGGAAGAAACTGTTGCAGAAAAAAGAACTCCCTTACCAACCTCTGAAAGAAGCTGAGATCCCTCCTAAAATCCTCCAAAGCTAGTTATGAAAATAAAGTTGACAAAGATTCCAAAGACAACCACAAGGCATTCTATATCTATTTCAAGAATCTAAATGGCAATGCTCAGATCTACTCTCAGCTACAACAGAATGGCATTAAATATACTGGTCCCAAGGATATTGCCAATATCCTGGCAGATCGATTCAGTTCCAACTTCACCCCCTTCACCCCCTAAATGGCCCATCTGAATACTGGAATATTGCCAAATTCCGGTAATAACAGCCACACAGGTAAAAAAAACACACTCTCCAAAGCTAAGAATACAGCATCCATGGGACCAGATGACATCCCGGGCTGTGTACTACATGAACTACAAAATTAACTGGCACCTTACCTAAGTGTCTTGTTTAATCATACCCTCACTTCAGGCTTCTTGCCCACTGAGTGGTGCACAGTTAGTTATCCCAGTCTACAAGGGGGGATCCACCTTGGATCCCGGAACTACTGCTCCATCAGTCTGATGAGCCTGATGTGCAAGGCCATGGAACATATATTGTCATGGAACTTATAAACAAAGACATTGGCAACCTTCAAACACTGGGCCCCACCCAGTTTGAGTTCATGAAGGGCCAATCTTGTCTCCTGAACCTGACTGACTTCTTCGAATCAGTCTCCAGAGCCATGGACAGGGGTAAGGCAGTCCACACAGCCTATCTGGACCTCGCCAAGGCCTTTGACGCCACCCCCCCCACTCTGGAATCGTAGATAAACTTACTAAGGTGGGCATTAATCCCTACTTCACTAGATGGGTTGCCAACTGGCTTACTGACAGAACCCACACTGTAAAAGTAGCTGACTCCAAATCCAGCTCCAGACAAGTGGAGTACCTCAGGGTTCAGTCCTGGGACTGCTCTTGTTTGGCATCTACTTCTCTGAAGTACAGGCCAAAACTAAGGAACTCTGGCTAACAAAGTTCGCAGATGACTGCAAACTGGGAGCCATGATTGAATCCCCAAATTATGTGGATACTCTAGAAATGGGCCTTACAGAAACAGATGCTTGATGCCAGAGCCAGGGGCTCAAGCTCAATGCCAAGAAATGTATAGTTATCCCCTTTGGGGAAAAAACATGTACCCGTGAATTACCACATAGGTGGCAGTACACTAAACACCGAACGTGTGATAAGAGACTTAGGGACACAGGTGGACAGTGGTCTCACCTTCAATAACCACATCACCACAACAGTCAGAAAATCCTACTATGTGGCACACCTTATCATAAGGGCTTTCATCCAGAAAAAGGAGGTCATTGTTCCACTGTACTCATTCCTCATTAAACCCATTATAGAATACAATGCCTCATTTGGTATGTACCTGTCAAGACATCTGCAACAACTGGAAAGGCTGTAGAAATACCTCACTAAAAGAATCACAGGCCTAAAGCAGATGCCCTATGTTGACTGCCTTAAACTCCAGCTGTACTCTGTCGCATATTGTCTACTCAGAGGCGATCTTTACTTAACATACAAGGCCATGTCAAACCCAGAGCTGTTGGACATGCTACACTTAAAGAAATCCCAATCCCTCAGAGAGACATGCTCCAGGGGTCTAAACCTTATCACAGTAAACAAAACATGCTGGAGTGATAGGTTCCTGACCCAGAGACTCCCCAGGCTATGGAATAGATTGCCCATACATGTCAAGCAGAGCACCTCTTTGGACTTCTTCAAAAGGAACCTTGACGATTGGATGGGAGAAAAGAAATTCACCCCGGGATCACGTCAGTTGCTCTGCTAGACAGGGGTCCAGGGAAGTAAATAGTGTGAGAAGAAATAGCCAGGGAATTGTTATGGCTAGGCTTGTATAGGCCCTAGGACCGATAGCCCAGTACCAACCTATGAACCTATGCTGGGGGCAAGACTGTCAAGAACATTGTTGAATGTAGTATTGAAGTAGTCTGCTGCCTGGTCTTAACCCTAAGGTTTGTAGTGGTTCCCACTTGCAGTGGCTTAGGACAGTATTGAGGTATTGTGGGGTAAGGTTATGGTCATCACGTACTAGTTTATGGATAATTGTTTTGGGGGTGATTGGAGTGTTTATGAGTAGGAAAGTGGGGAGATGGTCACTTAGATCATCAGGCAGACAACCTACTTTATAGTTTTGCTTGGGATAGTTGGTTAGAGTCCAATCAAGTATAGATTCTTTTTTTTTTTGTTTTTCTTGTCTACTCTAGCGGGTTCTTCAATGAGTTGAGAGAACCCATATAGGTTGATATGTGGAGAGGAGTTGCTGGAGTTGCAGGCTATCCATTTGGTGTTTAGGTAACATAGTAGGATAGTTTCCTGTGGTAGGTTTTCCTTTGTCCAGCGTAGGATTTATTTTATGAGTGAGTTATTGCCTGGGGGTGTGTAGCAGCATATTATATTGATTGTCTTGGTGTTTCATGGAGCAGACAGAAAACAGGATTTCAGCATTTTGAAATGTGGGTGGTGTGGAGGAGTTGGAGGTTAATGGTGTTTTTGAAGAGAATGGCTCCTCCTCCTCCTTTCTTGCCTGTTCTATCTGATCTTAGTGTATTATACCCTGGGGGGAGGAAGTCTTCATCTTGGATACTGGGCTGTAGCCAGGTCTCCGTGATGGTGAGTATATTGGGGGTGTAGTGGGCTACGAATGCATGCAGGTCTGTTATTTTGTTGGTGATGCTTCGTATGTTGAGATTTAGAATCAGCAGGTCAGATGTTTGTTTGGTCGTGAGAGGACCTGGATTTGGGTGTATGTCACCAGAGGTTAGTAGTTGTAGTAATGTCAGTATGCATTTTTTAATAATAGTTATTTGTGAGATTGGTCTATGTGTTTTTCCTACTGTAATGTGTTGGTGTTCTGATCTTATGTGAGTAAGGTGCAGTTGTGAGATTTATAATTGTAGGGCAGATGTAGAAGTCTGTGTGAGTTTGAGAGGGTGGCCTAATGTGGATAATGTGAAGTGTAATTGTGTAGTGGTTGGTTTGTGTGGAAGTGAGGAAAGTTAGTGATATGAGTGCTTAGTGATAGGGATGAGAATGTGGTTGACATGATGGTATTTAGAGTGAATACTATTAGGATCCCTGGTTGGTTGGGTGTAGGGTGGAGGTGTACTGGTTTGGTATGTGTTGCTTGGAGTGGGAGTGGTGTAGGAAATGAATAGACTGCAGGGCAGATGGTTGGTGGAAGAGTGGGTGGGCCAAGTGGTCAGGTGATTAGGGGTTAGAATAAATGTAGAGGTAGTGGGGGGTGGGTTGGAAATGGGGTAGGGAAGCAGAGTGAGCTGAGCGAGGCAAACAGAGCGGGGTCAGCTAGACTGTGAGGGTTTAAAAAACAATCATTCAAACCTCCGTTTCTATAGAGGAAAGCAGTAGGTAAATTTATAATGTATTTCCACTTTAATAGCTCTATTCTTAGCAGCAGAATACCTAGCCTCTTTTGGGGGGGATCTACTGTAAACTGTTTGTGCCGCGGGAACCCCAAGTGGCTAAGAACACTCATATACCAGTATACTTCTGTTGCAAGTTTAGGTAAAAGATATACACCTTTCTTATTTAGTTGAGACAAGAGAAACACTCTCCTACACTAAGTCCTGCAATGTGTGACAGCAGCTGCATTGGTTTGTATTTTAACGCTGGGGCTGGCTTAGGTTGGGCTGGTGATTTAGCAGTGGAATACCTAGATAATGAAAGATATGGGACTGAGTTAGGACATATAAGAGGGTAAAGCATACAGAGTTACCTGCACAACAACATTTGGTTAGCATAACAATTAGTTTGTCACCTTATTTGACATATTAATACATGAAGCATTTAGTACTTTAGTGCACTCACTCTCCTAGCAGCTTAAGTCAGTAAGGCACAGTATACATCGTAAATTGGCCTCACAGCTCAGTAAATAATCCAACAATGTGTTAAGCTGACAGGCGGTAATGCTGAAGAGTGCTTGTAATAGTCTGTTTCGAAACCAGCAATATCATTCTAAGTATACCTTTAGGGCAATCATCATAGCAAAAACACAGTAAATGGCCTTCTTAGAACCTTATATAGCAGCAACACAGTTAATGGCCTTCTCAGGATACTCATTGCAAAGCTATGTTATAAATGGCGTGCTGTTGGTTCAAGAATTATATCATTTAACCAGTAAAATGCCGTCATAATGCCCATTCAGGACAGCAAAAAGCAGAATACTACTGCTGACAGATAAGCGTCTAACTCACAGAGGACTCCAAGTAAATAATTTATGTATGCAACTTCGTCTAAATGCAAGCATTAACAAAGTCCTACAGCACTATGTATTCTATAGGCCACCCTCACAGGTCGGGAAAAACATGCAGTTGTGTGGTATCCCCAGATAGGTGGGTAACTGCAATAGAGATCAGCGCTACTGTCTGAATTATGATAAGTAGTTCCACTTAGCAGCATACACCCTAATATTACACTACTGTTATGCAAGTAGAATTCTACACACTAATGTGATCCTGGAATTACATACATTAAGCAGTAGCAGGTTTTAAACAGAGTAGACCTTAATACATTGTATAGCATATTCCACACACTAGCAAATTAAACAGGTAATACAGCTTTTACAGTCAGGAGTAGTGTGCTTACCTCAGGCAGAGGGATCCGTGGGCACTTACAGTTTGAAAAAATGGCGCCAGCCATGTATGCTATAAAACCTCACTTTTGTGCTTCTGTTGCTATTCGTAACGGGTAGCTGATAGGGGGGATGATAGTGATGTGTCTGCTAGCTAGACCGTGAGGTTTTGAAAAAACAAAATCATTCAAACCTCTGTTTCTATAGGGGAAAGCAATAAGTACATTTATAATGTCTTTCTACTTTAATAGCTCTATTCTTAGCAGCAGAATGCCTAGCTTCTTTTAGGGGGGACCTACTGTAAACAGTTTGTGCTGCGGGAACCCCGAGTGAATAAGAACTCATACACCCAGTATACTTCTGTTGCAAGTTTAGGTAAAAGATATACACCTTGCTTATTTAGTTGAGACTGGCTTGGGTTGGACTGGTGATTTAGCAATGGAATACCTCAGGCAGAGGGATCTGTGGCCCTAGTGATGCCTATAATTGTCAAGATTAGCATGTTCTTCACACTAATTCAAAACCCATGCTACATACCAGCTATAAAAATGCTTCATTTTGAAGTTTCCATGATGGGTAGTACAAATGCATTGATAACTGGCCTCTGTCTAGTACTTCCAGAGATCTTTAATGTTCATATACTGTTGTCATTATTTTCATGTTTCCTAACTATTTCAACAGCCAAGCAGTACTGAAAAACTGCTCCACATCTAAGAGTTCACAGCAGGATGAACAGAATACTGTTGACAATAAGTGCATAGCTTAAATGGTTACAGATGTTGTAAATTTATGAAACCTTACAAAAGTTAGTATTTATAATTGTTCTTCTATTATATTTGTGACCTAGAATCTTAAGCCTGTGATCACTGTAAAGATTGTTTTTGCTGATTAGTTTAAAAAAAGTATAAATGGTAAACACCTTTATTGAATTATCACTTGTGACATAGGCAAATTTACATTTACACTAAAGTAAGCAAACTGCGTCAAGTTCAAATTTATAAACATACTTCACCTATATTGCTGTATATCCTATAACCTAAGTGACATTACATACATTATTCAATTTCTGCCCTTTCTTTGAATTCAAAGAATTACATTAGAAAACACAGACTGGTGGAAGGAGAATTCTTTCAAATACTTGGGTATGTGACTGGCAGGTACATATAAGAAATCTTTGAAAAGTGCACAGTTTTGAATAAGATAATGATGCACACAAAGCAAACATCCTTATTAAACCATTTATGATGTAGGCAATCGTACAGTTATGTAACTGAAAAACACACTGACACAATCCTAGTTGCAAGCAAGCATTTTACATCACAAACCAAAGTGGCACACTCCCATTTGCAAACATTATACATCACTTATCTACCCAGTCATTTTCTCATTTAAGTCCTGCCTTTTTTTAAGCTTCATTCTTCCAAGTTCCCTGGAATGCATTATTCCCACAATTCAGATTTTTTTCCTATGTAATTTGCTCCTACCCTTTTCTAAAGCTCTCTGTTCCAGTTTTATCTCTGTTCTAGCACAGTTGGTTTAGATTTTGATTTCCATTTTCTAGTAATTGCTTTTTTGGCAGCTACCCTAATTAGACTCAGCAAGACTTTACCATGTCCAGGCAATTCCAATTCTCTGTCATGGCTCAGAAAAAGCACCACCCTCGTTGCATAAATCTGTCCACCGAGCATCTATTGACAGTGCAATCTGCAGGGAATTCTTAGTCTGCCCACTCATTGCACTCCAAGAAAATGTTCCTAGTTTCCTCTTTCTTCCCTGTCACACCGCCAACATTTGCTATCTACCGGAGGAAAAATTCTTTGGAGTCTACTTGGGGTATAAACATATCTATGTAAACATTTCCAGGCAAAAATCCAAACTCTTAAATTGTTGTTGCATATTAAGGATACATGCATATATTCTGCCATTGTTTGTGAATTTCTTTTCCAAGTTTTCTTCCCACTCCTTTCTAATATCTTCTGATTGATTCTTAGTTATCATGCAATAGTTTATATGCTTTACTAATTATTCTCTTTGTAATGGCAGGTTCTGTTCTAGACTCTAACAACTCTACCAGTGCTGGTCTTTCATTTAGATCCCCCCCATTTCTTTCTCCTTGCCTACACTCTATCAATCCTTTATAGGGATGGTAATCTCTAACCTGCAGTCAAAATAACTTTTTTCTAAAATTTTTATTAAAAATTTTGAAGAAAAGAACCAAAAGTTACAAAAAGTAAACAGAACAAAATGCAATGCAAAAATATAAATAATCACAATTTTAAAAAAAAAATTATATTTACAAGCCTGATATCAACAAGGTAGTAATTTGAAACCGAGAAAAATCCTAACAGTCCAAATACTTAAGATGAACAGGATTCCATTAGGGCCAAAACTTTTCAAACAAGGATTATTTCTTTGTTTGGATATATTCTCCCTTCTATTGCTCTGATTTCTTTAATTGCAACTTCCTTTAAGAGAGTAAGAAAGTCTTCAAATTTAATTTCTGAAGAAGATTTCCAGTTCCCAGTAATAGTTTTTCTGGCCACCGCAAGTATAGTTCAAGTTAAATAAGAAAAATCATTTATCTATTACTAGAACATGAAAGAAATTTTTCTTTTGTTAAAATAAATGAAATCATTTCACAGTGCTTTAAAAGTCTTGTATTTTAACTAGGAAGTTTTGAACCAGGTGACAATCAAAAATATATGTGACCAGCTAGCTTTAGTTTATTACATACCCAACAGCTAGTGACATTTTCTTTTGACGTCTTTGTAACTCTAGCAGGTGTTATAAATGATCTAAATAAGTATTTCCAAGTCAGTATATACTCCATATAAAGGATCAAAGATATATTTTTAATATAGGAAAGAATTTGGCTTTCATTTTAATCAGTGAAAGCTGTAGAAGTTTCTTTAGTAAGAAAGTTCCAAAATCTTTTATCTAAGTTTGAGTAATCATTTGTTAAGATTTTGATATTTTCAGAATTAAATTATGAAATTCTCAATGTTCATAACTAATTTTAAATGGTATCTGTAGCCATTCAGGAAATTTCAACTAAATCAATTAGTTTTAGCATTGTTCCAGACCAAGTTTTCTATTTTATCTAATTGTATAGATAACTTTAATTCATTATTGTTTATATTAAACTCTACATGAATAGTTTCAGCAGATTTACATGCGAGCCCTTCAAAACATCGGAACCCATAATAAAGATCGAGTAGATAGCTTATTCATAAAACTTTTAGTTGATGAAAAGGGAATTAGAGATTCAAAACAAAGTGTAATTTCAGTTAGTATTCTTTTAAAAGTTTTTAAGATTGAGTTTAACCAAGTTGAGATAGTGTAATTGAAGGCATTTGAATATAGTTACAGATATTCAGAATGAATTATATGATTTAGTATTTGAATCTAAAGAGTTTAGTTTCTACATCTACAATTACAGAACATTAATTTTCCAATTCAATATATAATTTGTCTAACCAATTAAGAATCAATTTTGTAATTGTCGCTTTTGTATAAATTTTTGAATTAGGAAAGTTCAAATCCCATACTTCCAAGATCTAAAGTGATTTATATTCAATCTAGATTTGTTTGGATACCATAAAAAGTTTATAAATAGTCTATTTAAATATTTTATTTATTTATTTGGTGGTAATACAAGAGATTGTATTTATGATTTAATAATATGTAACCTATCCTCAAAGGAAATGTATAGTTTATTCCAAGAATGAGTGATTAAAGAATTTAATGTTTTCACAATTATAATTTGTTTCTTCTGTATTACAAATGTGAATACCCAGGTTTAGTATACTTTTTGATTCTTACCTAAAATGAAACATTTGCAATTAATATCTTAATAAAGATGTTTTGATTTGGTGCTATTAAAATGTTTCACAGTCTTTGAAAATGATCTGTTTTATTTAGTTCTAATGTTTTGGGAGTATTTTTAATGGTTAGAATATTATCTGCAAATAACATATTTTTTGGCATTCTAGTCCTTAAATTCTAAACCTAAGATTTTAGCATTTAAATAAGATTGCAAATAGTTCAATAGCAAAATCAAATAAGGGGGAGAGAAAGCAACATTGTTTAGTTTGTTTATATTTATAAAATTAGAAGTATATGAACCTAAATGTATATATGCTTTATTAATATAGACATTCTTTAGCAATTCAGTGAAATAGGAGGACAATCAAATATTTGTAATACTTTACATCCCAATGTACAGAATCAAATACTTTCAGTATCTAAACTGATAATCTAATTTCTTTATTCATCACAGCTGTCCGTGTAATTAGTCTTTTAATGTTATCAGTAGTCTGTCTTTTGTGATTAAATCCTGATTGATCAAGATCAATTATTAAGATTTAATTCATTCTGTCAGTGAAGATTGCCATAAATAATTTGTAATCAACAGTAAGCAAAGAGGTTGAGGAACATTCTTGAGGATCACTAACCTCTTTTAAGATTGGAAGTAATTAGTATTTCCATGAATGAGGGACTTTATCTTGTACTATTGAAAAATTTTGTAAGTAATTATCTTTTGGGGAAATTATATAATTAAGGTATTATTCCATCTTTTCCAAGAGTGTTATTAGGTTTGATATCTTTTATTTTTTGAATAATTCCTTGTAAAGAGATGAGGTTTAATAAAGTAATATTTTGTGAAGAGAAATCTTAAAGTGGAATCAATATTCTCTAACTTTTCTTTTTTATTCATTTTGTTTGAGTATATAGTGATTTCTGAAATGTTCTAAAATGTCGACAATATCTGAGTTTAGTTTATTTGTGATGTGATTTTTAATTTCTTTAATATTATTGCTAGTTTGAAACTTAATTCTTTTGGTTATATTTCTTATATACCTAGGAGATCTTGAATAGAATACTGTTTTGAGCTTTTCTGGAGCTATTTCAGTTTTATGAGATATTTCATTATATTTCTTTCTTTCTTATCCCATCTGTATTCTGTCCAGCCGTATCTTCATCTTTCAAATATTTTCCTTTAATTTTACTTGTATTACTAATGGTTCTTTGGTCCACTTGTTTAGTTTATATTTGTACCACAAGATTGTATTTCCAAAAATATATGTTTTGAATGAGTCCAAACCATTATTTGATTAGAGCTAGGAGTTTCATTAAATACAAAAAATGTTCCATCTCTTCTAATAACCAGTTTTTGTATTCATTCATTTGATCCATCTTCTAATAACCAGTTTTTGTATTCTTTCATTTTGGTAATATACAATGGAATTCTATTGATATAAGTAAGGTTTTTAAAATTTATTTCTGTTTTTAAGATTAAAGCATTGTGATCTGAGAAAGGACATGGTATTTATATTAGTTATTTTAGACATAATATAGAGATTAATAACTTATCAATTTTAGTTTGTGTGCCATAATTAAGTGTAATGAGTAAAATTTAAAGATTTTTTATCTTTGAAGTTAAATACGTCTTTATGTTGAAGGAATCTTTCCAATCTTTGAGAGATTTTGCTGAAGAGTAATTTAAAGTTTCTGCCCAATCAGTATCATCTAATATGCAATTAAAATCACCGCCTAGGATTAAACTACCTTTTTAGTTATTATAAAATTCAGATGGTTTTGCTATTTTAGCTCCCATTCCAGGAAACCAGTAAAAAATTACCAAAGTCCAAATCTGTTGTGACAAGAGGAGATACTGCCAACCATGCTAGTAGAAGTAGGGAAGTGGATGTATGACTTGTGCCAGCACAGTTAGCTGGAATTTTGTAGATTATTTGTATATCAAACTGATTTGTACAGATGCTTGTGCTGAAATGTATTTGTGAGGTTTGCTTGTGGTAAAATGCATCAACAGTGGACCCTGCTGGAATGAAAATAAATGAACATGCTATTGTAACTGAATGAAATGTATATGTTTTAAAAGAGGATAATGGGACAGCAGAGGTTAACCAATTAGCTTACATTAAGAAGTGTAAATGAGCTGTTAAAACATTAAAATTGAACTCTACAGTACTGAATAGGACCAGAGATTGTGGGTTTGGAAGAAGCCTTTGTTCTTTAGCTCAGTAAAAAGAGGGGAAGCCCCAGTCACTGCCATAAACATTTAAATGTGTATTGTAGCCATATGTGCTAAATTCCTGTCTCAGCTTCACAGGGGGATACTGTTAGAACCTAGTCAGGTGACCAGATGAGTTAATTCTGCAAGCAATCTTGGATATTACATTTTACAGGGAGTAATCTGTGAGTATTGCGTATTCTGTTTTGAGGAACCTGAATAAAAGACTGCTCATATATTTCATTGTGCCTTGCTCTATCGAGTTATTAGGGAATAGTAATTCTCCTAGATTCATTCAGGAATATAGTGAAGCTTAGTTTAGAGATATTTTTCTTTATTTGCATGAGTCTGTTTTCAATATTTCCTGTGATTTGAACTCTGGTTTACTGTAAATATATATAATATTTTCTTCTTATTAAATCTACTTATAAAATTTCATTATGGCTGGTCCTTTTTAGAAAATATTTAAGCTTTGAGAGAATTTACACATTTATTTAGTGATAACTGTGGCCACTCCTTAACACCTTGCTGTTTGGACAACATTAACATTTGTATTAATATTAATTTCACTCAGCATAATTGTATGCCCTTTTAAGGGCCTGACTGGCAGTAAATCTATCTTGTAGTCTGAGCAAAGTTGGCAGAGTGGTTAATCTGTGCCAGCCTTTCCCATGTGTGTGTGTGTGTGTGAAAATTAAATCTTAGAGTGGGTGTGTCAGCTGCTTGGGGTAGGGGTATGAAGCACTGTTTTCAGTGCCAGTGGAGAGCCTTACTGGGACCTTGGGAGAAGCAGATAGACACCCAGATCCCGGGATGTGTGTGTGCCCTGTGTGCTCCTAAAGGAACTTGTGCTTGATGCAGAAAGGTCTGCATTTGGAAGTATTGAGTGTATCCATTTGTATTTCAAGTGCACGCCCTCTCACATTTCAGTGTCACTGCTGAAGATTCAGGCTCTTTGATTACGGGCCCAGCGTGGGGACATCACATATTGGTGGCAGTGGTGAGATTCAGGCTCCTTGATTACTAGCCCAGTTTGGGGATGTCAGTCCTGTCATATTTTATAGTAATCAATGTAAATAAGCCTTGTTTATGTTAATGTTTAAACAAAAGTTGGGGCATTTGAATATCCCTTTTCCATAAAATGGCTACTCCTCTTTTTTTTTTTTTTTTTTTTTCATTTAAAAGAATGAGATATGTACTTAAAGTTCCAAAACTGAGCTATTTCTTGTGAAAAATTAGTTTTCTGGTAATTAGTGGGAACTGAGTTTTCCCAAAGGGGATGACAATGCATTTCTTGGCATTAAGCTTAAGGCCACGGTTTTGACACCAGTCATAGGTCTCAGTGAGGCCTTTCTGTGGGATGTCTGCATCACTTGAGGAGTTAATGGTTCCCAGCTTGCAGTCATCTGCGAACTTGGTCAGCCAGAGTCCTTCTGTCTTGGCCTGGACTTCTGAGAAGTAGATGCCAAACAGGAGAGGACCCAGGACCGATCCCTGTGGGACTCCACTCATGACTGGTCGACAGTCTGACTTGGAGTCTGCTACTTTTATACTGTGCGTTCTGCCTGTGAGCCAGTTTGCAACCCACCTAACAATATAGGGGTTGATGCCTAGCTTAGTGAGTAAGTTTATCAATTCCTGAGTGAGGAATGGTATCAAAAGCCTTGGCCAGATCAAGGTAGACTGTATGAACTGCCTTACCCTCATCCACAGCTCTGGTGACTGACTCAAAGAAGTCAACCAGGTAGAGCAGGCATGGTCTACCTTTCACAAAACCAAATTGCATGGGATCTAGAGTTTGGAGATTCCCTATATCCTTGTTAATTAGGTCCATGATGATGTGCTCCATAGCCTTGCATATCAGACTCATCAGGCTAATGGGGCAATAATTTCCAGGATCTGTAGTTGCTCCTCCTTTATGGAGAGGGATGACTGTAGCAGTGCGCCATTTGGTAGGGACAAAGCCTGAGGTGAGGCTGTGAGTGAACAGGGCACACAGATGTCATGCCAGTTCAGTTATTAAATTGATGTATAACACAGCCAGGGATATGGTTGGGTCCCACAGAAGTTGTATTCTTGGCCTTGGACAATGTAGCTTTAACCTGTGCTGCAGTAATGCTGGGTGCCTGGCATTCTTCCCATATTGAGATTGGTCCTTTCAGCTGGGAGAGAGGGGTAAAGTTAGCACTGAATCTGTCTGCCAGTATGTTGGCAATGTCTGTTGGCTCAGTATAGGAGGTACCATTGTGCAGTAACTCAGAGCAAATCATTATATTGCTGTGGAGATTCTTGATATAACTATAGAAGGCTTTGTGGTTTGTGGTGTCTGCTGCAATTCTGCCTTCATAGCTGTCTTTTTGTTGGGGGAAATAAGGGAATTTTTTCCAGTCTTGGGATTTCACCTTTTTCTGAAAGTTTATTCCTTTTGTAGAGTGTATTAATGGCAGGGAACCACCAGATTAGCCTCCTTTTGTTTTGGAGGAGAGTGTCTTGGTTCTGTTGGGTATGGCTAGTTCCATGCATTTATGTACATGTTCGTACAGTACATTAGTGTATGATTCGGTAGTAATGCATCTATTTTCCATTGGCATGTGTGTCATGAAGTTAGCCACCTCTGTTTAGGAGTCCAAAGTCAGCTTGGAGACGTTTTTCATGGTGGATACCTTTGCGGGGGGGTGTGGGTGAGATGTGGATTACCATGCTTAGTTTGTGGTTGGATTTTACCAGGGAGGAGCCAACTACTGGTGTAGAGCAATGGTTGCCCATGTTAGTAATAACCAGGTCAAGGATGTTGCTTCCTCTAGTGGGGGCAAGAATGAGCCAGTCCAGGGCACTGGAATTTATGAATTCCCGGAAGTGTTGGGCCAGTGCATTGGTGCATGAGTAGTTTTCCCAGTTGATGTAGGGGTAGTTGAAGTCCCCTAGTATGTGTTTGGTTGCATCTTAATAGTTTCCAGGGTGCTTAGGAATGTGGAGTGAGTCTTGGGACATGGTTGAGGACCTATAGCAGGCTGCAACCTAAATCGCCGTCCTGCCCAATGTTGGTTGTACTTGGAGTATCTCAGATGCGTTATGCATCTGATATTATAGAAACAACAAGTGAAATATGCAAGTATTCTAGCTTTTTCTTTTGAAAGAATTCATACCTTTTGTATTAAAGGTACCACTTAGCATAACATAAGGCATATAGATGAAGAGGTTGATCATACTTTTAGGAATAAGGGCTACTCCTAAATTTTATATGCAGAAAAGTATAAACTTGAGAGATTAGAATAATCAAAGACAATCTATTAGTTTTATGTAAGATACTTTCTAATATTCAGGAGATGGAAAAAAAAGAATTATTTCAAATTCCAAAAAATATATATATTAATGAGACTCAACTTTTGGGAATATCTATTAAGATGTTTACTATGTTAAATTCTAGTCTCTTAAAGTCTGATGCAGCTATGTTTTGTTACTTCCATCAAGCATTTTTATAATGCTTACAATGTAATGACAATATCTCATTACACAGTGAATCCAATAGTGATGTACAAAACAGTTTTAGAAGTCTCTTCTTAATTTCATCTTCAACCTCTTCCCCCTTAAATTGTTTCCATTCAGCATAAAATTTCAGTTAATATCAATTTAGTCTGGAGCAAAGTACCCAAATAATATTTAATTAAATTAACATAGAGCTAAAAGCCATAATATCGAATGGCTTTTCATCGAACCGTAAAAGTCGAATGCTGAATATAGCACAAATGAGCGAATTCTTTCTCTGGGAAAGAAACCACTTGGCCATCCTTGTTGCCCTTTTCCCACTGTAGTGGGATCTTGGAGTTGGTATATTTAGTTGGGGGTGTGGGGCACAGCCCCCTACATTGGAGGGGATGGGGGAGTGAAGCCCTGCACTTTGTTTAGATTATTGTGTAGTTGGTGGTAGGGCTAGCAATTTCTTTCCCAGGGAAAGAATTCACTCATTTGCGTTTTCAATATTTTCAGCTTTCGCCTTTTCTGGTTCGATGAAAAGTCATTAGATATTATGGTTTTTGATAAGGTAATATAGGCCCAAGCTAGGATGGAAGGAATAGCCCACAAAATGGCTAAAAACAAATAAAAAAAAAAATACAAAATGACTTCAACAATTAATAATAAAGAAGACATCAGGGTTTGAGGTTCATAACCTCTTCTTTCGACTGTTCCTGTTAGGAGTCACCACAGCAGATAATCGTTTCCATTTCTTCCTGTCCTCTGCATCATGCTCTTATACACCAACCACCTGCATGTCCTCTCTCACCACATCCATAAACCTTATCTTAGGTCTTCCTCTTTCCCTCTTACCTGGCAGCTCCATCCATAGCATCCTTTTCCCAATATACCCAGCATCTCTCCTCACCACATGTCCAAACCAACGCAGTCTTGCCTCTCTTGCTTTGTCTCCAAACTGTCCAACCTGAGCTGACCCTCTAATATACTGATTCCTAATCCTGTCCATCCTAGTCACACCAAGTGCAAATCGTAACATCTTTAACTCTACCACATCCAGCTCTGACTCCTGCCTTTTTGTCAATGCCACAGTCTCCAACCCATATAACATAGCTGGTCTCACTACCCTCTTGTAGACCTTCCCTTTCACTCTTACTGGTACCCGTCTGTCACAAATCACTCCTGACACTCTTCTCCACCCTGTCTGTACTCTCCTTCACCTCTCTTCCACACTCACCATTACTCTGAACTGTTGATCCCAAGTACTTAAACTCATCCACCTTTACCAACTCTACTCCCTGCATCCTCACCATTCCTCTACCCTCCCTCTCATTTACACACATATATTCGGTTTTAGCCTTGCTGACCTTCATTTCCCTCCTCTCTAAAGCATATCTCCACCTCTCCAGGGTCTCCTCAACCTGGTCCCTACTCTCACTACATATTGCAATGTCATCTGCAAACATCCTGTCTGATCTCATTTGTCAACCTGTCCATCATCACTGCAAACAAGAAAGGGCTCAGAGCTGATCCTTGATGTAATCCAACCTCCACCTTAAACGTATCTGTCACTCCCACCGCAGTCCTCGCCAATGTCACACTACCCTTGTGCATATCCTGTACCACTCTTACATACTTCTCTGCCACTCCCGACTTCCTCATACAATACCACAACTCCTCTCTAGGCACCCTGTCATATGCTTTCTCTAAGTCCACAAAGACACAATGCAACTCCTTCTGACCTTCTCTGTATTTCTCCAACAACACTCTCAGAGCAAATATTGCATCTGTAGTGCTCTTTCCTGGCATGAAACCATACTGCTGATCACTAATTATCACCTCCTTTCTTAACCTAGGTTCCACTAGTCTTTCCCATAACTTCAAGCTGTGACTGATCAATGTTATCCCTCTGTAGTTACTGCAGCTCTGCACATCACCCTTACTCTTAAAGATAGGTACCAAAACACTTTTTCTCCACTTCCTCAGGCATCCTCTGACTTTCCAAAATTTCATTAAACAACCTGGTTAAAAATTCCACTGCCATTCCTCATAAGCACCTCCATGCTTCCACTGGTATGTCATCTGGGCCATCAGCCTTTCCATTCTTCATCCTCTTCATAGCTGTCCTTACTTCCTCCTTGCTAATCTGTTTCACTTCCTGATTCACTATCCCCACATCATCCAACCTTCTCTCTCTCTCATTCTCTTCATTCATCAGCCCTTCGAAGTACTCTTTCCATCTACTCAACACACTCTCCTCACTTGTGAGTACGTTTCCTTCACTGTCCTTTATCACCCTTACCTGCTGCACATATTTCCCAACTCTGTCCCTCTGTCTAACCAATCGGTACAGGTCCTTTTCTCCCTCTTTAGTGTCCACTCTCTCATACAACTCTCCATATGCCTTATCCTGAGGTTCATAACAAAGTTTTAAAAATGATGTTGAACCAGGGAAACACTTTTATATCTATGTTATAGGTAAAGTAGCATACAACTCAAAGCTCTGGATAGTTTATAGGAATAGTTTTGTTGCTCATCTAGTCAGGATGTAATAGATGAGTCTTTGAGTTTTGTTCAAGCAGCTTTATTATGTACAAACACATCAGGATTGAGGCTTAATTAATAACTTGGATAAACTTGTATACAAACTAGCTATTACATTCATACATGCTCACTGTCTGGCTGCACTCTCAAAATGGCACTGAAGCTAGTGTGTGCTTGCTGTTTATATAAATGTTCAGGCCGTGAAATGTTTCTTAAAGATACAGCGCACACATTGTTCTACATCCTCCTCCTTTGAGAAATAGGTCATGCAATATTGACAACATTAGTTGACATGCAATTAATACAAATATTTTTTGTCATGCAATTATATAGAACTAGATACACATACAATTATATCCAGGTCGCTGTGTATTACGCACTGGGTCTGGAAATATGACTAAATCGTGTGACATAAAATTTAGAATCAGATTTGGCAACTGGGGCTGTCTCTACTGAATGCAGCCTTAGGGACATCAGAAACATCCAGAATGGAAATGGAAGCTGAGACACGTTCTGCAACAGGACCATTGTCTGGATTGCTCTGAGATATAGAGTCTGTATCACAGGAAAAATGCTGTGAAATTTATTCTGGTACAAGAAGTCTGAGATTTCTGATTTACTCCACATCCTCAGATTCTGCTCGAATTATCATAACTGGTCATATGGAAAGAACAATTCTTGAATAATCGGGCTCTAATGGTTCTGTTCTTAGCTTTACGCCTCAATAAACAAACTAATAGGCTGTATTCTGGTTTGCCTGGGAAGAAGTCTCTGAGCAGGTGATCAAAGTATGTTGTCGCTGGCTATGTTTCTGAGGTTAAGTAAATCCAAAAACATATTGGTATTGTTACTCTTTGACCTTTCAAGTAATTGCTTTGCACTCTGTACTGCACGTTCAGCTAGTCCATTTGACTGTGGATAATCAGGACTACTAGTAACACCAAAGTCCCATTCTTTTGAAAATTTTTGAAACTGACTAGTAAATTGAGTACCATTGTCAGAAACAACTTTGCGTGGAATACAGTAGACTGAGAAATAACGTTTCAACTTGGTGATAACAGCAGTGGGAGTTCAGGAACTTGACTTAGCTGAAGTGGTTCTTTTTACAAATGTGGTTTAATACTATTGTATACTGAACAAGAAGTGGTATTTTATCAATGTCTATTACGAGAGAAGGCCAAAATACTAGTTCTCTCTCCCTTTTGGTAGATTCAGAACCTGGGTGACCATGATGCAAAATCTGGATATATTCATATGTAAGGAAGCAGGAACAACAATTTTAAGATCTTTGAAAATAATTATCTTCCATCAACATCTCATCTCTGTAAGGAAAATGTTTGCACTTCATGTGGTACACTAAATTGCTTTGACGGCCATCCAACATTAATGTAGTGGTTGAGCTTTTGCAAAATTGGATCAGTCTTTGTATGATCTCTCAGCCCAACATGGCTTGTGGTAGAAAAATTATACACTTCCATTACATCAAAGTCAAAATTCTCTGCGTCAAGCTGTTCCGTCATATTTCTGGGCATTCTAGATAAGGTATCAGCCAAATAAAGAAGTTTGCCTTTTGTATACACCGTTTTGAAGATGTACTTTTGTAATTTGAGTGTCATTCTTTGTAGTGTTGCTGGAGCTGAATGCATAGTCATCTTTAAAATAGTAACTAGAGATTACTATCAGTTTCAGTCTGAATAGCTCAACCATAGATATAATCATGAAACTTTGAACATGCAAATAGTATTGCCAAAAGTTCTTTCTCAATTTGAGCATATTGAATTTCAGTTTGGGTAAGAGGTCTAGATGCATAGGCTACTGGTCTGTCTGTCTTGAAGAATAACTGCACCAAGGCCAAATTTTGAAGCATCACAGGGAAGAGTGACTGGTTTATTGACATCATAGTATTTCAGTGCAGGTTGGGGTGGCAGTTTTCTGCTTAAGATCTTCAAATGTTTTCTGGTGCAGTTCCAACTAAGACCATCTAACAATTTTGTGCATCAGCTCTCTGAAAGGTGCTGCCCACTCACTGAAGTCTGGTATGCACTTGCCTAAGTAGTTGACCATGCCAAGAACACATTTTAGAGCTTGAATATTATCTGGTGCTAACCTCTCAAGAATAGCTGCTTGCTTGGACGGATCTGATCTCAAGCCAGTGCTGGTAAATAAATTGCCTACTTGCGTAACTTCTGGTAGTCTGAATTTGTACTTGAGCTTTAAGTTCACTTCACGTGCTCTGTCTAGAACTTTCCTAAGTTTGTCATGCCCTGCTTCACCATTGCTGCCAAACAATAAATCATCTGCTATTACGGTACAAGGATAACCTGAAAATAATTGCTCCGTTGCACACTGGAAGACTTCACTTGTAGAATTTATTCCAAATGGCATCCTTGGGAATTTGTATCTGCCAAATGGGCTACTGAAAGTAGTCAGTAATGTGGATTTGCAACAGAGCATCACTTGCCAAAATGAACTTTTTGCATCCAAGGCAGAAAAAGCAGTGCATTGGGTATTAGGGCTGCAACTTCCTCTACTGTATGCATTGGATGATGCAGTTTCTCTAATGCTTTGTTCAAATCTTTAGGGTCAATGCATATTCTGATTTTGTCTGAGCCTTTTATGTGGGCTGCTACCATAGATAACTATTCCATTGGTTCTGTAACTGGACAGATTGTACCTTGCTGCACCATTTTATCCAATTGAGCTTTTGACTTTATCCTGCATAGCTATCGGAACTTTTCTTGTCAGTCTGACTACTGTACTGGTCTCTGGGTCCAACTTCATAGAATGCACAACTGGAAGTTTGCCCAGCTTGTCATCAAAAACATCAGCATACTCAGAAAATGGCTTCAGAAAAATTGGAAATAGGTTATGTGCTTATAATGAACTTCTTTGGTAAAAGTAAAGCAGATTCATTCTCAAATGGTCTCTGAGATCCAATAATGACTGCGCAGGTCTTCAGACTACACAGAATAACAAGCTTTAACAGCTCCTAGCCACATAACATGAAAGCACTACTGGTTAGAATTTCTTAACCTCCATAAGGAACAGGTTTCGCACTACTAGCTACATTGAGTTGTTAATTAGTTCTCACCTTAGTAAATGTGTCTGCTGACATAACCTTACACTTTGAACCCGTGTCTACTTTAAGCTCTCTGGATTTACCATTTATCTGAACAGTACAAAACACTTTTGACAAATATTCACTGCATCATCCTTTTCACCAGTTAAACACCATCTATGTAGAAAGTAGAATTGCAGCTCTCTATATGATCAACTTGCTTTTTTGTGACCCTTCTTTATAACTGTGTGGAAATGGTCCTATTTTTACAAATGTGGCATTGCTGACCAAATGCTAAGCATTTCTGTTTTTAGACTCATGATTGGACCGTACCACAACTGCAACAGTTAACAATAAAGCTGGATTTGGGTTTTGCTGATTAATGCTTGTACTGTACTGAGCATGCTCCTTTTGTAGATCTTGCTGGAAAACTACGTGGGTCCCCAGGAGAACCCACAGGGGCTGTGGCTGCCATGTAGTTAGGCCTGCTTTTGCATGCTGTCTACATTTGCTCTGGAGCCTACTGAAACCATGCCCTTATTTGCAAGCATACATGTGTCTTTCTATAACTTCATGGGTTTGACAAATCTCAATAGGTTTACTCTGCATTACATTTTGCTTCATGACAGTGATTTTTCTCACAGCAGCACTATTAATGCCACACACAAGCCTGTCCATCAGCTCATCTTTTAAGTCACCAAGCCAACAAATTTTAGCTTGGTTACTCAGGTGAGTAATATAAGCTGCAAAAGTTTATCCTGGTTTCTGATCTCTTCTGTAAAACAAATGCCTCTGCAATGTAATATTTGTCTGGGGGTTACACATTTCTCTGAATTTGTGCTTCAGACACACTGGTTCTTCCCTTGATTCAGCCTGTACAACAATGGGACATTTTTCGCCTTCTCTTCATGTACTGCTGATGCATACACAAATTATAGCTCTTTCAATGGCCTCTGACCTAGCTAGTGTAGCAAAATAAATGCCCTGGTGCATGCATTTCAGTTGGAATAAGCTGCTTGTATAGAAGGATTTTACTCTTGCGCAAATATTCTCCAATTCTCTGCAATATTCTGATCAAATACAAGTGGTGACGGCTTTCAAAATCTGTCTGCCATATTAACACATACCAGTGACGGGATTTGCAAATATGCACAAACACACTCGCACATATATACATATGCCAGAAATTTATGCCAGTATTTGTAGCTTTGTCCAGTAGCAAAACAAACCTCCGAATAACTGAACTTTGCGAAATAAGTCTCTCTGGCAATGTTACATAATACTCTTGAAATTTCTGTATTACAAGAAATCACCCCTCCATGTAAGAAACATTTCAAAATAACTGCAAAGTGTGAATGAACTGAGCAGAAGTAGCTCAGAGTAAGAAGCATTTTGAAATAACTGCACTTTGAGAATAAACAATACACAACATGCTGAAACTTCGCCAAAATGGTAGTACCTTACTAGACCATTCTTTACATTGCAAGAAACACTCTGTAATGGCAGCACTTTGTGAACAGACACACCCAGCACAAAAAACGTTTTGAAATGACTGTACTTTGACTGTACTTAACAAAATAGTTGCACTTGGCACACACTCTTCAGAATACATGCACAGTAATAAGCACACACTGTAAGCACTTTTACACACTTCGAATAACTCTAGTTATGCCCCAAATACAGTATGAAGTAGTAGCTGTGCTAAAACACAATACTTTTTCAAAAAATATGTAGTCGCCTTGCTTTATTTATGTTTAATGTGCCCTTTTTGTCCTTATTATATTCGTTGTGCTCGTTTAATCTCCATCCCTGTACATCTTGTGCCCATTCTGCTTTAAACATGCTCACAATTCGGAGGTAATTCCAAACCCCTTGTGTGTTTTTCTGATAATCGTTTTATCAAATATATTTTAAATATTTTGTTCAATTACTACACATTGTGTGCCTCTCGCTTGTTTAATAATGCAGTTTGTGCCCTTGTAATGCTCCGTTTGATCTTTTTTTATAAAATAAAACTGTTATGCAAGTTTTCATTACCTTTGGTTCTTTTCTGGTCCTTTTGCATCCTTATTTCACTTAGTTTACCTTCACTGTTAACTCTGCACCTCATAGCTCTGGAATGCAGTCTTTTGACACCATGTCATTTGTTTAGACAGGATGCAATAGATGAGTCTTTGTGGGTTCTATTCAAACACATCAGGATTGAGGAATAATAACTTTAATTTAGATAAACTTGTATACAAACTAGCTATTGCATTCATACATGCTCGATCTCTGACTGCACACTCAAAATGGTACTTAAGCTAGCAACTGCTTGCTATTTATATGCTCATTCAGTCCGTGAAATTTTTCTTAAAGATACAGCACACATACACTGTGTTCTACATTTTGATATTACAATAGCATGTTTTATTTTTCATGTAGTTCATGTATCCAAATAGTCATTTCAAGTATCCATGAATTTTGTATATTTAAAGGAATGATCCATAACAACCATATAAAGGATTTATGCAGTATATTAAGCACAGAAACATCTTGGGAGAAAAAACAAAACATGGCGGATGACTCCTAATATCTGAGGTTGTATTCTAATCCCTTTATAGAGATCTGTGGCGACAACAAATGTGCATGGGGTTGGAAATTCAGATGGTCTTGAGCTAAGAGAGAAACTTGCAGATAGTAGTAATTTTAAAAGCCAAAATAAGACAAACAAGTAAGGTGCCATTTTCCAAGTTCCAAACAAAGATTCTCCCACAGAAAACAATATGAGCCTATATGAACAGTTCACAATCCAGCCCCAGACACAACAAAACCCTCAAAGTAACTCACAAGGAGTCCAAGCACAGACAACATAAAGAAGAGAAGAAAAAAAAGACACAAAGCTCACCATTTAAGTAACTCCTGTTTAGCAGCTTCCTATTTTATCAATCAACTGCCATCTCGTACCAGCAGTGCAATCTAGACATTCAGACTGTGACTCAGTCAGCGACAGCCCACATCACAAACAACACTTCCTAGTAATCAAACATACAGACATCGTCGTCATAATACATCTTAGCTGGATACATCAGTCTAATTTATAGTCCTAGGCTTTCTCTTTTCCTTTAACAACCTGACCTCTTTATCTCACCCATACCTCGCAAATGTCCCTGACTTTGATTCAAATTTTAGCTCTGTCCCTCTTAATCCCACCCAAACTTGTGCTTGCAGGAAAAGTGGTGAATTACACTTAATGAATGATAATTAAGAGTTATAGACTTATTTTACTTCAGAAAATGTCTATGAATTTATATGCTCTGACTCTGTGTCTCAACTTAATAGCACTAGTATTTTAAGTGTCCCTGATTTCTTCTCGATTCATCCCTGACTCTGTTGGAATTTGTCCCTCATTGGTTGAGAGCTATGATCTCACCCATAAACAAGGTAATCAGGGAAGCAAAAAGGATCGAAGCTGAGTAAGACATATGCAGTCACTCCAATTTTCTGAACCCACACCTAAACTTTTCAAACAAACCAGTGACTTCAAGATATTTAAAAGACGAAGAGTTATAACTGCCTGCAGAATAATAAAATAGCAACATTTAATGGCTCTAATATAACATTATGCTGCATAAGGCAAGGGTAATAAGAAAAAAAGGAAGTAAACAGTTCTGTATACAGCAAACACTCACGTTCAAACAATATTTCATCATTAGACCATAATATCTCACCATAGTACTAAAGAAAAACAAAACAAAGGAAATAAGTATTTCCCTGATATGATAGTGATGCAACAATAAAAAAATAGAGAAACATTTTTGCTTTGTGATGTTATAAGATAAATACCGCGGTGGTGGTGCAGCGGTAGCGTTGTCACCTCACAGTATGATGTTGTCCTGTTCGATTCTCAGCTAGAGCATCTTCTGTGTGCAGACATGCGTGAAAGGACGTACCTTCGTTGAAGGTTGTGCGTCAGAGCTGGCAACTCGGCACGTAAAACTCTACTGCCAATCAGCGGACCGGAGTTTCACTGTGGCGACCCCTAACTGGGAAAAGCTGAAAGACACAATGATGTCATAAGATAAATAATGGTGATAGTGTCGTACTATTTTTTTAAAAGATGTAGACTTAGAAACCACTTTTTTTTTTTTTTTTTTTTTACATCTGACCACGCATCTTTCTCTGAAGATCTTTTAGAGGTGAAAGGTAACCAGTCCATATGTGGAAAGGGCATAATGTTCTTGATAAAAAGAGCCTCTTCTGTAGTGGGGGAAATCTTTAATGCCAGTGGATAGCTGAAGTTTTATCCTTGCAGAAAAGACAAGTTATGCTTTGTTTTGGTTAAGGTGTTTTATTACTGGCCATGTCTTCTTTTTTAGATCCATAGTCTTAGATGAATAGTCATTATCAAATCCGATTGTTCAAATTTTTTTGGAGCCTTCAACCAAGCAGCTTTTAGAAGCAGCTCTTTGTCTAAGTAAGATAAACATTTGATTATAATTTATCTTGGTTTTGATGATGCAGTGGAATTATTTTGTTTCCCAGTAGATCTGTAGGCTCTTTCTATTCCAAAAGCACAGATTTCTTGTAAATTGCCTTCTGTATCCAAGCTGATAGAAAGAAATTCATGCCATCACCTTCTACTTTCTCTGACAAACCAAAAATTCTTGTATTTCTTCTTTTTCTGTTCAGGTCAGAATTTTTTCCACCAACCAGAAATTGACTTTTTGTGCTGACACCAGAGTTTTATTTTCTTTAAGCCTAGAGTCAATGTCATATACAGTATTTCCAATATCTAAGACTTTAGTTTGAAGCTGCCGAAATAAGTAATTAAATATATTTGTTTTAAACTGTTCTTTTTAACTTCTTATAGATTTTGTTGAAATCCATCTATTTTAATAGTTACATATTGTAAAGCTGATGTTAACTAATGCAGTTCTTTTTTTATGGCAGAGTCCGTGCGATTATTGTTTGAGTAACTCATCCTTCAGAGAATTAAGAAAGATCTTCCCTTAATTTTGACAGGAAATTTACATCCAGAAAGTACTAAACTTTCCAAAATAGTAAAAGTATTTAGTAAAATAAATTGGAAAATTGAGTTAGTAGTTTTTCTGTCAATTTTAATAAAATGCAGAGGTCTGAGAAGTTAACTCTGTGCCCTCGAGGCTCTGCCCCTCACAGTCCAAATAAATTCTTGGCATCTTACCATTCAGTTATCTTTCCCTCGCTAGTTATTTGCTCCCAATACCTTGGTTCCTTTGCTAGTTTCCTCCAATAACTTTCAACCCCCTCTTGCTTATTGTCTGTATCCCTAATTGCAGTCACTCCTATTAGCAGACTCTCCTTTTTCCATTCACCTGTTGGCTTAGATCTTAGAAATACTTTATTCTACTTTATGAATATATTATTTTGTATGATTGTTCTCCTTAAAGGTCTGCATCCAACATCCCAGTCTCTCCTCGTTTCTTGAGCTTCCCCTCTGTTTCATCATCATTCCTTTCCAATTTGAATTATAGTTTTCTGCTTGTGCTAATCTATATGAGCCTTAACTGTGTAGCTCTGAAATACCCCTTTATATCTGGTAATCCCAATCTGCCCTGTTCTGCTGGAGGAGTCCTCTTATTCCACTTGACTCTTGCTGTCTTCCCCCTCCCAGATAAAGTCCTTCAGCTCTTTATGAATTACTATCTATAACTTCTCATCTGGTGGTTGAAATTTGCCTGAGCTGTGTATAAGACTAAAGGGACTAAAACATTTTAGCTGCTTGCATCTTACAATTTATATCCATATAACAGCGCTTCCATTTTTCTCAGTTTTTGTATGGTTTTTTGTTTAGTCTCTTCTCATATATCCTTAGCTGCTACACCAGAATAATTTTTAATCCATACTCCTAACTACTTCACTTTATTATCTCCCCCATAGATATGGATATTGGTGAACAATTTTGTATGTGGGTACATAATTTACTGCTATTGCCTTTGTTTTAGCTTGCACTTCTTAATAAGAAACATTTATTTGAACTGTAAGGAAATGACCTGATTGGATATAATCACTGTAAGTCAGACCAGGAATTTCCAGCAATCTACTCAAGGGAAAGAGTTCACTCTGCAACATTTCCAGACTGAATCATTGCATCTGTAAAGGATTTAGTGGCATCTTTTATCTGTATTGCTTGTTTGACTTGCTGATCTCTGAGAGCAGTGGCGGATTTAGGCATGGGTGCAGGGGCATGCGCCAGCCCCTTTTAAAATTATTTTTTTTTTGGAAATCAGGTGGGCGCATCTTTTCTCTTTTCTGCACAATCCAGTGAATCATCCTGTCAAATGTGTCTAACGCACAATGGAGATGCGATTGGAGGTTGGAGTCAAATGAATTGTTTTTATAACTATCTTCCTCCAACTGCATCTCTGTTGTAATTTAGGCATATTGGTGAGAGCTTAACCTGAGAGAGGACTAGTAAGCTTCATATCGCTAACCTGAGAACATATAGTTGTAAAGAAAAATATAACTTCGAATCGATCTGTTCTAAGGTAATTTATTTTTATTTTGTTGTTTTGCAGCATACCAACTCGGTGCCAAAATAAGAAACTGTACAGTTGAGACTATCGCATTTGGCATGCTAACTTCTTACCATTAAACTTTATACAATATTGGTGGGATTCGAGGGATAATTGTTCTTGCTACTGTCTGTCTTTTTTTTTTTATTTAATTCGTGTGTTGCACTTCTTGACTGCATCAAAAAAAGTCAGTCTGCATTACTACTCTGTTTAATTGTTATTTTGCTCCATAGTGCTGACAGTAGCCATCTTTGTGGTGTTAAGCAGTAGTTTTAAGTTTCTTGCTTTTGTGTTATCATTTTTCGTCACTTGTTTTTGAAGTCACCCCTGACATCCCCTGTTTAAGTACTAGATTGTTTTTAGAGTAGTTATTGGCAATGATAATGACAATGGCTGACCTACTTGTAAACGTGCACTTGATTCACATTTATCATATTTGGTGGTCTGCATTTGCATTTTAAAATGTAAAGATTGCAAAAAAAGGTATAGGTTTGAGAAAAATGTTAATTGCCCTTAGTATATGTATGAACGGTGTAGTTCTTAAACGTATTAAATGTTTTTAACTGTGTTTCTGTACTCCTGTTTAGGCAATGTGTCTAATTTTTGTTGCCTCCTGTTATATCTTGTTTTTGGCAAGAGGTTTCAAAAGATTGAAATGGATGCCAGAATTACGTTTTTTTCTCACTGCATTCATACATGCCTCACACAAACACACATACTTCTGTAAACTGATTTATATCTACTGTCATACGGGATCTATAAGAGAATTCCAAGCACATTTGCGTCCTAAACAGTCACGAGTTAAATAGAAAATTCTTTGTTGTTTTCTTTGTCTTAATAAACCTAGCAGAGCTTGCATTGTTTAAAGGGGCACCTCATTAGAGTCAGACTCAAGTAAATGCATTTAAATGTTAAAAAAATATGACAAATAGGCAAATTGTTTGGGTCTGTGTAACTGCCACTTACATCTATCTTTCTTTACTAACTTGATGAGCTTGAATCCATACAAGTGCATATGTATTAAGAACCCTTAATTTCTGTGGTGGTTCATATGACATAAAGCAAAGATTTTGCTGCCTAAAAGCTGGTTTACTGGTAGTGTCACTGTCCAGTCTGTTTTTGAATGATGTTTGTTTATCTCAGCTGGTTAAGCATTTGCTTTGTAGGTTTACAATATGATGGACCCTGATGTGGCTTGCTCTTGGTTTGCAAGGAATGAAGATGTGTTGCAAATACTATTACTACTATTGTTGTAATTCTGTTGAGATTAATTACTGACATTCACAGGCATGGATTTTGGGGCCTGAACAAGAATCTGTAGAACTGCCTTCAGAATGAATGATTAGAGATGGTTGCAAACAAGTTTATGGTTTCCCCTAAAATATTTTCAGTTTTGTTTTGTGTAGACTTGTGTGCATGAATAAGCAATCCAACACTAGTTTAGTTGCAAGGCTCTAGCTGCTCAGTGTGACCTACAGTGGTGCATGTAAGCTGTTCTCCTGGCCATTCTCCTCAAGATCGCATCAAGAAAAAAGGTGGTGGGGTTGCAATTCTTTATAAAGCAGGATTACAAATCAACAAAATAAACCACAAACTTCATTCTGATGGCAATGCTGAAATAATTATTTCAAAACTACAACTAAACAACCAAAAATCACTTAATATCATCTGTACTTATTTCCCTCCAGGTAACAATCACAATAAACTAGAAGACCTATTAAGTTGGCTTTCTCTAAATTATCCACAAGAAACTATACTACTAGGAGACGTTAATACCGACTGGAATTTATGTAACAGTACCAATCCATCCTCTCTGATCAACTTAAATGGATTCACACAACTTATCAATTCCACAACTAGAATAAACAAATCCAATAACAAAGAAAGCATTCTTGACTGGATATTAATAAATGGTCCAGAGCAAAACTATAAAACAGGAACCCTACCTGATGACCTTAGCGATCACTCTCTAATATATATAATCAGACACAAAACAAATGTTAACATTTCTCCCCCTGTTAGAACTATACGCAGTAAAAAACACTTTGACCAGGAATTGTTCCTAACTAAACTTAAACATTGTAAATGGGAACCCCTTAAGTCCCTTCCAATAAATGAAGCAGTATCCTACTTCAATAATACCTTCTTAACAATCCTAGATCATCATGCCCCAATTCGTACCATAAGAGTGAAAAATAAACCAGCAGCATGGCTCACAAGTCAGACTAAAAAGCTAATCCTTTCCAGGAATAAATCTTGGACCAAATGGCGTACCACAAAACTCATAACTGATCAGCAAAATTTCAGGCAACAAAGAAATGTAACTAAAAAAGCAATCCTACAGGACAAGAAAAACTTCTATATCCAACTCCAACAATCTTCCCTTCAACAACCACAGAAGTTCTGGACCTCTAACAGGCTTATATCCCCTGGTAAAGTAGACACACCAGCTCCACTTAGCACCAACTCTGATGACCCTACAAAAATAGCAAATGCCTTCAATACCTTCTTTACTACAGCTGTGCAAAACGTAGCTAATCAACAAAATCCTGACACTGCCAATTTGCCCGCTACAAGCCCCACCCCCCTCCTTTCCACCTAGAACCAATATCTACCTCCTTCATCCTCTCCTTACTTCAAAAACTTAAACCTTCTACCCCCTCAGCTGACAAATTACCCAGGGAATACCTACAACTAGGAGCCTCAGCCATTGCTTACCCAATCCCTATATTGATTAACAGAACAATTAAAGAATGCACTATTCCATCAATCTGGAAAATCTCACATATTATTCCCCTTCACAAAGGTGGTGATTCTACTGAATACTCAAACTACCGTCCCATAGCTCTTCAGTCTCCACTTGCTAAAATAATGGAGAAATGCATCCATAAACAATTAATTACCCACCTACTCCACCACAATCTCTTAGCATACTGTCAACATGGCTTTCGTCCTTACCACAGTACTACCACAGCCCTGCTTTCTTTTACCAACTGTATCAACACAAATAGAAACAATAATTTCCTGTCGTCTGCACTCTTTGTAGATCTTTCTAAAGCCTTCGATATGGTCAACCATAAACTTCTTCTCCACCTTCTGAAGTCCCTATCTCTTGATAAATCTTCCTTGAGCTGGTTTACATCCTACCTGGATAATCGTAAACAAGCAGTTCTCTGGCAGAATCATCTTTCTGAACTCCTTCCTACTTCCTTAGGTGTCCCACAAGGCTCTATCTTAGGCCCACTTCTATTCTCCATTTTTATCAATGACCTTCATCTCTCTATTCCCTTCTCCACCTGCATTCAATACTGACGACTCCACAATTATTTGTTCTGCATCATCCCAAACTGAACTGCATTCTTTCACACAAAAATCTTTCTCCACAATAGAAAAATGGTTCTCTAACCATTGTCTTCTCCTCAACCCAAAAAAAAACCAAATTATTGCTGTTTACACCCTCACACTCATCTCCCCCTCTGCACTTTACTTTGGAATCAAACAATGGTACCATTATTTCTCCAGACACAACTACCAAACTCTTAGGAATTACAATAGATAATCAACTTAAATTTAACACTCACATAAACACCACAATAAAATCTACCAACAAAAAACTTGGATCCTTGTATAGAATTAAACAATTTCTAACACCTTTAGCCAGAACTACAATAGCAAGAACTCACTTAATCTCTACCCTATTATATGCCTCCCCCATCTATACTAACTTGTCCCAAAACAATCTTAACAGACTGGCTAGATCATATAATAACATTGCCAGATTTGCCACCAACTCACCATATAGAACTCATCACTGTCTAAACCTAAAACAACTAGGCTGGCTTGAGTTACCTCACCTTCTACAATTTAACCAACTTATTATTGCCCATAAGGTCCTTTATCAACCAAATAATACCCTCATTCTCTCTACCCTCATAACACCATATTGCAACCTGAAAAAGCTATGCTCAACAAACAAAATGATGATGCAAACTTCTTTTTCTAATAACTCAGCAGGAGACTCTCTATTTACTAACTTTGTTGGGAAAATATGGAACCTCCTACCAATTGACCTTACTGCTCTTACATCTCTCCCACTATTCAAAACTAACCTTAAACATTTCCTCTCCAACCACTGGTTATGCTCTTGTAATAACCCTGACTAATTGCTTTTCTCTTACTTTTTTCATCTGTACTACCCTGTCTCCTTCTAAATATCTCTTTTAATCTTGACTCTTTGAACTTTTTCACTCACTGACCTTTCTACTCTAAACTGCTCTACCTAACCCATCTACCTACCAAGCCTATTTTTAAAATACTGTCCTATCCTGTAGATGTCCTAACTATCCTCTATATAAATATCTTCTCTCTATTTTACTGACTTACTTGTTTGGAAGATAGTGAAATCCCTTATATATAATGTACTAATCTTTTGTTTTTATTTATGCTTTTGTTTTTTATTAATGTTTTGTTATACACTTTCTTAATGTTGTTTCTATTTTACTTGTGATATTAAATATTGTGTAAGCTTGGAGCTTTTCTCCTCGGGCCTCCACTGAAAATGGACATGTATCCAGTTGGACTAGCCCGGTTAACAAATGTAAAATAAAATAAATAAAATAAAATTCCTGGCCATTTAACAATGTAATAGTGCTTGCAATGAAAGGTACCAATGACATGCCTATTTGTTTCAACAAACAGGAATGATGCTTTCCAGTATGTTGGCTGATTATACTAATGGTGCTGTCTCTGTAGCTTTTATTTCTTTATTTCTGTTTTGCTATACTGTCTCGGGGGACATAGAGGGCTAATGCCTAGACTATAGGTCAGGTGACCCTAGTTCGATAAGCAGCTCAAGTACTTGACAGAGAAGGTAGGGTGCATGTGTATGTGCATCTTTGAAGATATGGCAAGGCGAAGCAGGATGTGTTTAGCCACAGTCCCTCAAGGCAAGGTGACATAGAATATGTATGCATTCTGGGGACATGATTTTGGCTCACTAACATGCAGTACAAGGGTAGCTTTCATTAGTCAGTGCACAAGAGCATGCATTCAAGGCATTGTTCTTCCCTGCAGTGATGTAGGTAGTTTGTCCCTCTGGTCAGGTGTTTGGGTTAGGCCATACAAGTGATCTCATTTCACTGTCAACAAGGGCACACTTATCCCTCATATCTGCCTGCATGATGGCCTCTCCACACAGTTCTCACCCAGATACAGTACTGGGGTAAATTCATTAGTATGGGGGGGGGGGGCAAATAGACAAATCTAATTGGAAGAGGTTTGATGGTCAGCAGTCGATGTACAAAAAATATAGAAAAATTATTTTGTTTGATTGGGTTAGTCTCTAGCCCTGTGACCTATTTTCTGAGTAGACCCAGAGGAAGTCTTGGCCAGAGCACTGAGGAAATTCCCATGACTTTTTTAATGGAGGTCACTGGAGGGCAGTTGCTGCTGAGACAACTTAGCCAATGCAGTGTGCAGGATACATCTATTTGTGAAGTCATGAAACATTTGAGCAAATGCAGCAGGAAATCAGAAACCTAGTTCCTTCAAATATGCAAGATAATTAGGCACATACATTCAAAAGTAATGTCATGTCTTCATTTGGTTCAGACAATGCTACACTTGTGCAGACATTAACCTAAAAAGAACCAGAGGATGTTAATGCAGTTCCATACGGAGATTTGGTAGAATGTTCATAGGATCATAGGAAGTTACTAGGCTACTGGCCCTCAGGCCCTTGTAAGCCTACCCAAGAATTTAGCCTATGCTTAGAGAAGTCATTGCCGATGCCCCTGACAAGCAGGGACACGGGTGGAATCCCAGGGGTATATTTTCTGTTTCCCATCCAATTATCCCAGTTGCACTTAAGAAGGGGTAAAGGGGGTACTCTGCTTGATATTGAGACGGAGTCTATTCCACATATGGGGAGTCTCTGGGACATAAATCTGTATTGTCAACAGGTCTTGTTGATGTCACACACCAGGTTGAGGCCGTGCATGTGAGTTACTCGAGTGGAGCTTGACTTGCGGATATGCAGCATTCCCATCAAGGTGGGGTCTGTGATCACCTTGTATGCCAGACAGAGGTCACCTCTGAGGAGTCTGTATGAAACTGAGCAGAGGGATAGGGCTTTTAGCCTATTTGTGTATGGTAGATGTTTGAGGCCCTGGATTCTCCTGGTGAGGAACCTCTGTGGTTTCTCCAGCTGCTGCATATGCTTTGCGAGGTACATGCCGAAAGGGGTGTTGTACTCAATAATGGGCCTTATAAGGGAAGAATACAGAGATGTTATGACCTCCTTGTCCCTGGATGAGATCACCTTACTTCTGAGGTTGGCCATGTAGAAGGCTTTCTGTACAACAGAAGCAACATGATGGTCAAAAGTCAGGTTGCTATCAACCTGGGTGCCCAGTATCTGTTTAAACATGTATGTGTAGTTTCAGGTAGCAGAATCATGCCTGATGACAAATAGGGTAGTAGGCAGATTTAAAAAGTACTTTTTAATGAGTCTCAAGGGAGAGTTACAGCAAAACAGATGTCATGATTAGCAGTCAGAATTTGTAACTGAGTGCAAGTGACTTGTGCTTGGCACTATCTATCCACCAGACAAACTTTCCAGAAAATTAACTGCATTGACTTTGCATCAGATTCATCATTGTACACTGACATGTGAAAACAATGCAGTGTTTCTGCATTGTGCAGCAAGAATAGGGGATGTTTTGCAGAAAGATTAGCGCATGTTGTCAGTCATTTGTACTGTCTGTATGCTGAACTACTGAGCAAGGGTGATGTCATTGTAGCAAGTTATGTTTGTGTGTTGCAGTGCTCTAAACAGACATCAGTTATTCATGTGGGCTCCAGCTAGAGCATTCTTTATGAATTATTAGAAGTGAATTGCATTGTGCCTTTTAATCCCATTCTGTTGTATAGTAAATATGGTGTAGGAGGCATGCTGTTTGCGGTTAGAGAGTGAATAGTACAGTGTTACAAAAAGATTGGCGGTTTGTACATAGTATTTTAACATAAATATTATATATGGCTATTGTATACGGCTTAAGTAAGATAATCTGTCTCCATACTTCTTCTAAAATTTATTTGCAAAGAAATTCCTTAAGAGAAGACTGCTACTGACCTACTGGGCAATGCTGGTTTTCATACCTCTCAAATGGTCCTGAGTTTTGCTGAATGTCCCTGGTTTTGTTACATATTTTTGCCCTATCCCTTGTAAAAGTTTTGAATTTCTGGTAAATCCTTGAGGATTGCAGTCAGTCAGTAAAGCTAACATTAGAGTTTCCTGCTTATTGCACAGAAAATGTATGTTGTTGCATACTGTTAACTTTTTAAGTGTCCCAATTTCAATAAAGTAAGTAATGAGCCTGACAGCTTAGTTGTAGTGGTGAAATTACAAGGGAAATCATTAATGACCAAGTCATTTTAAACAAAGTGCTGAAAGAGTAGATTTTCATTGTAAATGCAGTATCTTCTGTCACTATATTAATGACTAACAAAAGCGGTAGCATTGAACTACTAAAGCAAACTTCAAGTACTTGCCGTTTTAACATACTGAATGTAAAATTTTCTTGTTTTTCACTTTGAGTTTAGTATGGTTTTGAAGTGAGGAAAAGTAAGATGGGTAGGGACTGTGACTTTAATTTCCCTACACTTCCTCTGATTTGTCCAGTGTTGGCAAGGTACCAAAACAGTTTTTGCTTGCCTCATTTGGTACAGTGCACTGTTTACCTTTAGTTTTTTGGTTTTGGACCGTTTTTGAGTGTTAAACTAGTTTAACGTTTGTTCTGATCTTAATCTAACCAGTCTAGATTTTGTTAAAATATTTGTACTATCTGTACATGTGCTGCACAGGAATTGCCTATTTCTACCTCCATATCCACAGCAAATTTATGTGCAACGGAATGCAAATTGATGTCTTTCCACGTGTGATGTCAGAGCTTCTTAAGGTAATCTTTTCATAACCACCAAACCTAGTGCCCCACTTTCACCCAGTAGTCAACTAACCTGACTGTACCCCCCCCCCCTTTGCAAATTCCTGGATCCGCCACTGCTCTGTCTGACTGATGCTGATTGTCTGAATTTTATTTTGAATTGAAGTTATTCATTTAAGGTTTGGTTACTTATATTTTTTATTTCCTTTTTCTTCCCTGCCCACTTAAACAGAAACAAATCTCACTTTATACAGCTCCTTTTACTGTATTTGTGCTTTCTACCTTATTCAGATTTTTGTTATACATTCTTAGTGCTCAGTTACATATAATCTGCTGCATTTATTATTGCTTGTTACTAGCCTGATTTACATTGTAACTGTTATTCTAAGCCTCTTAGTTTCATTTAAGCACTTGGGGCTTCAAACTCGTTATCTTACATAAGGAAAGTGTGTGGTCTACCCTCATACGTTCATAGGTAGGTACTAGGCTGTCTGCCCAAAGGCATTTATAAGCCTAGCCAGAATGTGTTGGCTCTCACTACCCCCTTAGATAAGTTCCCTGTGCCTCTGTCCAGCAGAGCCACTGAAGTGATCCCCGGGGTAAACTTTGTTTCCCATCCACTCGTCAGGTTTCTCTTTAAGAGTGTTGGTGAGGAGCTCTGCCTAATGTAGATTGGAATCTTGTTCCAGAGCATGGGAAGTCTCTGGGACAGGAATCTATCCCTCCAGCATGTCCTATTTATTGTGGTGAGATTTAGATCCCTAGAGCGTGTAGTTCAAGGGGATATGGTTTTCTTTAGGTGGAGCATGTCCATCAACTCTGGGTTGGACATGCCCTTGTATGTCAGGCAGAGATCACCTTTGAGTAGGCGGTATGCAACTGAGTACAGCTGAAGTTTCTTCAGTCAAGCTGCATAGGGCATCTGTTTGAGGCCAGTGATCCTCTTGGTGGGGTACTTCTGTGGTCTTTCCAGCTGTTGCAGGTGTCTTGTAAGGTACATCCCAAATGGGGCATTGTACTCTGTGATGGGTCTGAGGAGTGATGCATAGAGGGGCACAATGACCTCTTTTGATCTGGATGCAAACTCTTTTGTGATTAGGTGGGCCACATAGAAGGATTTTCTAACCACTTTGGCAATGTGATTATCAAAGGAGAGTTTACTATCTACTTGGGTCCCCAGATCCCTTATGTCTTCTGTATTTAGGGGGCTACCACCTATGTGGTAGTTTATGGGTACTTTGTTTTTTCCAAAGGGGATGACTATGCATTTTTTGGCATTTTAGCTTGAGGCCATGGTTTTGACACCCAGTATCTGTCTCAGTGAGACCCTTTTGGAGGATGTCTGTCAGCTGGAGAGTCAATTATAGCCCCTAGTTTGCAGTTGTCGGTGAACTTGGTCAGCCATAGTACTCCAGGGCTAGACTGTACCTCTGAGAAGTATATGCCAAGCAGGAGGGGTCCTAGGACTGCATCCTGGGGAATGCCACTTGTAACCAGTTTAGAGTCAAACCTAGCTCCTGCAACTCTTACCATGTGGGTTTTGTCCATGAGCCAGTTGGCAACCCATCTCGTGATGACGTAGGGGTTTATGTTCAGGCTGGTGAGCTTGTCTATAATACCAGAATGGGGAATAGTATCAAAGGCCTTTGTTAGGTGTAGGTAGGCTGTGTAGACCACCTTTCCCTCGTCTATAGCCTTGGTAACGGTCTCAAAGAAGTCCACCAGGTTTAGGAGGCATGATCTGCCTTTAATAAAGCCAAACTGTGTAGGGTCCAGTGTTTAGAGGTTCCTAATGTCTGTTAATGAGATCCATGATGATGCACTCCGTAGCCTTGCAGAACAAGCTAGTCAGGCTTATAAAGCATTAGTTCCCTGGGTCTGTTGTGGTTCCACCTTTGTGGAGCGGAATAATCGTTGCTGTGCGCCACTCTATGGGCATGTAGCCTGTGGAGAGGCTGAGTTTGAACAGTGTGTTTAGGTGAGGGGTTAGTTCATCTTTGAGCTTGTGTAGGAAGCAGCCTGGGACACCATCCAATCCCATTGATGCTATGTTTTTGGCTTTGAAGAGGGCTGTTTTTACCTGAGTGTCTGTGATTTCAGGGGCACTACATTCTTCTGGTATGGTTATGGGCCCTTTTGGGGGTGAGGTGGGGGGTGAAGATTGCACTGAACTTGTCTGACAGGATGTTGGCAATATCGGTTGGTTCAGTGTATTTTGTGCCATTCTGCACTAACTCCTAGCAGATCTGAGAATTGCCACTTAAATTCTTGACATAGCTAAAGAATCAGTCAAACAGCCAGCAGACAATGGCAAACTGTTTTAGGTTCCTATAAACCACATAGAAACAGACTGATTTCGGCTCCAATACACTTTATACACCTTCAGTGTTTAAGGCAATACTAAAAATTATTGTTTTAAATACCATACACATTAATGTTAAACAACCATTGGTTCCTTACAAATGTTCATTCAATCTAGGTGGAAATAGTTTCTTTATTGGGCAGGCATGACACTTTATAATATAAACAGAAACGAAACAATAAACGGACTAACCATCACCCAGTTATCTGTTTTGTGACCACTTATGGCAGGAATACGGACGTTTTGCTTAATATTGTTCAGAGACATTAGAACATACTAAGTGCAGATGACTACTTTTCTACTATACTGGGGGACAGGTGCTCATTTTCATTTCATAGGGGGAGGAACATTGGGTCCCAGTTGAGTCACTGTAAGCATATTAATAAGGGTTTGGTTGACTCTAGTCAAAAGACAATGACTGGTGACTTATTAGCAGGTTGTGGACATTGTGGTCACTGTACCCACTGTAAGGTCGTTAATAAAACAATGTATTTTTCCAGCAGTAATATGGGTAATGTCTTTAACATTTCCTTTTTGTGAACTGTGGGACAGATTGGCTTATCTATTTAGCATCCTGTACTTGCCATGCCTTCTACATAGGACAGACATCCAGACCCCTTAGGATTCGTATTTCAGAACATCTAAGTGGGATTAGAAACAAAAAACTTAGTAATGCACTATATAAGCATACTATTAAACAACCCAATGCTGCATTTATACTTACAGTTATTGATAAAATTATGGGAAATAGGGCTAATAAAGCCGGATGGCATAGCCTTTTGGACTCAAAAGAAAGGAAATGGATAATTAAATTGGGTGGACTATTTTCACCTGGATTGAATATTTTTAAGGAACCAATGGTTGTTTAACATTCATTTATGTGTATGGTATTTAAGGCACTAATTTTTAGTATTACCTTAAACACTGGAGAAGGTTAAAATGTACTGGAGCCGAAACCGGTCTGTTTCTATGTGCTTTATAGGAACGTAATAAAGCATTACAGTTTGCCATTGTCTGCTGGCTGTTTTTTGACTGATTACGATTGAGTATTGGAGCTGTGCAATTACCGTACGGGCCGGAAGTTATTTTTGGTTTATAGCTAAAGAATGCCTTGTGGTTATCTTTGGAGTCCTTGGCAATTTTTCTTTCGAAGCTAGCCTTGGATGATTTTGAGGGATCGTAGTTTCTTGCTGATACTGATCAGGGATGTCTTCCCTTCTTGGTATTTTACTCTTTTCTGTACTAGTTTCCTCCTCCTATTATATAGCTTGTTTATGGCAGGGGTCCACCAGACTGGTTTCCTTTTCTTGGAGGAGTGAGTCTTGGTTTTTCTTGGGGTAGCACGATCCATGAATTCTTGTAGGTGCCCATAGAGTGCTTTAGTAAAGAATTTTGCAGCTTGGGCAGCATTATCCTTTAGTATGGGGGATTTTAAACTTTCCACCTTGGTCTTAAGTAACGTGAAGTTTGCTTTTGAAAAGTTTTTCATTGCAGTTTCTTTAACCATGGGTGGGGGCAGAATGTGGATATCCAGAGTGATTAGTTTATGATCAGATCTAACCAGCGAGGGGTTGACCTCTGGTGTGGAACACAGTCGCCCATGTTGGTGATGACCAGGTCCACTATGTTGTCACCTCTGGTGGGGGTGATGACCAGTTGATTCAGGGTATTTGAGTTTATAAATTCTAGGAATTGTTGGGCAAGGGAGTTAGTACTTGAGTAGTTCTCCCAGTTAATGTTTGGGTAATTGAAATTGCCCAATATCAGAGTGTTTGGTAGGACCTTTGTTTCCCAGTGTTTCCAGAAATGTGGAATGGGGCTCCTGGGACATGGTGGGTGATCTGTAGGAAGCTACAATTTTGAATTTCAGTTCTGCTCATTGTTAGTTGCATGTGGATGATCTCTGAAGCATCGTGCTCTGCCACTAACCTGGACGTGTGGGTATCCTTGATGAATAGGGATACGCCCTGCCTTTTGTATTTCGGTCTAGGCTTTGTGGCCGAAATGTATGGTAGGAGTTGTAGCCTGGTAGTGCTGGGGTGCTCTCTGGAGCTTTAAACCAGGTTTCTGTTACTACACATATATCTATTTTATCCATACTGAGGAGGGCCTCGAGTGCATGCATTTTGAGGTTTAGACTTCTAGCATTGAGTAGCATTACCCTCAGTTTTTTGTTACTTGTGCTATTTACGGTGGTGGGTTTGTCTTTTGAGCCTTGCCTAAAAAAGGCACTATGGGGGTGGCAAGAGCCTTGGCCAGTATTTGAAAGCCCAAGGGTGACAGGTGCAAACTGTCTCTAGTGAAGCAGCATGGCTTGTTGCGCATGTCATACCAGGCTGACTGGATCCCCTTTGAATGACACCAGAAGCTTAGCCAATTATTGAAATTGATATTTTTTTCTTTATACTGTGGTATCATTCTTGGTGAGGGCAGGATGCTACTACTCAGGGTCAGGGTCATACTGGCCTGGGCTATGTGATCAGAGAGCTCTTCCATGTCTCTTTTCATATAATCCAGGGAGGTATGGCTCAGGTCATTCACACCAACATGGACAATGACAGAATCTTATTTATACTTGTTCTGGAGTGACCCGAGTGCTTGTGCTATGTGGTGGATCCTGGCCACTTAACACAATCATGTCTCACTTCATATGGGAGAAGAGGGTAGCCTCCCCCCGTTTGAGATGGGAATTGCTGGTGAAAGTTTATTGTGTCTGCCATTCTAAAAGTGTCTTGGTTCAGGTTTAAGTATTGTGCTCCAAACCAGTTATTTTACATTAGGAAGGCTTGTGGTCTGCACTGTTGTGGCATTACTGTCTAGATAGATTCTTAAATACTTGAGCATCTAGTGAGCACATAGCTGAGCATTATTCATGATTGATCTCACTGATTGCTAGGCTCATACCTGCCTGAGATACAATAATCAGCATACTGCCTCCTCCAAGGATGATGCCATGTTACCAACAGAAAATGATAGATTTTAAGAGTTGGCATAGCTTCTGGTGTCACTCCAGGGTGGTTCGATATTTGATGGCCTGGGAAGACATGGTTAACCATGTTGCTTTGCCAGGGATGGTCTGCACTTATCCCCTCTAGGCTTTCAGATATTTGCAAAGACCTTTTCCACCCTCATAGTGTCTTTTTTAAGCAATGCCAAACTGATAAACCTACAAACTTAACTGAACCTATGAAGGAATATCTGAAAGTGGTACTGTTATGCTAGAAGTCTTGACAAGAAACTCCACTCCCTGCAAGCCTTCCTCTCTCTGGAGAGTGTAAGCATCTGTGATCTGTGTAGTAATGGAGGTGTGTTTTAGTCACGGAGAGTTCCCGTACAATACAAGGTTATAATGCCTTTCACACCTCCTAGACCAACTACTGCACAGATGGGAACTAAAACAGGAGGAGTCTGTCTATATTAAAAACAACCTCACATCCAGCTAGTTAGTGTATGACCCACTGGAACTAGTGCATGTGCAACTCCCCATAAACAAGGTGTTGTACCATATCCTTGCAACCTATAGGTCCCTCTCCATGTCCCAGGAAACCCATACTACCTATCTTAATGTACTAGGCCCTCACCATTCCCACCAATATGATATTCATGGGGGATCTCAGCTACCCCTCTGTAGATTGGGAATCCTACACCACTTGTAATGCACAAGCTCAGTGATTGCTAAACTTTAATGCTGACATCCTGGAACAGTTGGTCCATTCTCCTACCAGGTGTGCAAACATCCTTGACCTTGTACTCACGACCATTGCCCCCCAATATAATATCTTCACTTATCAGATCTGACCATAAGGCAGCACTACTTGAAATAAAAATTATATCTGGGGAGCCAGCAAAACCAAAAACCTTTAGGAACTATTCCAAGGCTAACCTCTCTACCAAGCAATACCTATGCTAAATTCCAAGCTCCCCCAAACCCAGCAAACACCATTGCTGTATAGAACAAGCTGTGCCCACTGTTAGCAAGACAACTCAAAAGGCAAGCCACCCTGGTGGAATCACAATCAGCTGGTTATACAAAAATGAAAAAAAAAAAAAATGTAGCCAAGTGTAGGAAGAACAAAGCTGTAGATAACTAAAAGCCCCATGACCAATCTAAACAGGCAGCTACCTCAAAGGCTAAATTTGAAAAAAAATGCTTCGCAGGCAAAGGACAACCACAAAGCTTTCTACAGCTATGTCTGTAACCTCTGGGAAATACACAACAATGCACAGAACTTATTGTAAATGGCATCACCACCACTGAACTGGAGGCCACTGCCAACCTTTTGGCTGACAGGTTCAGCTCAAATTTCTCCCTGCTCTCCCATCCTGATAGCCCAAAGGATATACCACATACCCGAATCCCCCCCAACCATTACTAAGGAACAGGCCATTAATGCACTTTCCAAGGCCAAGGAAACACTGCATTGATTGGCATGAATAACATCCCAAGATGTTTAATAAATAGCTTGAAACATGGCCTCTCAAGTCCACTTGAGTCACTTCAATTGGAGCCTTCAGACAGCTTTTGTGCCCAAGGAATGGAAGATGGCTATGGTCATTCCTCTGTACAAAGGATGCCCAACCACTGATCTGGGTAACTACAGGCCCATAAGTCTTACCAGCCTCATTTGTAAGGCCACAGAAAGAATCATCATGGACATGAGAGAATATAGATAACCTGCAAATGCTGGACCAATCACAGTTTGGCTTTGTTAAAGGAAGGTCATTCGTATTGAATCTGGCACGCTTTTTTTGAGAGGTTCACCAAAGCATTCAATGAATTCAAGACTGTGCACACAGCTTGGCTTCATCTGGCCAAGGCTTTTGATACAATACCCTACTCAAGTATTATAGACAAGCTCACTAATTTGGGGGTATAAACCCTTATCACTTATACCACTCAAATGTCCAGCTTTTTTGCAGAATGTCTAGATTTTTACCTCTTATTTTTGGTCTGCTCCTCACAAAAGTTGTCATTTTTTGGCAAATTCTAGAGGATTGAAATCACTAAATCATACTAAATGAGTCATTTGAGTTTAACACTTCATATCCTTCAGAAAATATATAATGAAAAATCTGTCATTCTAGCAACTTTTTAGTTTTATAGGAGCAGTATTTTTGGTATTTATCCTCTCATTCTTTTTGGCTTTGTCCAGATTTCTTGGGTTGAGAGAGTAAACACTATGCATCTGCTCCACAGCCAGCTGGCTCACTGATAGGACCCAGGAGATCAAAATAGATGAGGCTACCTCCACCAAGAGGCCAGTTGCAAACAGTCCCCTAGAGCTTAGTCCATTTTGGTATCTCTCTCTGGCTAAAGTTTATGGCTAAGTTTGCAGATTGCAAGCCAGGGGTTATCAATTCCCCTGCAGACACTAGCATTCTTCATGGCCTATCTCAACTAACAAATAGTGCCAAAGTAATGGCCCTAAAGTCAATGCCAAGAGATGTATAATTTTACCCTTTGGGAACTCTGCCATCCTGGCTAATTATCATGAAGATACACCCGTAAGAGTCAACCCGGTGGTCTGGACTCTGGGTTTGCACTTAGGCAGTAGCCTTGCCTTTGAGCACCATGTGACCAGTGGTGAGGAAATCTTTTTATGTTGCATAACTTATAAGTAATGGCATCTAGGTCCAAGGATGTCATTATCCCACTGTACTCTGCCCTTATCAGACGAATAGAGTACAATGCTCCTTTTGGTGTAAACCAGACCAGGCATATGGGGCAACTAGAGTGACCTGAGAGGTTCCGTACAAAAAGAATACAAGGCAGAATAAATTTGCTTTATGCAGAACAGCTTAAAGCCCTTTCCCTCTAATCAGTTTTCTAGATTGAGGGGTGATCTATGCCTGGCTTACAAAACATCCACATACTCCACACTTGGGGAATCTCGTATATATCTGTAAGTCAGAGTAACAGAAGTACAAGGCCTAGGGACCTGAATTTTGTCTGAGTCCTAAAAAGTACATGCTAGAGAGACAGATAAGCCTAGAAATCCAACAGCAAGACATATAGAGTTAATTAAATAACATTAGAAAGGATTAGCCTCTGACACAGATCCTCTGCTGTTGATGCACTTTTTCCAATTTGCTTGATATCTCATATCATGAATGCTTTCTGCCTTCTAAAATGTACTTAATAGAACAAGGGATGTGAAGGAGAAGCATGTCTTCAGCAGACAACTGCCTAATGGCACCCTACATATGTGTAGGCTGCCTGTAACATTAAAACTAAATGAATAGTAGCCGGAACAGATGAGTAAACGGCAGTGGAGCCACAGAAGAAATCCTGTGCTGTTGTAACAAGTGACTTAGTTTGCATGGTTCTGACTGCAGCAGTTCCATTTCATGGCTGTAAAAGCCTTGAAGTGTAGTTCTACCACAGTCTGAGACTGAGACTATGATCAGACTTGCACTTCTTGGAAATCTATCATTGTAAATGCAGTACTTATGGGGTATGACCATATCCTTAAAAGGACAATTGTATTGACTGTTGTGCAGAGTCACAGCAGAATGCCTACACTGTATTCACGGCAAGCAGTGCAAGTACTTTTCTGGCCAGTGCTGAAGAATGAGCTAAGACAGTACAGCTGTGTAAAGTCTTACCATAATGGTAGCTGTCTTTGCCTTCATCACTGCAGTATTCCTTACAAACTGGTAAACTGGCCGGATGGTTGGCTTCATGGCAGGGAATCCAAAGTATACCATTGCTTTAAGGTACACTGAACTTCACCTGCACACTCCTTGCATAGGGTAGGACATAAAGGTGACGTTCAGGCATACTATCCTTAGAACTGATTGCCCCAGTAGGAACAGTAGTCCAAGGAGAACCTGCACATCCAGGAAGGAAAAAAGACCAGGGGGATGGAGGGAGGGAATGAATACTACAGCGATGAATGCAAGGATATCTACAGTTATGGTAAGATTTTATACAACTGTACTATGTCCTTACATTCACCACTGCAGTATTCCTTACAAATGGGGGAGTGCCTAGGCTCAAGAAGAAACTTGGGAGGAAGCAGCAGAGCCCTCAAAGAGGCCATGAAGAATGGCAACAGCAAAACCAGCTCTAGCTCTGGAGATGCCATCATCTGGTAATGTTTGGTAAAGGTTATGCACAGAAGTCCAGGTAGCAGATTCAGGAATAGAATTAGCATCTAAGCTGATGAAAAAAAGCACCAGAAGAAGCCACAACTCTAGTGGAATGAGCCTTTACAGAAGGAAGGCTCATGCCATGAAAAGTGTTTTTGTTTGTGTCTTTCGGCTTTTCCCAGTTAGGGGTCGCCACAGCAGAACTCCGGTCCGCTAATGATTGGTAGTGGATTTTTACGTACTGGGTTACCAGCCCTGACACACAACCTTCAATGAAGGCAAGCCCCATTCACGTATGCCTCCACACAGAAGACGCTCTAGCTGAGAATCGAACGGAACAACTTCTTGCTATGAGGCAACAATGCTACCGCAGCACCACCACCGCAGTGTATGCCATAAAAAGTATAAGAAAAGGAAATAGCCTTTGAAATCCAAGTGGAAATAGGTTGTGGCAACAGCCAAACCTAAAGTCCTAGGATGAAAGGAAACAAATAACTGGTCAGATTTTTTGATAGCTAGTTTTATAAAAATAAAATCTGAGCTGTCTATGCACATCTAAGGTATGCAGCACCCTCACTATCAGATTGCGGAGAGGGGAAAAAAGTAGGCAAATTAATAGACTAAGTAACAACTCATTAACCACCTTCGACATGAAAGAACACCCTGTCCTTATGAAATTATGAAGTATCAAAAAAGTGGACAATCCATAAAGGCTTTCAACTCAGACTCCCATCTGGCAAAAGTAAGAACTAATAAAATTACCTTCCAAGAACAATGTTGCAAGGAACCTGAAACAGCAAGCTCAAAAGGAGCCTGAGTCAATTTTTCCAGAATAAAATTAAGATCCCTTTGAGGAGGAACAGGCTTTCTGGGAGGTCTAATATTAAGGACGCCTTTAAGAAATTGCTTAGCCTCAAATCTAGAAGCTAATGGGAGAGTTAAAGGCAGACCTGCAGAGAGAGCTGATAAGTGGGCCTTAATAGACTAGGCCAAACCAGCATTGAGCAACTCGCACAAATAAGGGAGAACCAAAGGAACATCCACAGAAAGTGGGTTCAGTTCACGAGAAAGATGCCAAATAGAAAACCTCTTCCATTTAGACAAGTAGGATTTCCTAGTAGTAGGTTTCCCGGCCTCCTGCAGAACTTGCAGCACGTCCTCAGAAAAAGGAATCTATGTGGGAGCAAATCCCTATCACCCACAGTGTCAGTTGAAGTGTAGACTGATGGGGATGGATGAGGCACCCCTTGTCTTGTGTGAGAAGATCTACCCTGTGAGGTAACTTGTGGTGATTGCCCCTGGCTAGATGCAGAACTAGAGAGAACCAGTGCTGTTGCGGCCAAAAGGGAGTCACCAACAAGATTTTGGTAGCTTCCTGTTAAATCTTGAAAAGTCTCTCGGAATGAGAGGAAGGGGAGGGAATGCATAAAAAAAATCCACTTCCAAGAATATGAGAGGATGTCCATTTTCCATACCAGAAGACCTGGGACTTTAGCATAAATAGAGGAAGTCTGCTCAGAGGGGAGGCAAAGAGATCTGCTTGAGGAGTAACCCACTGGTGAACAATGTCCAGAAAGACATCCCTGTGAAGCATCCATTCATGGGATTGAGTGAAGGACCTGCTCAGATTGTCTGCCACAACGTTCTGATGTTATGTAAACTGCCTGAAGAGCCAGCCAATACTGGATAGCCAGATCCCATACCAGAAGTGCCAGCTGGCAAAGACTGTAAGATCTCATAGCCCCCTGTTTGTGGTTATACCACATGACCGTTGTATTGTTCGTGAATACCTTGAGAGACCTTGGAAAGAAGAGGATGAAAGGCCTGAAGAGCCAGCATAAGAGCCCTAATTTTATTTGATGATGTGCTCCTCCTTCTGACAAGGTGATCACACTCCCTGAACCCTGAGGGGAGCCAAACATTGTTCCCCATCCCACATCTGAAGCATCTGTGAACAGATCCTGAGAGAGAAAAGGAGGCTGAAAGGGAGCCCTGGCTTCCGAGACAACTGCTGAATCCACCACAGAAGTTCCTTCTTGAGGTACTGGAGAAGAGGAACAGGAAAGTCTAGAGAATGCACATGCTGAAGCCACACTGGATTCAGATACCACTGGAACTTCCTCATATGGAGTTTAGCCAGAGGGAGCATCAGAATGGTGGAAGCCATGAACCCCAGAGCTCTCAAACTCCCTGGCTGTATTGAAGGCCAGGGGAAGAAGAGTTTGAAAGAAAGAAATGTGTTAATGCCTTTTGAGGAGGCAGGGATGCCAGCATTGGCACTGTTTGAATCCTGCAACCCAGAAAGATATGATGCTGAGAAGGAGTCAGGGAAGACATTTTGAAGTTTGTTCAGAACTCCAGGCTCTGAAGAAGAGAAATGGTAAAATGAAGATTTTGCAAAAGGACCTCTGGAGAAGATGCCTGAATCAGCAGGTCATCCAAATAAGGAAAGATTTGGATCCCTTGAAGCCTGCAAAAGGGAATCATAGGAGTGAGGCATTTAGTGAATATAACTGGGGCAGTAGAAAGGCCAAAGGGTAAAGCACAGAACTGAAAATGCCAGGAAGCAATGCAGAAACCCAAAAATCTCCTGAAAAAATGATGGATTGGAATATGGATATAAGCATTCATGAGGTCCAGAGACACCAGAAAGGCCTGACAGAGCAAGAGGGGAAAAAGACTGAAGGCACAACATCCAAAAGGAAGGCACCTTCAGAAAAGTGTTTAGATGGGTGAGGTCTAGAATAGTTTTCCAAGTACTGTCTTTTCTGGGCAGTAGAAACATTCTTGAATAAAACCCTTTTCCCCCTTTGAGACATGAGCACCTCTTGAATAGTACCCTGAGACAAGAGGTCTCAAAGAACCTCTGGGGAAAAGAAGTTTGTTTCCAAGGAGTCTGAGGAATACCCATAAAAGGAGGATGGGAAATCCAGACAGAACCCAAGAATCCTGGGTCATACAGAGCCAAATAGGAAAAGAAATGTGAAGAGAAAGAAGAATGTAGCTGGGAACAGTTGAATAGTCAGACAACACCTGGTTTGTCAGGAAAGAAAGGCTTAAGCATCCCTGCATTCTGAATGGCATTAACAGGTTGAGTCAGTTTACTACCCTTTTTAACTTTAGAAGGAGGGCAAGATTGCCTATGAACAAAGGTTGTCCTAGAAGAGTAGTTTCACTGAAATTTAGGCATAGGAGAAACAAAGACATGCTTAAGCTCCTGTAAAGCCTTCCCATTGTCCTGAAGAGAGCAACCACTTCACCAAATAAGAGTATTATCCAGAGGAACATCTATCAACTTAGCCTTAATATCATTGGGCAAATGTTGAAGCCAAAGCCATGAATATCTCCTCAGAACTGAACCAGAAGCAGCAGTCCTAGAAGAGGCATCTGCTGCATCATAACGACACTTGATAGAATGATTTACTACACGAGAGGAAGTCCCAAGCAAGGAAAAGAGCAGATTTACTGAGTCTGGAAGATCAGAAAGAATCTTACAAGCCTGAGAAAGAAGAGCCAAGGTATGCTTAGAGATATGGGTCTGATAAATAATAGCCTTAAAAGCTAGGGTAGCCAAAGTATATACCTTATTACCCAGGCTATCTACTGTCCTTGTCAGAAGGCAGTAACGTGGACGAAGGAAGCAATTGAGATGGCTTATCAGAGGCTACAAACACTACAGAGGGGTCAGCAGCAGGACATTTAAACAAACGTTTTATAGGGTGCCTGAGGATTGTTCCTATCAGACTTCTTGGGAGCAGAAGGCAGAGAATCCGGCATTTTAGAGGCATTGGAAAACATCCAATAAACCCGGCAAGACAGTAGGAATGGCTACATGTTTAGGAGATTCCATCTGAAGCAACTCCTAGTACCTCTTATGGATATCCAAAACCTGGCCACAATCCCCCTTAAAAAAATTTCATCATCCTAGAGATTGTCCCCAAAGGAAATTTTCTCAGAAGGATTATCTAGAGTATGAGAATCCTCCTCCTCAGACCCGTAGTCTAAAGGAGATGTAATCTGGGTACAATAAGCAAAGGGAGTCATCATCAGAATCCACCTCAGAAGAATGCACTTCTCTGGGCCTTTTAGTGGAAGAGGAGGACCAAGGAGGAGCAGGAACTCAAACCCCTTGAGGTGGCCTTAATGACAGTAAAGCATCAAATAACCCCTGAGTAAAGGCCTGCCATCTACTTTGTGGATCCCTAGGAGCAGAAGAAACATGATTATTTTTCGGTTTCTTTTTTAAGGCACATTCTTCCTAGAAAGCTGAGAAGGCTCAGACTCAGTACAGAATTCTACAACTGCAGTAGAACCTCTTCCCTAAAGAGAATCTGCAGAACCCCTCTAGACCCCTCGGAAACAATCAGTCATGGTCCCCTCTGAATGCCTGAAACAGACGCTTGCAAAGCCTCTTTGGACGTGCTGCCCACCAGATCCTCACTGGCCTCCAAACCAGACACAGTAGAAGACTCTGACAAAACAAACTGGAGAGCCACCGGATTCATAATAGCCTCACAAGAAACTCCCGGCAGAGGCTGGGTAGTGGAAGATTCTGGTCTTATCTTATGCACCTTCTTCCCTGACAGCTGATCCTCTGGGCAGGGACTTCCATCCATAGTATCTGTAGCAAGAAGTTTAAGACACAGGTTGTCAAGATACAAGGAAAGGGAAGAAAGCCTACCATGAAGAGTTTTGGGGACAAACACCTGACAAATTGAACAAGATGTATGGTAATGAGCACCACCTAGGCAAAAGACATTTATCATGGTGGTCTTTATAAGGAATCTGTCTCCCACACTGGCATTTACCCTTCCTGAGTGACATTAACCCCAAACAGCACAAAACAAACAGAAAAAGTAACCAAAAACCCAACTGGGTACTTGTCTGCAACTGTGAGGACTCCAGCAAACTGGAGAAAGCACAGAAACACCAGCAAGAAAAAAAAAAAAACTGATGGAGGTAACACACCATTTAAAACAGTGTTTGGATTGGCGGCAAAGAAGTTCTGAGGATGGTATGCCTGAATGTCACCTTTATGCCCTACCCTATGCAAGGAGTGTGCAGGTGATGTTCAGCATACCTTAAAGCAACAGTAGACTTTGGTAAGCTGGCCAGACAGTGGGCTTCATGGTAGAGAATCATGTTTGTAAGGAATACTGCAGTGGTGAATGTAAGGACATCATGCTGTTCAAGTAAATGATAGCTAATAGCACTCCCTGATTCTTGCATTTTTCACTAGAGCCTTTTGAAGGCCTGGGAGTAGGGTACAGGAGTGAGTCAACATAGAATGGAGTGAGGGGGGAGATGGGTCATAGGTATCAAATGAGGGGTCCTAGGTGAGAAATTGAGAGTAGTGACATTTATCCTTTTTCTAGATATTTGTCCAAGGAGTCTACACTCATTGGGCAACGAGGTGACCATTACACCAATGTCAACAGGTATGTGGGTTATTTACAACCAAGGATATTTGCAGCCCACATTTCAAAGCTTCAGGGCACCTTCCATGTTTCCAAATGATTAGGCTGAATTAATTATAGGCTTGAGTGACAGTTCCTTCAGAGCTTTCATGATATTCATTAGGGTATTTATCTGTGGGCTTTCAAGGCTCGACAGTTTCTTGTTTTAAATGTACTTTCTTGTTTAGGATAGTTATTATTTTTTATTTAAACTAGGAGTTTCTGTTTTAATGAACTGTCAACAAGACTTCATTGTACCTGTGAGATCCCTTTTTCCTGTCAGTTTAAAAGTTTAAATTAGGTTGTTAGTTTACCTTAATACACTTTGTAAGCCCAAGAAAATGTTTTTTTCTTTCTGTGAAAAAAGCGCTTAACAGCTTTAAAAATTTGCCACCTTATGCTGCTCATTTTCACCAGGAATGAGGTACCATTTTCAGCTTGACCATGGAACAAAGTACTCGTGCCACTGGTCCCACAGTCAGTCCTTCCAGCCACAAAAAAAGTTAAGGAAGCAGCCTTTGCTACCACAGCAGGAAAACATTTTGCTTCAGCTGCAGGTGGGTGACTACTGTGGGCAAAGCTGGTTCATCAGACCACTTTTACCCTAGATTTCTATGGTGTAGCACTTTTTGCCACTGTGGACTGGGGGGTTGGCCATGTCCTCTGGCTGTTGGGGTCCCCTCAGTGGTCAAGGGAGATCCAGTCTTATTCCTGAGTGTACAGGGAAGGCTTCCTTGTTTAGTGAGAATGCTGTGCTAATCCCTAGTGAAGTTGCTGTTGCCACTAACACTAATACACTTTCCAGTCAAAAAAAAACTGAAAGCTACACATACTACTACTCAAATTTCTCTAGATAGCAGTAGTTTACTAGATGCGGTTTGGGAAGAGTATTCTAGTAAAAGAGAGGGAAGCCACTTTTCTGGAACAGATTCAAAAAATCTAAATGTGGCCCGGAAGATGAAGGGAGAGATACAGGTTTTTCTCAAGATTCAATCTCTGAGTAGACCATAGTATCAGATTATCTGGGGGTTTCTCTTTTCTGACACTAATTCCAGAATGTGTGGGTGAACACTGAGGATTCTCAGTCCCTTTGAAAATGCTATGAGTTGTCACAGATGGAATTTCCAGAACCTTCACCCATGCCTACTGTGCAGTCAGCTTTGGAGGATGGGTGTGTCACTGCCTGCAGTTTTCCTGACAGGCAGCCTGCTGCCCTGAAAAAGGTGGATAAATTGTATATACTTTCACAGTCTTAAGTTTTTTTTACACTCATCCTAAACCCAACCCAGCAGGTATAGCTTTAGTTAATCCTACTGCTGCTAAGCATTTAGTTAATTGCAATCCTACACTTTCTGACAATTATGGGAAAATTGATAAGTATGGGAAAAAAGTGCATGCTTCTGCAACATTGATTGTCAGAATTTTGAATTGTCAGGCTCGCATATTAGTTTATTTTAGTTGTGAAAGTATGCAGAATGTTTTGTCTGCAGTTTCTCCTTGTGAGGAAAAACATGCTTTAAATGGTTTAATTCCTTTCATTTTACAGGTCACAACTCATTGTTTCAAGTGTGTATGACTTTGTTGATACTACTGTGATTTTGTTGATGCTACTAAGGGACATGGACACTGGTACTGTTTTGTAGGAGGTTAGCCTGGCTGTGTTCTCAGAATGACCCAGATAAGAAAATGACATTTTAAAGTCTCCTCTAGATATTTAAGGGACCTTGCTCCTCCCTCCCACCCTGGTATTCAATTTTTCCTTCCAGAAAGTCTTGCCTCCAGTTCCCTTTGGTCAAGGTTAAGGTAACAGTGGGAGGAAATTCTTCCTTTCCAGGGTGTAATTCCTCATCCACTAGATAAGACTCCTCTATTTCCTCCTGTCCTTCAACATAATGTTGCAGGGAGTGATAGAGCCAGTTCCTTCCCAGGTTGGGGAAACGTTTTTACTTGATGTTTTTGGTGCCAAAGAAAGAAAATGCTTGGAGACCAGTTCTGGCTCTTACTTTCCTAAACCAATTTGTGATGGGGCCCAAGTTCAAAATGCTGTCACTTCAAAACTTATTACCCCTTATTTCTCCATTACATTTCCTGGTAACAGTAGGTTTAAGAAATGTTTATCACATCCCTATTCAGCCAGAATTCAGGTGTTTAAGATTTGGTGTTTGAATCACATTATCAGTTCTCTGCCTTACCATTTAGACTAGCTGTTGCCCCCAGAGGATTATTTTTTCAAAGTGTCATGAATTTCAAACTTGGAATTCCAGCTTGGTTAATAAGTTGTTCTCCCAACATTCAAAAGTCTTTCTTGACTCCACACAGGATTGTGTTCATGGGGTGTCTGCTAGCTAGGGTTACTACCTGTCCCTCTTTGGGCAGTTGTGTCCTGCAAAAAAAACTGCAAAATGGAAAATGTCCTGAGATTTTAAGACAAAAAATATATCCCATGTTTTCCCTAATAGTTGCATAAAACAGTTATTTTCTGTCTGAAACACCTAAATATATGAAACAACATAAGTAACTCAAATGCTATAAAAATGAGCTTTTATTTGAGCAAAAAAGTGAAGTTCTGCCCTTTGCACTGGCCGTGGGTATGTTTTGTCCTGTAAAATCTCACGTTTCTACAAAAAATGTCTCACTTTGGGCATTTGAAAAGGTGGCAACCCTACTGCTAGACACCTCTGTTCAAACAGCTTTGATAATACAGGAAAATACTAGATCTATACCTAGATCTGTTTCTAGGGTTTTCCACTCAAACATTGGTCACTGCATGAGAGTTCCTCAGGATTTTGGGTCTCTTGGCATCTATGAATTGCATGATACCCTTTCAAGACTCCACATGAGAAAGAATGGTATTTGAGGTTTTTTTACCTCTAGCGCTAACACTCATTTCCTTTTCAAATCCATTTCTGGGGGTTGTCAGAAGAGAAATCACCTGTTAGACAGCAAATATCCTTAAATCCCAGTAACCCTTTCTCCTCTCCTGTTCCAAAACAGCCAGTCACAACAGATGTCAGACTTTGCTTGGGGAGTAGTTTCAGGAGGGATAAAACTGCAAGGTATTTGGGAAACGAAGGGCAGATGCAAGCCAATGAATATAAAGGATTTGCTTGCTCTGATCAAGGTATTCAACTCTGTGAATCATCTTTGGTCCCCTGGACCTCTTTAGGTTGTTAGAATAATACCTGTCATGTGGTACATCAACAACCAGGGGGGAACCAGCTCACACCCTGTTTGCAGACTAGTTTCGATAGTGAGGGATATAGTTAGTTAGTTAATCAATGGGGCAGTGAAAGTTGACACTCTGGCTAGGCTTATAAATGCCCTCAGGCAGATAGCCTAGTACTTGCCTATGAAGAACCTCAGCCCCAATAAACTTCAACTGACTGACTGAATGATGACTCCTAATTCCTTTTTTGTACCTGTTGCTTAATACTAATGGAGACAAGAAAGCCTGCTATCCAAAAAACCTGTATTAGCAAATGACAAAGGTTTTCTAGTTGGTACCAGCAGCATAATGAGCACCTGTTCAGGGCTACTGTTTATCTGGTTTTACAAGATTTGCAAGTTACTATTGTTTTCACCTTTGTTACTCTTCCAACAAGGTTCATTTAATGGCCATGTCAGCTTGTTTGCTCATGGATCTTCATCTTTCAGTGCATTCTTAATTCAAAATGTTTTGAAAGGGGTTTTGTGTAAGAGACCACCAAGGAAAAAAGTGTCTCTTGAGTTTTTTTTTTTTTTTTTGTTACAGAGGTTAATACTTGCTCCATTTTAACCAGCTCATCTGGTTGATTTCAAGTTCTTAATATGCAGAAATGTTTTTCTGATTGTTCTGACCTATGCAAGAAGAGTATCTGAGTTGTAAGCTCTTCTTGAGAGTATCTCTATCTCGTTTTCCACAGAGACTGGGTTTCTTTAAGAACAAATTTTTCTTCTGTGCCTCAAGTGGCATACAAATCTGTAGTTTTCTTTGCCCATAAAATTAGTAAGTCCCTAGGAACCTATGAAATAAGGTACTCACAAACTGAATAAACGTGACAATGGGTGTATGCGTAAAGCACACGATGGGTAACCTGTGTTCTCAAATTGGAATGTATATAATTAGAATGTCTTCTTGCAAGTACAGTATCAGAATGATTGTGTACTATATTTATAGGAATTCTGTAACATTACAGCTGTGTGTCTTGAAGCATTTTTACAGTTGCATCCTGCTGTGCCTCAAGCCATCAAATATTGCATTAATTCCAAAACCATGCTACATACAAGGTATCAGATTTTTTTTTATCTTGAAGCATACGTGATGGCAAGCACAATTACATTGATATTTGACCACTGTCAATGAGTATTTGTTAGACCTGTAAGGTGATTACTTTGTTTTTTAAAGGCTCAAGTAACACCCATTGGGAGTTAAAGGTACACATTCAAAAGAGCTGTACTGGATGGAATGAGTTAATGGTCATTCAGTGGACTCCCTATTGAAATACTGGAAATTGGACTGAAGAGTCCTTAGTCAAAAGGACTGAAGGTACAAGAGTGAATATCAGACAGCAGCCTTCTGTTTTAAACTTTTTGCAGAGTGGGCAAGCCCTCTGAGGTGGGGAGGCTAGCTGCCATACCCTCCCAAACTTGTATAAACAACCTCAGAGTGTTATACCTAGGAGAAAAGGAATTATTCCAAGAAATATCAGTCTTAAACTTACTGCATGTATGTCTGAGGTATTGGTCATTTGGTCTCCACTTTACGTGACTCTGCAGTCTCAGTACTGGCATTCTGAATGGTTACCCATTTATAGTGTTGGCAACATATAAGTACAGATCACTGAACAGTTGGATGATGTATGCTGGGTATCCACTAAGACAAGGCCTCAAAGGAGGTGTTTGTTGTATCATGAGTGAAGGAAAACATTAAAATTTGTCAGAATTAAAATTTACCTGGCAATGGCAACCAAATAGCCCATATGCAGAGTCCAGGATTAGTATCCTGCAGCACCCCTCTGAAAGAATCGGAGACATAATTTCCTACATGAAATCAAAGCAGAGGCACGTTTATGCCAGTGCTTAGTCTCCACATCACAGTATGAGAATCATTACGACTGTTTATGAACAGCTGTAATGTGACAAGGAAAAGAAAACGGTGTATTTGTATATGCAATATAAAAACTACAAGAAAAATCTAGCCAAGCTAGTTTTCACTGTGATACCTTAAACCTCCTGTAATGGAGGCCCACGGGATATATGCAAATGACCCCTTGCAGACATCAAGTTTTTTCAGCCATATAACTGGAAGTAAGGTTAGTTTATCACCTGTTAATCCCCAGTATTTAAAAGGAACTGTAATAACAAGTATACACTGAAATAAATGTATGAATGCCCACATCTATAGCTGACATAAGCAACTGGTTAGATCTGTCCCCTTTACCCATTTTTTTCTAGGAAATTCAAAGTAATAATGACATAATTGGATAAAACATTATTTAGACAGGATGCAGAAACACTCGAATGTCTAGTTTATTCACTTTGTTTTGTAGTACTATTATATATTTTAAACTTCTGATTATGGGTTTAAAAGTGTACGCCCACGTCCAGAAGTAATGCAACCAATCAACAAAAGTGCATGTTCATAGTATCATGTAGGAGGGAACTGCACTCATTAATCCACCAGTGCAATAATTTAAATATTAAAATCCTGCTTTGGTAGCAGGGAGGTTATAGGAGTAGAAGCCCCACTTAAAGTGAGTGTCCATGAATAGAATTGACTAAATGCATGCATGTCATTTTCAATGAAAAACATAATTGTTTCAATTTTAATGTAATATTGCACATACTTCATGTATTTGACAAAGGTAGATTCTGTTCAGATACAGTTTGCATTTATTTGTCACATTTTGAAAAATGATGGATTTACACATAGTCTAAGTATGATGTAAGCTAACCATAGAAAGTTTATACTTCTAGTTCTAACAATAACAAGACAATGTCATATGTAATTCCAGAACTTCTGTAAAGAAACACTGGCTCAACTATACCATCTCCATTAACTTGTAACATAGATCATTCCATATCTTCATGTGCATATCGGTACAGGACAACAGGCACTGAATCTCATCTGTATGACAGCTGGTGATTAGTTGCAGACTAGAAACAGAAATATCTTGAAAGTGAGGTGCTGTGCAAAGTGACTAAGCAGATGTGGTGTTCCCATGGTTGTAGGATTTTTGATACTCTAGTCTCATACTGCTGCTTATCCAAGATGGAGGCCTACCCCACAGTGTTCACTCCAACATGAACAATGACAGTGTCATACTTAGGCTTTCACCCCCTTACAGTATTTTGAAATTCCAAATTTTGTCCCCATGAAGGTTGGACACTGCCGCAAATGACTTAGAGGCTAGTGAGGTACACCTGTCTTATGGAATCACAAACTACTAAGATGTCTTTGGGGTTGTTGGGTAACAATATCTGGCTGATGGGTTTCAAGTCTGTTTGCTTCCATTTTAGCCATACGTATCTTAGTGATGAGGACTCTGACTGCAGTGGTACAGTGGCTATACATTTCTGAGTTGTGGCTTGTGGGAGAGTGACATATGAATGTTGACTTCTGCTTTTGTTCATATTATTGCTTTTTTATCTACCAGTTTTTGGTTAATGCACTGTGTTGCTGGCAAGACGTTGCAGTATACTGGTACATCCCCTTCCTTGACCACTACTGGTTGCAGTTCATATCACTCTGCAACTTTGTATTTGTAATACAAGCTGAAGTAGTCCATTTTTATTTTATCGGGGCATCTTGTATTTCTGTTTAACTTGCATTAGGCTTTGGTCACACTATCTGTGATGGGTGTTAGGAGATTATCTCTTACTGCAGACATTGCTGCTCCATGCTGATTGTAATAAGCTGAGTTTGGGAACCTTGTGAGGATTACTGTTCATGATCTCTGCTGTGCAGTATGCCACACACACACACCAGATGGGTAAAAATAAAATAATAAATAAAGGTGACCTGGGGCACATTTAAAGGATTATATCTCTCAGATTATCTATGAATGCCTCTCAAACTCTGCGACTGAAATAAATACTTTTGATGCATCTGCTGAAGCTTTCTGTTTACCTGGCATGCCTGTCTTGTTGCCATTATTTCCATTGGAAGAAACCAAATGAAACAGAGACTGCAGTTAATTTAAATGGGCCACTTGTTTCAGTCCCAGAAGTAGATGGTGTGATAAAAGTAAGCAAAATTTGCCATGTTGTACACGTGAATAGTCAGTGCTCAGAGAACAAAGCTGATGTACTCTGAGAACAAAGCTGATGTAATGTGATGAGTTTTATTGACAAAAAAACATATAAAATAGTGTTGCATGCTGCAAAGTTATTTGTTAGCACTATTAAATATGTTAATTCCTCAGCTCATGCTGTGTAACAGCAAGTTAATCATAGACTGTAAGAAATGTAGAGATAAGTTCTGAATGCAAAAAAAAAAAAAAACAAATGAGCATTTCATAGAGCTTGGAAGTAAACACTCCATTTCAACTTTGTAAAGACATTTCAAGGCAGGTCCATTGTCCTAAGATAAAGTACTTTAAACAGGACTCTGATAATGTACCAGGATACTAGAAAGTAAAATCAAAGTAGTTTAGATAAGTACCGATAGAGAATGACAACTTTATAGCATTGTATTAGAAAAGTAGCTCACAAACTGGTCTGGGCAGAAGTCTGTATACCTTCAGTGATTGGCTTGGGAGCACCTCTAGGCACAAGACAGGTGCAGTGTTTGTGGCAACACCAACACAAACTAGAGCACATCAGTGTCAGGGAAATGAGGACAATCCTCCTGGCTCTGGGAGCCTTTTCTCCTTACCTACACCAAGGCCTACTCAAGATTTTCACGGACAACACTACTGTCCTGTGGTATCTCAACAAACACGGAGGGACCAAATCCTCCGTACTCTGCAGACTAGCCATGCAGGTATGGGAGCTAGCCGCCTTCTAACGGATGAACCTACAGTCAGTTTAAATCCCCTCCCTTCACAACGTCCAGGCACACACTCAGCAGGACCATCACAAACAACCACGAATGGATGCTTTACAGAGATCTTCCTGGTCCACCAGTGGGGTATACCTCAAATAGACCTGTTCACCTCCTCCACCAACAGGTAACTTCCTGGCTGTTGCACCAGGACACCAGCCCCCAAGGCACTGTCAACAGATGCCTTCTCAATTTCATGGAAGGGGAAATTTCCTGCATGCTTTCCCCCCTTCCCATTAATTCAGAACATGCTGCTGAAAATTCTGCAGGACAACCGAAAAATATTGATGGTGACCCCCTATTGGCCAAGACAGCACTGGTTCCCCCTCTTACTTCTGTCCAAGGGCAATCACCACAAGTTACCCCCCTCAGTGGACCTGCTCACACAGAACAAGGTATCTCGGATACATCCACAGTGGCAGTCTTTTAACCTCACCCTGTGGCTGATAGGATTCTGATCCCCTTTAGACACCTGTACGAGGACGTGTTCATTGTCCTGCAGGAGGCCAGGAAACCCAATACCCAATCTTACCTATCCAAGTGGAAAATATTTTTCTTATGGTGTCACAAAAGACAGCTGGACTCGCTGGAAAGCAACGTCCCTCTAATCTTGTCTTACCTGTGTGAACTACTGCAGACAGGACTGGCCTACTCTTCTGTAAAAGCACACCTGTCCACTATCTCTGCCTGTCTTCCCCTGGAAGCACCCTTAGCATCCAGATTACCTTCAAAGCTGTTCCTCAAAGGGGTCCTTCATGTTAGACCCCCAGGAAACTGACCCCTCCTCCATGGGATCTCAACTGTGTACTGGAAAAGCTTACCCTGGCTCCCTTCGAACCAGCGGCCAAAGCCTCCTTAAAGTTCTGCACCTGGAAAACTGTCTTATTGGTGGCTCTTACCTCAGCCAGAAGGGTCTCAGAGCTACAAGCTCTGATGGCTGACCCACCATTCTTTATTTTTCATCTGGACATGGTCTCCCTCAGGACTAACCCCTCCTTTGTGCCCAAGGTGGTGAACGACATGTCCTTGAACCAGTCCATCCACCTACCAACCTTATTTCCTAACCCACAGGGGGATAGTGAGAGAGTTCTCCATACCCTATATGTTCACAGACACCTGAGGTTTTATCTCCATAAAACCAAGTCTATTAGGAAACCTGGCCAACTGTTTGTCTCCTTCTACCCCAGGGCTCTGGGGAAAGTGGTGGCCAAACAGACCATTTCAGCCTGGATCTCCAATGCCATTGCCTTTTGCTACCAGTACTACGGTAGAACATTGCAGGGATCTATTAAAGCCCATTCCACAAGAGCTATGGTCTCTTCAGGAGCCTTTTTTAAGGAACTAGACTCTAACACTATCCTTTAAGTTGCTACCTGGTCCTCAGTACACACTTTCACCAAACACTACAACCTGGACCAAATCTCTAGGGCCCGAGCAGGATTTGCCAGGGCTGTCCTCCATGGTTTCCTGAAAAGCTCTACCAGACTACCACCCCATTCTTAGAGACCTGTGGCAGTCACCCATATAGTTTCATAGCTTCATAGTTTAGTACTAGGCTATCTGCCCTGGGGCATTTTTAAGCCTAGCCATAGTGATGTGGCTTTCGCCACCCCATGAAATGGTACAAAAATGCACAAAAATGTACAGAATAGATTTAGAATACTGTGCCTCTGTCTAGTAGTGACACAATGAAGGCCCCCTTATATAATATAATTAGTTTACTGTGCCCCTGTCTAGCAGTGACACAGATGTGACCCTTGGGGTAAACGTATGATCTCCCATCCACTCATCAAGATTTCTCTTGAAGAGAGTCAGTGAGGGGCTCTGCCTAACATGAACTGGGATCTTGTTCCAAAGCATGAGAAGCCTCTGGGTTATGAATCTATCCCTCCAGCATGTCGTATTCATACTTGTGCCGAGGTTTAAGTCTTTAGCTCTCGTGGTCTTGATGGATTTGGATTTTTTGAGGTGGAGCATGTCCATCAGATCCTGATTGGACATGGCCTTGTACATCAGGCAGAGATCACCTCTGAGCAGGCGGAATGCTACTGAATAGAGCTGGAGTTTCTTTAGTCTGGCAGAATAAGACATATGTTGGAGACCCTTGATCCTCTTGGGAGGTACTTTTGTGGTTTCTCCAGCTGTTGCAAATGCCGGGTGAGGTACATACCAAATGCGGCATTGTACTCAATCATGGGTCTGAGGGAGGAGTATAGGGGCACAATGACATCCTTGGATCTGGATGTGAATCCCTTCATGATGAGGTGTGCAAGGCAGAATGTTTTTCTAACCACTTTGGCAATGTGGGTGTCAAATGAGAGGTCGCTGTCGACTTGGGTCCCTAGGTCCCTGATTACTTTTTCCGCACTCAGTGGGTTGCTGTCTATGTGATAATTTGTGGGTACTTTGTTTTTCCCAAAGGGGATGACTATACATTTTTTGGCATTTAGTTTAAGGTCGTGACTCCGGCACCAGTTGTCCGTTTCTGTGAGGCCTTTTTGTAGGATGTATGTGTCCGCTGGTGTATCGACTATGGCACCTAGTTTGCAGTCATCTGCGAACTTTGTCAGCCACAACCCTCCCATGTTTGCTTTAACATCTGAGAAATAAATGCCGAACAAGAGGGGTCCCAGGACAGATCCCTGTGGGACACCACTTGTGACTGGCTTTGAGTCTGACATTGCTCCAGCGATTTTAACTTTATGGGTTCTGTCCTTTAGCCAGTTTGCAACCCATCTAGTGACATAAGGGTTTACGTTTAAGCTGGTGAGCTTATCTATGATGCCTGAGTGGGGTATTGTGTCGAAGGCCTTAGCCAAGTCCAGGTAGGCTGTATGGACTGCTTTGCCCTCATCAATGGCTCTAGTGACTGTTTTGAAAAAGTCAACCAGGTTCAAAAGGCAGGATCTGCCCTTTACAAAGCCGAACTGGGTGGGGTCAAGTGTCTGTAGGTCCCCTATGTCTCACTTTATGAGTTCCATAATGATTCTTTCCATAGCTTTGCAGACCAGGCTGGTTAAGCTTATGGGGCGGTAGTTCCCAGGGTCTGTAGAGGTACCCCCTTTGTGGAGTGGGACCACTGTTGCTGTACGCCAGTGTTCAGGTACATATCCTGTAGTAAGGCTAAGGTTAAATATCATTTTTATGTGCGGGTTTAGCTCCTCTTGGAGTTCACGTAGCACGCAACCCGGGATACCGTCAGGTCCCATTGATGCTGTGTTTTTAGCTTTGTTGAGGGCGGTTCTCACTTGGACATCTGAGATGACAGGAGATTACATTCAGCTGGGATAAGTATTTCTTCTTTTGGGGGTGAGGGAGGGGAGAAATTTGCACTGAACCTGTCAGCCAGAATGTTGGCAATATCTGTGGGTTCAGTGTATTTTTTGTTGTTTTGAACTAACTCTGAGAATATCTGAGGGTTTCCGCCCAGGTTTCTAACATAGCTGAAGAAGGCTTTGTGGTTATCTTTAGTGTCCTTAGTGATTTTTCTCTCAAAGTTGGCCTTGGATGTTTTTATGAGAGAACGTAGTTTTCTGCTAATGTTGATCAGAGGTGTCTTCCCTTTATGGGATTTTGCTCTGACGTGCAGTAGCTTCTTTCTTTTGTTATACAATTTGTTAATGGCTGAGGTCCACCAGACAGGACGCTTGCCTTTGGTGGAGAGGGACTTGGATTTATTTGAGATTGCATGATTCATGCATTCTTGGAGTTGTCCATAGAAAGTATTTGTGAAGGATTCAGCATTGTGGGATGTGGTATCCACTGGCCCAGTGGGCTTAAAGGATACCATCTCAGTCTTAAGAAGAGTGAAGTCTGCTTTTGAGAAGTTTTTCACTGTGGTCTTTTGTGCTGGGGGTGGAGGTGGGATATGTATATCCAGGGTGATTAGTTTGTGGTCAGATCTCACTAGTGAGGGGTATACCTCCCGTGTGGAGCATTTTGTCCCCATGTTTGTGATGATCAGGTCTAGTATATTATCTCTGCTAGTGGGAGAGGTGACTAGGTGTTCCAGTGCATTTGAATTTATGAATTCCAGGAACCTTTGGGCTAGGGTGTTAGGGCTAGAATAATGTACCCAATCTATGTTTGGGTAGCTGAAGTCTCCCAGTATGATGGTATTTTGTGATACATTCATATCCTCCAATATCTTCAGGAAGGCTGAGTGGGGTTCCTGAGATTGGGAGGGTGGTCTGTAACATGCTACCAGTTGTATAGCAGTTTTGCCTATGGTTAGTTGCACCTGTATGGTCTCTGATGCTTCATGTGTTGCTACTAACCTGGAGGTGTGGGCGTCCTTGATGAATATGGACACTCCCCCTCCCTTTGTGGTTCGGCCTGGGTTTTGGGGCCGAAAAGCATGATACGAGATATAGCCTGGTAGCGCTGGGGTGCTCTCAGGAGCCTTGAACCAGGTTTCAGTTACTGCACAGACGTCGATGTTCTCCATACTGAGGAGTGCATCGAGTGCCTGCATCTTGAGATTTAGTATGTGGGATACTGCAACATAGGAATAGAAAGACATAGAAAAGTTCTGTGAAATCTTACCATAAACAAAGATGTCCTTCTCTTCCATGTTGCAGTATTCTTTCCCACCCTCCTTCCCCTCCTGTCGGGTTGAACTTGCTCCTCCATGTGGCACTGAACAGCTGTGCCCTTTTAGGACTGGCTCCGACTGGGGCTTCTGTTCTGAGGGCTGGTACGCACAGACGTCACTTTTATGTCCCATGTTCCTGTTAGCCACGTCAGACTTCAGACTACCAGGAGGGACTTAAACTGTGGGATACTGGCTGGACGCACGCGAAAGATGGGTAAACCCATATGTGGAATACTGCAACATGAAAGAGAAGGACATCTATGGTTATGGTAACATTTTACACAACTTTTCTTTCTGTTTAGGGCTGAAGCATGACATCTGTAACTGCCAGTATTGTGCCTGTTTTAATGACAGGGCTATTAAGCATAGAGCTAACTCAAATAGCTTAAAGTAAGTGGTCCTAGGCCTAGTAGTGTGATGACATCCGCTTCTTATCAAGTGGCCACTTCCCCCCACCCCAAAAAAAGAAAAAAAGAAAACATGCAGTGAAAAGCATTTGGAGGAGGAAGTTGGGGACTGACTTTTCATTGCAGTTTGATAGTCATCACAGAGGAGGTACTTTTGCAGCCCGTCATACCACTTTTGCAGCCCGTCATGCCAATGAATAGTGGACCCAAGTCCACAACTCTAGCCTTCTGGAGGCTGCCATGTCTTCCTTCCCATCCACATCGTTGGAAGCCGAAACCAGACAAACATCACTTAGTTCCGAAGCTGACTTGAAGTCCCTAGTTTCTGATGCCTGGGCCCTAGTCATGCAGGGAGAGGGCAGAATCCCTCTTGTTATAGTAAGGGAAGACATCCCTGGGGACCGGATTGAGGTTACAGCTACCCTGCAGGCTGGCTATGGAATTCTGACAGGTAGCTGCCTTTCACAAGTATAGCTACCACAAGTAACCTCCTCCATATTAGGGCAGAACCATTTAGCTTTCAGTCTGAGCAAATGTCTCTCAAGCCCCCCAAAAAATGGATGTTGGAGAGGGCCCTTCCTCAACCTAGAGTGCATGTGGGATGTGCCAGAAATGAATTTTTTTGCCTCTGTTGAAAAAAGGCAACTCAAAGCTCTGCCTCAGAATTCCTCAAAAGGGAGTGTGTAGGACAAGACTGTCTTCTCTTGGATAGGCCTTTTACCTTATGCCTTCCTATCATTACTCTTAATCTCCATGGTTCTGCAGAATATAAGGGAAAATTGTGCAAAAGTGTTTGTGATTGCACCACACTGACCCAGACAACATAGTTTTTCCCTGCTGTCATAATTCAGTGGTGGAGAGTCAGGATATTATTAATATATATGGACCTTCTTACTGAAAATAAAGGGTCTGTCTTTCACCCTAACTTATTCTGTGAACTTGACAGGTTGAAGGATTTGGTCTTAGTTCCTTCTAGACATAATTTTTCTGAAAATGGGATTTCCATTCTAAAATAAGCTGGAAAACCAAGTAACAGGAAGTTGTGTCTTGCTCAGTGGAAAAGGTTTTCAGTATGGTGGAAAAAGACATATTACCCAGAGTAACCACATTAAGCTAGGTACCCAGAGTGACCACATTAGGCTAAGTCCTGGAGTACTTATCTTACTTTGTGCAATGTGGGTTTTTCCTACTCTTAAGTTAAGGTTGACAGTTGGCATTTTCTGCATTCTTGTTCGTCCCCCACTGCTTGCTTCATCCTCGTATGAAGCAGTCCGTTAAGGGATGTTCTACTTAAGATCCCCAAAGAAATCTTATCCCTTCATGGGACTCAACTTTTGTATTAGAAAAGCTTTTCCTACCTATGTTTGAGCTAGCCACCTCTACTCATGTCAAAATGCTGACGTGGAATACCCACTGTCTTGCACTTTGTGGCTTATGCCAGGCGTATTTCCAAATTGCAAGCCCTCCCTCATCATCCACAAAGACAGTCACCCTTGGGTCTAATTCTTCTTTTATTCCCAGGGCTCTATCACTGATTTCCCTAGGCCGTTCATTTGTTAGTCTTTTTTTTTAAATCCCCAACTCGAGAAAACTGGTAATCCAGAAAGCTCAAGTGCTGTCTTGTATCCCAACTTTGACTCCGAGGGTAACAGGACTAACAAGAAACACTGGTCACATTAGTCGTGTAAGAGCCTCTTACAAGCAGGCACTGTAATTCTTTTTACCAAACAGGAGAAGATTAGTCTTTCATAATGTATTTCAGGAAGTATGAGCCCCATAAAAGTACATGTGATACAAGCATTGTTTGGGACAAGTTAGATTGGAAAGAGTTCTGTAATAAAGCTTTCTTAATTTACGTCAAGGAATATGAGCCTCACAGAGCAGACACAACATCTCGCATTACAAGCGATACGAAACACTGTAATAGTCTGCTAATAACCTTGTAAAAGCAGGCATTTTCAATGATCAAAATGTGAGTCACTCTGTTAAGCTCAGGTAAAATGCTTTTTGTAAATATAGTTCAATAGTGGTAGCTCGTGATGGTATGTGCGCGTTTTTTTTTTTTTTTTTGTAGTTAAAAAAAAAAAAAAAACATAAAAATCGTTGAACTAAGTATAAGGCTCCATGGTCTGCTAAACTGGTAAACTCTCACTGGTCTTTAAAGAATGTTCAAATAAGTGAGTGACCTCTAAGCTTTGGATTGGCTCCTTGTTTTGTCCATCACCCAGGTCTTCCTCCAGTCACCTCCTCTGGACATTCACATCATTGTCTGTAACTGACTTTAAATAACTGACCTGGTGAATATAATTTATTAGAACAAGAACACTTGTCCATTTACCTGCTTAACTGAATAAACTACTTGAAAGTTCAACAAGGTGTCCATTCATAGGCTCATAGGAGGTTACTAGGCTAAATGCCCTGGGGCCTTTTCAAGCCTAGCCAAGAGTTTATCCCCAGAAAGAAACTTCAGTCAGCATCTATCGCCCCTGTCAGTGAGGGACACAGGTGGAATCCCTGGGACATATTTGTGGTTTCCCATCCACTCATCAAGGTTGCGCTTGAAGAGGGTCAGTGAAGTACTCTGTTTAACGTTTATGGGAAGTCTGATCCAGAGATGGGGCAGCCTCTGTGAGACAAACCTGTCTGTCCAGCAGGTTTTGTTGATGTCGCATATTAGATTTGGGCCTTTTGAGCAGGTAATGCACAAGGAGCATCTCTAGTAGGGCAGGGTCAGAGAGTGCCTTGTAGGCAAGACACAGATCATCTCTTTGCAATCTTCTGTATTCCTCCAAGAAAAATAATCCTACTACAGTGTAAAAAACAAAAAGAAATGCGTATACACTGGAATCACATCGAGGGGGGGGGGGTGCTTAAGCAACAAAATTAATCCAAGATTTTAATAAAAAATTAAGCACTTTTGTTCATTAAGAATTTCATCAGAATCTAGCATTGCAGTTGAACTTCATTAGCAGGCCATGCCTATTGTTCACATCATGGTTTTTACTGCAAACTGCAGCTTGCAGCTGCAGTGTTAGATTCTGACGAAGTTCACTTTTAATAAAAGTGCTTAATCTTTTATTAAAGTCTTGGATTTACTTTGTTGCTTTAGTGTTTTTTTTTGTGTATGTGTGATTCCAGCATATACCTCTGTCTTTATTCCTCCCACAGGAAGGGCATCACAGAGGGAGAGAGCGAGTCTCCTAGATCTGCTATCTTAAGTTATCTGGCCTTATCCTTTGTACTTAACAAGGGGGGGGGGGGGTCTTGTATTCCTTTGATGTTCATAGGCAGCTTAGTTTATACTTTCAGAGGACCACATTTCCCAGCAGGGCTGACCAACTTCTGGTGTCACTTGTAGAAGACAAGGGAGGGAGACCAGTGGGAAAGTAGACCATCTCCATGTGGATAGCCGATTGCATCTTTTTTTGCTCCAACAACAGAAATAGATCCCCAGTACTATAAAGGCCCACTGTGCAAAGGCAGTGACCACTGCCATCTCAAAAGGGGTTCTAACTCTGTCAATCCTTGGAGCAAGTTGTTCCTCTGTTTACACCTTCACAAAGTATTATAACATTGGAGCCATCTCTAGAGCCAGAGTAGGTTTTGCCTCTGCTGTCCAGCAGAGCCTTGCTTTTCCAGCAATGATCTCTTGCCAAGCAACCCCTCTTTTAGCTTTGTGAGTCTCCCCACAACTCAGTTCTGTAACTGACTAAGATGACCAAAGTACAGTATCCTTTTTTTCCCTCCTAACCCTTTTTTCCTACCTGCGGTTGAAGTAAATTGCCCTATCACTTCTCCCACATCAGCTTTACCTTCTACTCCTACTCAGTTTTCAGTACGTTTGGTCTTGCAGATCAAGGCTATAATGCATTCCAGACATTTAGACCAGATACTACGCAAACGGGGACAAAAGGTGGAGGGGCTTTGATTTAGATTGGTCTAACAAGACTGTGCACTTTTCCACATTCAAATCACAGTAGGCATAATCCCATACCATTTTCTTGCAAGCTGTAGGTCCCCCCTTGATGAACCAGGAAACCCACAATATGTATTTAAAGTTATTGGAAACATTCACCATCCAAACCAGTAGCATATTCAGGAGTGACTTTAATTACCCTGTTATTAATTGGAACAGGCATCAGGATTCCTGGATTTTGTAAACACAAACTGCCCGGACCAGATTGTCAATACATCGACCAGGGATGCAAGCAGACAGGGTCTGGTCCTCATTAATATGGGAGAGTGGTGCACACCCCCTAGTGCAATGTCTTCTTTGGTAAGGTCAGACCGCAAAATGGTCTCCTTTGAAATAAAAATAAAACCTGAAACCCCAGCTAACCCTGGAATGTTCAGGAACTGCTCAAAGGCTGAATTCCTACTATTAAGTGATAACCTGGCAAAATTGCAAGCCCCATAAACCCTGAGAGTACTGCTTCCTACACAGAAACCCTATAAAAGAATGTTAACTGCATAAAAGCAGCTGTATCCATCAGGAAGTATAGAACTAACTAACTAAAAAAAAAAAAAGGCTGCCATGGTAGAATCACAGCATCAACAGGCTGTATAACACAATGAAGAAAATCATTGCAAAAATTAGGAGGTATAATATCCAGCAGGATAAAAGCATTCTCATCAAACTAAACAAACAACTTGGAGGACAAATAAAATCTACCAAAGCCAAATTTGAGGTAAGTTTGGCCTCCCTGGCCAATGACAACCTCAAGGGGTTCTTTAGCTATGTCCATAACCTGAAAGGCAGTATAGAATTGTGTGCAAAGCTCATTGTTAATGGAGCCACCTATACTAAGCCAGAAGGTATAGGAAACCTACTGGCTGTCAGATTCAGCTCCAGCTTTACCGCTCTCCCCTTCAACTTCCCCTTAGGAAATACCATCAAATATAACCCCCCTACTATCACTAGGGAACAGGTCTATAGTCTGTCTAATGCCAAGAACACTTCATTAGTGAACCTAGACAATATCCCATGATGCCTTCTAAATAACATGTGGTCTGTCTCTCTCTGCAGTTGTTTATTTTTTTATTTGTTTCACAGAATGCTGTGCTCTCTCTCATATTTTGACTTCAGACACTCCTACTAGTCCCATCTGTTCAGCTGTAGCCCATTCTAGTGTCACTAGCTCATTCTACCTAATACAGAGAGAACGTTTGAGAAGGGCAAGCCACTTAGGTCCTTAACCTTGAATTATCTACTGTCTCTCTTTTCTCCTTTTCCACTTTATATAAAAGAAATTCTAAGCTTGTTTCCTGCCTTTCCTGTAACTAGTCTAGTCCAGATACAGATTTGCTGTATCCAGGACTGTTTGTAAGCTTCTGAGCCCCCCCCACCAGCCTTTCTGTGTTGGAGGTTAATCTTCTAGCTTATCAGTGGGAGTGGAAAGCACTAGGTAGCCTGTATACCACAAGAGGAGTGGTTTCTGGCCCAGAAAGTGTAGTTCATTGGCCATTTGGGCAGTTTTTTTCCATCTGTTTCAACTTTCTGATTTAAAATCCCGCATTTGCGCTCATTTCCCACCTTTCCTATAACTAGTCCAGATACAGATTTGCTGTATCCAGGACCGTTTGTAATCTTCTGAGCGGTGCCAAAGTCTGCTCTTCAACTTTTCCCTTAGATCTGCTAGTTCTCTCCTCTACTGCACTTTTACTAGCTTATTAGTCTAGCACGTTACCAGAATTCTTGTAGCAATTATTGTAGCACACAAAAGTGCTACCAGCACTAAACATTCTACAAGGAAACCGCTCCAGTACTTATTAATGCCCTCCCCTCCAGGCATGTCTAAAGGTCAGTTCCCTGTCCTTTCTCCTATTAACCTGCTGAACTTGGGCATCCTGAGGCAATGTAGCAACTGCCTCATGTACACAGACAACCCTCTCCTCTTATCTCCCAGCACTTAGACTCGCGAGAGATGCACTTATATATCCAAATTGGAAGCCACGCACTCTCCAGCCAAGACCGGAATAGCTGGTCAGGAGGAGAAGGTCAACACTTGCACCACACCACATGGAACACACAGCCCTCCAGAACACGCACCGGCATTGCCTTCACATAAAAACACAAACCACGCACCCACCTTTGTGGAGGCTGTCAATAAAAATATCCAAACAGCAGACACCTCCAAGGCAGAAACGCACCTGACCAATACAACACTAATCATGAGCAACACAACTCTCCTAAACAGTGTGCCACTCAACCAAAGCCCCTAAGGCAAAAGAGCATGAGGCTCACTGATGTCTCACTCACTAGGTTGAATAAGGAGAAAGTAACAGCTGCCTGTCAAGTGCCAGGATCCGCCACATAAAGCATGCACTTGGGTCCCTCAACAACATGTACAAATATGACTCTGTCGTCGTACATGCTCCCTGGACTACATGAAGAGAGACATGGAGGAGCTCTGATTATGTAGCCCAGGTGGATATGACCCTAGCCCTGAGCAGCATCCTACCATCACCCAGAATGATACCACAGTACATGCAGAAAATGATTGATTTCAACAATTGGTTAAGTTTCTAGTGTCATTCTAAGGGGATCCATTATCTGTCTTCCTGGGATGACATGATTGAAAGACCTTGATGCTTTGTCAGAGATGGCCTGCATCTGTCATCCCTGTGCTTGTGGATACTGGCAAATTCTCTTGCCACCCCTATAGTGCTTTTTTTAGGCGATGTTCAAAAGACCAAATTACTACCATAACTGCTACACACAAATGCAATCTGTGGGTCTTGCTCCTCAGCACTAGAGTTCTAAATTTCAAAATGCACTCGCTCAGAGCACTCCTTAAAATGGAGAACATCGACATTTGTGCAGTAACAGAGACCTGGTTCAAGGCAGCAGAAAGCACCTCGGCACTACCAGGCTAAAAAACTCATTCTACACCTTTCGGCCCCAGAACTTGGACCGAAGCTCCAAAGGCGGTGGTGTGTATAAGTAGTGATGAAAGTTTTTATTCTTGCCATTCAAATGAAATTGTGAATGCTTATTGTCAATTAAATACAGAGGGTGTCAAAGTGAAAAGTGATTTTATGCCTCCACAAAGAAATGAAAATATTAAACACTTTGGCATAACAATTACTCATAATATTGAAAATGAGTTTTATTCATATTTAAAAAATAAAAAGAATGTAAAATATAAAATGAGTAAAAAAGAATGGGAATGGCTTAAAGGACTAAGCCAAAACAGGGAATTAATATTCAAGCCAGCTGACAAAGGTTGCAAATTGGTTATTTTAAACTATGTACAGTATTTAACAATGTATTATTCACATTTAAATAATGAACAGATCTATAAAGAAGTGGGAATAGAGGAATATAAACAAGCAGAAAAGGAATATAGTGATTTAATTAATAAAGGACACAGACTTCATTATTTCACATATAAAGATGTACAGCAGAAATTTAAGATCAAGAATCCTAGTATGGCACAATTTTATTGTGTTCCTAAAATACATAAAGATCTGCTGAACCCACCGGAACGTCCTATAGTGTCAGCATGTGGGTATTTTTCTTATAATTTAGCTTGCTTTTTGCATGAATACCTTTTACCCACAGTAAAAAAATGCCCTCATATATCAGGGATGTGTTTGATCTGCTGGACAAAGTTAAGAATATAATATGGGAAAAGGATATGTATTTCCTGGTAAATGATGTGGTAAGTCTATATACCAATATTAAACATCAGGATGGAATAAAAGCTATCAAGTAGTAGAATATATAACAGATCTGATTTTGGTATGTCTTAATAATAATATATTTGAATTTAATGGAAGTTTATGTAAGCAGTTACAAGGAACATCAATGGGGGTGCTTTCGCTCCTAGTTATGAAAACATTTTTATGGGCTATTTTGAAAGTCACTACATTTATAGAAATACATTCTTTAATGTATGTACATAGATATTTTTGATTTATCGATGATTTGATATTTATATGTAAAGGTGGACATGATCAGGTTAACAGGTTTTTAGATGAGTTGCATGAGGCACCAGAGAGCACCCCTGCAATACCAGGCTACAATTCTTACCACACTTTTCGGCCACAAAACCAAGACCGAAACATTAAAGGTGGAGAAGTGTCCATATTCAGCAAGGATATTCACATCTCCAGGCTAGTTGCCCGACACAATGCATGTGAAATTCTCCAGCTGCAACTAACACTAGGTAAGACTGCAATCCAAATTGTAGCTTGCTACAAATCCCCCACCATGCCCCAAGATTCTCATTACACCTTTCTAAACATATTGGAAAATATTAAGATGCAACCAAACATCCTAATACTGGGTTATTTTGACTACCCTGCCATTAATTGGGAAAACTACCCAGGTACCAACTCCTTTTCCCAACGATTCTTGGAATTCATAAAGTCCAACGCCCTGGATCAACTAATCCATTGACCCATCAGGGGCTCCAATATCCTAGAACTGGTCATTACCAACATGGGAGATAGATGCTCCACACCAGTGGTCACCCCCTCATTGGTCAGGTCTGACCATAAGAAAATCACCCTTGACATCCACATCCCACCCCCACCACCCAGTAAGGAAACCTCCTTAAAAAAACTTCTCCAAAGCCAACTTCAAGCTACTGAAGTCAGAAGTGACAAACTTCACAACACCCATGCAGACGGGATCTGGAAGTTCGACTGCAAAATCCTACACTAAGGCACTGTACGAGCACATCCACTCGTGCATGAATCGTGCCATCCCAAATAGAACCAAGATGCTCTTCTCTAAAAAAAGGAAGCCAATCTGGTGGCCCCCTGCTATAGACAAACTGTACAATAGAAGGAAGAAACTGTTGCAAAAAAGAGGAAAATCCCAGGATGCAAAAAACTCCTTCACCAGCCTCAGTAAGAAGATGAGATCCCTCATAAAATCCTCAAAAGCTAGTTAGGAAAATAAAATTGCCAAAGATTCCAAAGACAACCACAAGGCATTCTATAGTTATGTCAAGAATCTAAATGGCAATGCTCAGATCTGCTCTGAGCTACAACAGAATGGCATTAATTATACTGATCCCAAGGATATTGCCAATATCCTGGCAGATCGATTTAGTGCCAACGTCACCCCACTCTCACCCCCTAAAGGGCCCATCTCAATACCAAAAGATTGCCTAATTCTGATAATCACGGCCACACAGGTAGAAACCGCACTCTCCAAAGCTAAGAATACAGCATCCATGGGATCAGATGACATCCCAGGCTGTGTACTACATGAACTACAAAATGAACTGGCACCTCACCTAAGTGTCATGTTTAATCATAGCCTCACCTCAGGCTTCGTGCCCACTGAGTGGCGCAGTTATCCCACTACACAAGGGAGGATCTACCTTGGATCCCGGGAACTACCATCCCATCAGTCTGACAAGCCTGATCTGCAAGGGCATGGAACGCATTATCATGGAACTTATAAACAAAGACATTGGCAACCCTCAAACACTGGACCCCACCCAGTTTGGGTTTGTGAAGGGCCGATCTTGTCTCCTGAATCTGATTGACTTCTTCGAATCAGTCTCCAGAGCTGTGGACGAGGGTAAGGCGGTCCACACAGCCTGTCTGGACCTCGCCAAGGCCTTCAACACCATCCCCCACTCTGGAATCATAGATAAACTTAATAAGCTGGGCATAAATCCCTACGTCACTCGATGGATTGCCAACTGGCTTACTGACAGAACCCAGACTGTAAAAGTAGCCGACTCCAAATCCAGCTCCAGACAACTGACAAGTGGAGTACCTCAGGGTTCTGTCCTGGGACCACTCTTGTTTGGCATCTACTTTTCTGAAGTACAGGCCAACACTAAGGGACTCTGGCTAACAAAGTTCTCAGATGACTGCAAACTGGGAGCCATTATTGAATCCCCAGATGATGTGGATATTCTATAAAAGGGCCTTACAGAAACAGGTGCCTGGTGCCAGAGCCATGGGCTCAAGCTTAATGCCAAGAAATGTATAGTTATCCCCTTTGGAAAAAAACATGTACCCATGAATTACCACATAGGTGGCAGGACACTAAACATCGAAAGTGTGATGAGAGACTTAGGGACACAGGTGGACAGTGGTCTCACTTTCGATAACCACATCGCCACAACAGTCAAGAAATCCTTCTAAGTGGCACACCTCATCACTAAGGGCTTTTCATCCAGAAAAAAGGAGGTCATTGTCCCACTGTAGTCATCCCTCATTAGACCCATTATAGAGCATAATGCCCCATTTGGTATGTACCTCACAAGACATCTGCAACAGCTGGAAAGGTCACAGAAATACCTCACTAAAAGAATCACAGGTCTAAAGCAGATGCCATATGCTGACAGTCTAAAAAACTCCAGCTATACTCTGTGGCATATCGTCTACTCAGAGGTGATCTCTGCTTAACATACAAGGCCATGTCAAACACTGAGCTGTTGGACATGCTCCACTTAAAGAAATCCCAATCCCTCAGAGCCACATGCTCCAGGGATCTAACCTTGTCATCACAATGAACAAAACATGCTGGAGGGATAGGTTCCTGACCCAGAGACTCCCCATACTCTGCCCATACATGTCAAGCAGAGCGCCTCATTGGCCCTCTTCAAAAGGAACCTTGATGATTGGATGGGAGATAGGAAATTCACCCCGGGGATCATGTCAGTCGCCCTGCTAGACAGGGGCCTAGAGAAGTAAATATTGTGGGAAGAAATATCCAGGGAATTGTTATGGCTAGGCTTGCATAGGCCCTAGGGCCGATAGCCTAGTACCAACCTATGAACCTATGATTGACAGGTGAAATGTGAGTGTTGTGAAATGGAAAAGATTGCAAGTACTTTTTTCCTTTGTTTTTGCAGGGGACAATCACCCCTGCACCCCGCAAATTAAATATACCAACTCTGAGATCACACTACTTTGAGGAAAAGGGCAAACTGCCAATAGACAATCCCCGGGATTCAATAAACACCAACACTGTGTACATTGTTCTGAGTGAACAGGCAACACAGACATAACGCGCATCTTCTTCCTCCTAATTTTTTTTCCCTACTGATATTCTTGCAGCTTTAAATATTGACAGGGAGTCATAAAGGTTACCACAAAGTGTAGACTATATATACACTTGATGTAATCTTTCTGAGTGACTAGAAAGCACAACAAATATGATAAGAATTTTATTAAATACATGTAAACCAAAACACAGAGAGCCAGGAGAAAACCAGGTCTTTATAGTGTAAAATGATTTAATTTGCTATTTGTCAAAGGCAAGTTCATCAGAAATACAAAAAAACAACTCACCTAATACATTCACCATGTCACCATTATCTAAAATTACTTTCCAGTTCTCATTAATAATCCTACAGATCTGGTTGTCCACACTCATGTCCAAACAAAACCTAGGTTTACTCAGACCATCGCCATCTGTATATGTTCTTTTGGTGAAACCTTTCACCAAAATGAGAGGAAAATCATTCTCCCTTCTAGAAATGATCTCACTAGCCGATTTTTCCAATAAATCTCTAGGGTAACCCCTATCCAAAAATAACCTTTTGGTAAACTGAACCTCTTCCAAAAAGATGGTGTCATCAACGGTCATCCGTGAAGCCTGGATGAACTGACCACGGGGATTCTTTTTTTGGTGAAGGTAGGGTGGTTACTTTTGTAATGTACATAACTGTTACAAAAAGTGTTTTTATGGTGAATGATACTGAAAACATTCAAAGCAGCTTCCCACCTAATGACCACATCCAGAAATGAAACCGTACGACCAAATTCACTTAAGATGAATGTCAAAAATTCAGTGGTGGCACTTTAAGCATCTACAAACTTGTCTGCACTAAAACCGTCCTTCTTAACAATAAAAGCAGGTCGTCCACAAACCTTTTGTAAAAGACGACCTTGACATACAAGTCCACACTGGGGAGGATTTCCAGCTCCCACCACCCAAGGACCAAGCTCGCATAGATGGGACCCACAGTTGCACCCATAGATATCCCTGATAATTGTCTATAGAAATTACCATTGAACATGAAATAACTGTGCTCAAATAGTAAGTCCAACAATAATGTGAAGATGATAACACTGTGGTTACTCAGATTAGTATATTCAACCAAAAACCACCTTACAAAATCAACACCTGCTTCTTGAGGAATGCAAGTGAACAGTGAAGTCACAACTGTGATCACCAAAAACTGTTCACTGTCATTGTCCGAACTAGAAAAAAACACTCAAGTTTTCCAAAAAATCACAAGAGTCAGCACTGTAAGACGGTAAATGCTTCACATATGGCTTCAGTATATATTCCAAATATAAGAAGATGCAATCTGTGCAACTTCTGAAGCAGAAATGATAGGCCTAAATGGGGGATTTGTAATCCTTTTATGGAGCTTGGGTATTCCAAAAAGCACACCTATTTTGGGGTCTTCCACATGCAAAAAGTCAAAAACTTCTTTAGATATTTGACCATCCATTAACAAACCATAAAGAATAGCATAGATATAACCATAACACTTCACAATGTTGAATTTAGACACATTTTTGTATTCTAACTGGTTAGCCAACATAAGCTCCATTGCATTGTTGTAGTCACTTGTACTCATGACAACAATCCCACCCCCCTTGTCGGCCTTCATAAACCGTAAATCCTTATTACATATTAACTCGTTGAGTGCCTTTCTTTCTTTTATTTGTAAAAAAAAGAATTAATATATTTTATTATTGACCCCTAATGTTTCTCTCACAGAGATTTTCAAACATTTTTAAGGTGTACACCAGTGTAGGGTTGTACATAGAGGGCTTAGCCAAAGTACTACCCAAAGTTACATCACATAAAATATACTGCAAATTAAGCTTTCAAGTAAAAAACTTCAGTTCCAAAAGCTTTAGTCAAATCGGCTCTTCTACTGGGTTGAAAATTTAAACCCAACTTTAAAACATTTACATGCTCATTGTTTAATACAAATTTTGAAAGATTTAATGCAGAAATACATGCACAATCATAATTCACAGTCCCAACTACCTCCATGGTCCACTCCTGCCTCGACTGCGGGTTTGATAACCCTTGCTCCTATTTCTGTTCCTCTTGTTGTGGGAACTGTAGTCTGCCTGTAAAAGAGGCTTGTTGGCACTGAAACTGGCCCCTTTGTTGTTGTTCCAACCATTGTTCTGGCCAGTTCTTGTTTGTGGGTGCTCACCCATATCACCAGATTTCGTGTATAAGTGTCGGCCTTCCACCTCACCACTGAGTTCATGTCACCGCCCCCAGAAAAAAACAGCCTCAGAGTTTGAATTTAAAGGGGCTGCTACCTCTGGGTTTTGAATCTCTTTCATCTCTTTGGTTGGAAATGTTGCTTCTTAAAACATGCACCTGCTTCTGCATTTCCAATGGATTTAGCACCAGTAGGAATATAATCAAAGAATTCTTTACCGAGTTCCTACACAGCCAAATCCCTTAAGATCTTCTTCGATTTGCTCTGTGTACCCTGCTTCTCCATTTTGTCAACTCAGTCAAATAACTGCTCATATTCTGTCACAGCTTCACAACAACCACCCATAAGCTGTTTAATCAGACTGTCCAAAAAATTGAGTTTATCTCTCAGTTTTTCTAATAGACATGTGTTGTTTTTGATTAGCAGTTTCATAAAGTCCATGCCCATACTAGTAAAGAAGTTAGTAACCTCTTTAAAAAAAGGATGGTCAGTGGCAACACCGTTCAGCATTTTGAAAAAATGAAGAACTTTAGGGACAATCCCCACTTTCACACAATGCTCAAAATATTTATTTTCAATATGCAAAGAGCGATATCTTTTTAACCCCTGTTCCAACTTTTCAGGCATGACCTTGACATTGTTCCTAGTAGTAACCTGGTTAACTTGGAACAGTTCTTCACAAAAGGGGTCTGCATTCAAACTCAAAAGTTCATTAACTACCAACAGCACCACAAACACCAGGGACAGACTTCAAACCAGAAGCAACAGCTTGATTAGTCTTAGCACAAACCTGGCTACCAGTCTCTGTGCCGGGCATTTTTCCTCCTGGATTCAAATCCTTAATTCTTGCAGCCGGGCGTTTTTCCTTCTGGATTCAAATCCTAAATTCATGCAGTCAAAGAATTTTGCATCTCACCAACTGTAGTCACTAGTACATCCAGCATATTCACCCTGTGTGTCAGGGTAGAATGCAAGGTGATGTCAGTCAGTCATCATCTGATAAACGAGCCATAACCAACTGCAAAACGCCAACTAAGAAAACCAAAGTCAGCAGGAACAGCAACGGAGTATACCAACAAACTGTAAACCAAAAACAGAGTCATGAGAAAATCAGGTCTCACATATTTTTTTGCAACACCTTGATTTTTAATATTACTGTTCCAGGTAGATTAGATTGTGGTAGTGAAGGCATTGTTTATTTGACCATGTGTAGTGGATGTCTGGCTTTCTACGTGGGAATGTCCACTAGAAGCTTGAGGATACGCATTCTTTTAACAATGCCTTGTATAAACACTCCACTCCACTATGTGTATTAATTGGAAAAAGTTTACTTTCTCAGTTCTTGAGTCAGTAAACCAGGATGTTAGGGGAGATGATTACAGGAACACAGTGGAGCAAAAAGAAGCGGAATGGCAATTGAGATTGGCTTCTTACATACATCCTGTGTTGAATGATACAGGCAACATAAAATGTTTTTTAAAGAATAGAAAAATCAACATAAAAAATAAAGGTTTTATTTAAATGTGTTTTCTCTTGTAACAGCAGTACATGTAACCAAGTTCAATTGATGGCTCATTTTAATAGAATAATTGTTTTAAGTGTTGACAGCTTGTCATTTAATAAATTGTCTATTTGCTGACAGTATTTAAAGTGTGCTTTTGGAGTTTTTTGTATTTCTGATGAAGTCACCTTTGACGAATAGTGAATTAAATCATTTTATGCTAAAAAAAGTTTTTTCTCCTGTTTTTGGTTTACATAGTTTGTTGGTTTACACCGTTGCTGTTCCTGCTGCTTTTGTTTTTTTTATTAAATACATATTGTGAACATTAAGTGTACACTTAGTATAGGCTTTACTGAATCTGACCCAATGAATGTTCATGCTGCCATAGGTATGAATATTACTTTACTTTCATCGATTGTTGGGTGGTGAACGGGACTTGCTACTGCCCATCCTGCGAGGTACATTTCTATTCCAAAGCCTTTGTTTGACAAAATTTGAATTTCTTAATCAACATTGAAAGATGTTTTTCCACAAAGTTAGCATGGGTTTGAAAGATTGAAATAATTTTTTGAGATGTCAGCGCCCAGCCAAGGTACATTACAACAGCTGGCTTCACTAAGTAAATGTAACAAGTTGTGAGGTATAATTTTGCAACAGTATTAATTAGCAATTAAAATAAGTGTAACAGACTGCAGTGCTGTATATGCAAGGTCTTACTAGTGTGGGTGTAAAGAATGTTTCAATTGCATGCTGCTATGTTTATAAACTCCAGCTGAACATGATCATCAGCCTAATGGAATAAAATAATCACATCCTGTCATGGAGAAATATGTACCCACTGCACTATGGACCCTCGCAGGGTAAACAGATCTCCTAACATATTACTTGTGGTCATAGATTTATTGGTTCGTCTGATTTACCCACAGCATTGTTTCTTTCTGTTGGAGAACAGGGGTGGGAGGTTGGCATAATGGTTAAGGTGTTTACCTTACAGACACAAGGTGCAGGGTTTGATTCTCACATGGGGCAATTGGCTAGGCTTAAAATGGCCCACAAGGGCACTTAGCCTAGTACTAATCTATGAACCTATGAACAGAGAAAGGTTGCTTAGCAGGTTTGGTGACAGCTTTCACATACTTGGGAGGGGGGGGGTCACTCTACAGCAGTGACACCTTGCAAAGGGGCATAATCAATTTCTGATTCATGCTCACTTGTAAGAATCTGTACAGCTTGAACATCACTTGAGAATTTAGGATTTTTCACTTTGTTCTGCCTTGGTAAAACAGCTTAATGTTTAAATGTCTGCAGCAATCGAGCAGCAGTGACTGACCTATAGCTTATGCAGTCAGAATGGGTTATGTCTGTATTTACATCCAGATCATGTAAGGATGGGGACGTTTGGGGTGCCACATTCAGTTTGCTACCACCAGGACAAGTAGCAAAAGAATGGATAGACAGTAGAATGAATAGTTATTATACATACCTTTATAAAAAAATCCATGTCAATTAAGGTGCTGTACTAACTTATCAATTTATAAAGCCACAAATAATGGTGTGTGTGTGTGTGTGGGGTGGGGTGGGGGGGGTAAATGGCCATTTTAAATGTTTAACTATCACTGTAATGTAAAGTTGATACAAGAATAGATTTTGCTTCAGTATGCATTTTCTGAATTTATGAAGATTTAATGTTTGGTGTTATTGACTGACTGCAGTCTTTTTTTATTAATTTACCAGAAAATCAAAAAAAATGCACAGGTGTAGAGCAAAAATGAGGCATAATCAGGGATGATGTGCAAATGTTTGTCCAGTTGACAGGTTTGGTATCATACTAGCTGCTGAAGCACACACTAATTTGTAGCACTGAGTGATGGAAAGGGAGGCAGAACCCAGCATAGTATGATCAGTAATAAGAGGTGAGTGGTGTTCGAAAGACATGCGTAGAATGGGAGTGCCTTCGTTGAAGGTTGAGCGTCAAGCTGGCACCTTGGCATTGTAAAAATCTACTGCCAATCAGCTCCTTGGCATCGTAGAAATCTACTGCCAATCATTAGCGGACCAGAGTTTCGCTGTGGCAACTCCTAACTGGGAAAAGCCGAAATAAGAACAACACTGAAGGAGTATGACGTTCTATACAACTAACACAGCAGAAAGACAGCGGAGCCATCATTAAAATCTACCTCTGTCAGACAAGAGACCCTGTAACACATTATTTCCTAATTGCTGTGCAGTCCAGTGAATTCTGATAAAGCCATAATGGAAAACGATGAAGGTTTACAGATTGTACTGCAGCATGACTATTCTTTAATCAGTGTACTTTGGCCATCTGCTGTGGTTCAGTAACTGCATTGATACTAAGTGCAATTGTGCAAGAACAGCACTTGGAGTTAGACAGCAGATCAGTTGGAAGAAAATACTAATCCTCTGTGTATTTGTCAGAAGTGAAATGTCCTAGAGCAGTACCTGGCACTACTCAAGGTAACTGGTCTTTCCCTTCTCTCATCATTAATGTTAAGTAGGTATGAATGGCAGTAAAAGTTTGAATGACACCATAAAGTTTTAAACACTGTTAGATAGGGACTTTACCACTCCTCACATTTCAAAATGTTCAAATATTCCCAGAAGACAAAGTAGCATTGTTCTATTTGTTAATGAATAATCATCTGTGTATGTGTCCGAAGTAAAATGCCACAGAGCAGTATGTTTGTTCTGTCACTTATCTGTCATTATTGACATTGGGTAGATGTGAATGACATCATGAAAAATAAATAGCTGTTAGATAAGGACTCTGTCTTCTGGCAATATTCTAAAATTTTGAAATGGCCGAAAAGTGATCAAGTACCATTTGTGTTATTTGTTAATGAATACAAGATAAAAACAGGTTTGGCCTTAGGTAAACAGGCACCCTAGGGGAAATGGCTCCATGACTGCCTTCCTGCTGCCCATCCCATTAGTGTATTCACACTATTGAGATTACTTTTTACTTTTTTCTTTTTTCCAAAAGTTTCTTTCTTCATTTTTTTTCCTGCACTTCATTCAGCATGTTCTGTTTCAGCAAAACTACACTCTAATAGTGGAGGAAACTACTGCATTAAGCCATTGGGATTCTAGATGCTCTGAGGTACATTTTAGAGTTTTTTTCTAAACACTTTCATACAGTAATTGCCTGAACAAAAATATGAACAAAGAAAAGTTGTCTTTGTCTTCAACTTTGTTTTTTTCCTGCATCCTTTCAGCACACTTTCACTTGACAAAACTTCACTGTAATAACTGCAGTACAAGGTTTCTAGATGCTCAAGGTTTATTTTAGAGCTTTTCTAAACACCCTTTTTATCCAAAGTGGAATGAATGAAAACCATGATTAAGGAAAGCAGTTCAGTCTTGCCGATTGCCTCTGCTTTATCATGCATTCTTTCAACACACTGACCAAAACTAAAAGTGGGACATCACGTGGCTGCAATATACCTAGAAGCCATGGAATTTTGTATTTTAGAGTGTTTTCAAACCTTTTGATCCACTCATCATCTTTCAGCTGTTCCTTTTAGAGGTCACCACAGCGGGTCATCTGTTTCCTTTTCTTCCTGTCCTCTGCATCTTGCTCTGTCACACCAACCACCTGCATGTCCTCTCTCACCATATCCATAAACCTTATCTTAGGCCTTCCTCTCTTCCTGTTACCTGGTAGCTTCATCCTTAGCATCTTTTTTCCCAATATACTCTGCATCCCTCCTCAGCACATGTCCAAACCAACGTAGTCTTGCCTCTCTGGCTTTGCCTCCAAACCTTCCAACCTGGGCTGACCCTCTAATATACTTATTCCTGATCCTGTCCACCATCGTCACACCCAGTGCAAATCTTAACATTTTTAACTCTGGCACATCCAGCTCTAACTCCTGCCTTTTTGTCAGTGCCACTGTCTCCAACCCATATAACATAGCTGGTCTCACTCCCCTCTTGTAGACCTTCCCTTTTACTCTTACTTGGTACTCGTCTTTCACACATCACTCCTGACACTCTTCTCCAGCCATTCCATCCTGCCTGTACTCTCTTCTTTACCTCTCTTCCACACTCACCATTACTCTGAACTGTTGATCCCAAATACTTAAACTCATCCACCTTCTCCACCTCTACTCCTTGCATCCTCACCATTCCTCAATCCTCCCTCTCATTCACACACACACACATATATTCTGTCTTAGTCCTGCTAACCTTCATTCCTCTTCTGTCTAGAGCATATCTCCATCTCTCCAGGGTCTCCTCTACCTGTTCCCTACTCTCACTACAGATCACATTGTCATCTGCAAACATCATAGTCCACAGGGACTCCTGTCTGATCTCGTCTGTCAACCTGTCCATCACCATTGCAAATAAGAAAGCGTTCAGAGCTGATCCTTGATGTAATCCCACCTCCAACTTAAACGCATCTGTCACTCCCACCGCAGACCTCACAGCTGTCACACTACCCTCGTACATATCCTGTACCACTCTTACATACTTCTCTGACACTCCCGACTTCCTCATACAATACCACAACTCCTCTCTAGGCACCCTGTCCTATGCTTTCTCTAAGTCTACAAAAACACAACGCAACTCCTTTTGACCTTCTCTGTACTTCTCCATCAACACTCTGAGCAAACATCGCATCTGTAGTGCTCTTTCCCAGCATGAAACCATACTGCTAATCACTAATCATCTTGTCCCTTCTTAACCTAGCTTCCAGTACTCTTTCCCTTAACTTCATGCTGTGACTGATCAATTTAATCCCTCTGTAGTTACTACAGCTCTGCACATCAACCTTTTTCTTAAAAATTGGTAACAAAGCACTTTTTCTCCATTCCTCAGGCATTCTTTCACTTTACAAAATTTCATTAAACAATGTGGTCAAAAACTCCACTGCCATTTCACCTAAACACCTCCATGCTTCCACAGGTATGTCATCTGGACCAACAGCCTTTCCATTCTTCATTCTCTTCATAGCTATCCTTACTTCCTCCTTGCTAATCCATTGCACTTCATTATTCACTATCCCCACATTATCCAACCTTCTCTCCCTCTCATTCTCTTCATTCATCAACCCCTCAAAGTACTCTTTCCATCTGCTCAACACAGTCTCCTCACTTGTAAGTATGTTTCCCTCATTATCCTTTATCACCTTTACCCGCTGCACATCTTTCCTAGCTCGGTCCCTCTGTCTAGCCAATCAGTACAGGTCTCCCTCCTTAGTGTCCAACCTTTCATACAACTCTTCATATGCCTTATCCTTAGCCTTCGCCACCCCTCTCTTTGTCATGCACCTCATCTCCTTATACTCATGTCTACTTTCTTCATCTCTGTGACAGTCCCACTTCTTCTTTGCCATCCTCTTTCTCTGTATACTCTCCTGTACTTCCTCATTCCACCACGTCTCCTTGTCGTCCTTCCTCTGTCCAGATGTCATACCAAGCACCTTTCTAGCAGTCTCCCTTACTAGCTCTGTTGTAGTTACCCAGTTATTTGGTAACTCTTCATTGCCACCCAGTGCCTATCTTAACTCTTCCCTGAACTCCACCTCACATTTACCCCTTTTCAATTTTCACCATTTGATCCTTGGTGCTGCCCTCATTCGCCTCCTCCTCTTCTTGATCACCGTCATCTTACAAACCACCATCCTATGTTGCCTAACTACACTTTCCCTGTTCACCACTTTACAGTCTCCAATCTCCTTCTAACTGGCCCTCCTACATAATATATAATCCACCTGTACGCATCTTTCTCCACTCTTGTACGTCACCCTATGCTCCTCCTTCTTGTTAAAATACATATTCACCACAGCCACGTCCATCCTTTTCGCAAAATCCACTACCATCTGACCTTCTGCATAGTACTTCTACAGTATTACTCTGGGTTGAAACAGCTAAGCTTAAAATGACCTCTGGGTCAATAGCCTAGCAAACTATGATCTTAAGATCCTAAGGTAGAAACATTTATTGTAGTAATTTCTTTCATTTTCCACACAAACATCTGATGCATATACAGCACAAATCTTTTGGAGGAGTGTAAATAAGCATGATGTTTTGATCCACTTATAGCCTGAAAAAATTATGCATATGGAAAATTCAGTTTTAATGCCCTCATCTGACAAAACAGCAGTTCACATTAAAGTAAGAAAATAAATTATTATAAGGATACAGATTTCATATCTAGGTATAGTATTTGCCCCCTATCACCTCCTTCTATTGCAGTCACTTTCTGTTTATCCTCCTCTGGTATTAAATTGGGATTAAAATTAAGGCAGCTACACCTGCTATATCTCAAGCTGCTTCTCTCATATTTATATACAGCATGCTTGCTCACCCCTACCCTCAAAAGTTGGCCACCTTCTGTGTACCCTTCTACACTCAAGCATTGTCAAAAAAATAGAATATAACATATTTGCTGGCAGACATACATAACCATCATGTTTATTTGCACTCCTCCAAAATATTTGTGTTGTATATGCATCAGATATTTGTGTGGCAAATGAAAGAAATGACTACAATAATGTTTCTAACTTAGGATCCTAAGATCATAGTTTACTAGGCTATTGACCCGGAGGTCATTTTAAGCTTAGCTGTTTCAACCCAATGTAATACTGTAGAAGTACTAGTCAATACCAAAGATTGCATTTAGTGATGTCTGCCCATGTCCAGGAGGGTTGTGGGCACTATCCCCAGTATGAATTTATGGTTCCCCATCCACTCGTCCAGGCTTCTCTTGAACACTGTCATAGAGGTGCTCTGCTTCACATGAATTGGTAGCCTGTTCCAAAGTTGTGGCAGTTGCGGGAGATAAAATACTGTCCCTCCAGCAGGCAATTTTTAAGTCCCTGGAGTGGGTATCCCTAGACCTATTTGATTTACAGATATGCAGTAAGTTCATTAGGTTTGTGTCTTTGGTTGCTCTGAAGGCCATGTGCAAGTCTCCCCTAAGAACTCTATAGGATATGGAGTATAGTGACGGGGACTTTAGTTGGTCCATGTAAGGTACATGCTGGAGGCCCTTAAACTTTGTTAGTAACCTCTGAGGTCTCTCTAATTGCTGCAGGTGCTTAGTATAGTACGTACCGAATGGGGTTTTAAACCCAATTATGGGCTGGATAAGTGCTGAGTATAGGAAGGTTATAACCGCTTTTGCTCTTGAGGTGATGGCTTTAATAATCAAGTGAGCTAAGTGCAGAGCTTTCCTTACAGTGGTAGACACGTGGTGGTTGAATTTAAGGTCACAGTCAAACTGTGATCCCAAGTCCCTTACCACTTCATGGGTACTTAAGGTATCATCGTTGATTTGATAGTGTGAAGGGAAATTTGTGCTGAAGGGAATGATGATGCATTTCTTTGCATTCAGTATGAGACCATGATTAATACACCAGTTGGTCTGTGAGAGACTCTCCTGGAGTATACTGACATATATTGGGATTCTATGACCCACCACTGGACCAAATATCAGAGTCTCAGCCCTCATCACTGGTACCATTGGGCGATGTGCACAGGGAGGATAACAGGTGTACACAGTATTTCCAAATGCAACTCTGCATAAAGTGCAATTTCCCTTAAGGGCACACAGAGACCACAATCAGTCCGGGAAGGTTTTTCTCCCTCTTCAGATCCCCAGTAAGACGTCCAACTGGCAAAGCCATAAAGTTGAGATCTCAGTTGATTGGCCATGCTAAGACCTACAGCACCCTCTGTCCAGCCAGTGCTTTGTGTCCCTGCCCAAGTAGCTGACACACACACACACACACACTGAGATTTGATTTACACGCACACACCTGGGAAAGGCTGGCATAGGTTTACAAGCTATGCCCCCTTTTGCCCAGACTATAAGGCAGTTATCACTGCCACCAGTCAACTCCTTATCAGCTGTGGCCCTTGATAAAGGGTGTCCAATTTTACTGTGTAATATTAATACAAATGATAGTTTGACCAAGAACAAGGCTATTAGGAGTGGCCCACACAGTGTCACCAAATAAATTTTCAAGTACTCCCAAAACTTAAATATCTCTAGACAGATCATATGCAATGAAAGTTTTAAATATATTTAACAAAAGAATAAGAAAATACTCAGTATATGTTCACAGTGACATCAGAGTTCAAAATCACAAGAAATATTTAAAACATTGTAGGACAGTCTAAAATAAAATATCTAAACTAAGCTTTACTGTATTCCTGACTATATCCAAGAGAATTATGCAGTTGAAACTTACTTCATCAGAGCAAGGCAGAAGTGTTGAAGGGTTCTTTTTCAGATCCAAGATAGAATACAGAATGCTCTGTCTTGCTGAGACTTCACAAATTAATATCTCAAATATTATTTATGGGCTAGCTTGTATAATGACATCATTTTGTCATCTGACTATCACAGGTGAACCCCCCCCCATTGCTGGAATATTGCAGTATTTAGCATCTACCTGTGAAAATACATGGACCTCTGATTTTTGGCAGATACTGGAAGTCATAAAACAATTACATTCCTCAACATTTCAAAGCTAGTTTATTATTTTTAAGGACAATACAGAAATTTCCCTAGTACAGACATTGACTTTGGTCTAGTCTATAAAGTAATTTCAGCTGTTTTTCTGAAGTTAACCTCCTGTATTCCAGTTTCCACTGTTAAAATACATTTAAACAGTTACAATAGTGCATGTACATTTCTGTTTTCTTCCAGCAGGGCACACTGTGGTTACATTTTAAGCACAAGCATTTTATTAAATACCTTTTTAACACACGCCTTTGTATAGACCAGTTTGGTATACAGTTCTAACACAAGCATTTTATATAGATCATGTTGATATTCACAAATGGCATATAATTTACAAAATTCCATGTAGCTGTGCTGGCAGTATCCCCCTTTGTCACAGATTCAGTGATTGCATACAGGTTGCAGTCGTCTGCAAACTTGGCCATCCACAACCCTTAGGGTTGACCTGAACTTCTGAGAAGTATATATCGAACAGTAGGGGACCCAGCGCTGACGTGGCACCCTGCTGGTAACAGGTCTGCTGGTTGATGTGGAGTCACTCACTTTGATAGTTTGTGTCTGGTTTGTGAGCCAGTTGGTGACCCATCTTACAATGAAGGGGTTTATATTCAGTTTGCTAAGTTTATCAGTAATGCCTGAATGTGGGTGATAGATATTGTGTAAATTAAAATGCTTTTCCACAATATACTCTGCACAGTGAAAGGAAATGTGCAAGGCCAAACAGCAGTTTTCAAAATAATATGGCTTGCTTTGCAAGAACAGTTATGTTCAGCTTAGATATTAATAACATATAGCTGTGGGCTTTACTGTAAATGCATCCTGTTACAGAAAAAAAAGGAAGTTGACTTTCTTGGCTTTCAGATGCAGAAATAAATAAAATGCAGACAGGTCAAGTGACGCAAAGATGACATGGAGAGACTTTTGTGAAGCCTTTAGATACAGCGAGGACCAAAAAAGGGCATGAAATAACCATGGACTTTTTCATGACACAGACAGAAACCAGAGGAACAAGTCACAAGGACATTAAAAATAACATTGGTTGAAAAGAGTATATGAAATGGACAGTATGTTTGTTTTACTTCATAGTGATGTTTAGACAGTGTGCTTTAGTCTACTCATCTGTCTAGCTGTGTTATAATAGAATTGAAATAGCTCTGAAAGAATTAACTGTTTGGCAAGAATTTGTTCTGAAACAAATAAAGAATAACAGATACAGTAGTATGGAGTTTGTCTGGTCTACTTTTGGACAGTTTCTTCATTGGTGAAGTAGACCTCTGCTTGACATTTTTTCAGAAAAGAAAGGAATACATTTCTTCAGTGGGATTGTGTCTAAAGCCTTTGCCAAGTTGAGGTATGCTGTATGCACAGATTTGCCCTCATCAATGACTTTGGTCACACTTTCAAAGAAGTCTACCACATGTAACAGACAAGATCTGCCCTTCATGAACCTGAATTGGGTAGGATCCAGGGTTTGGAGGTCACCTATATCTGTATGAGGTCCATAATGATACATCCCATGGCCTTGCAGATGAGGCTGGTCAGACTTCTGGGTCTGTAATTCCCTGAGTCTGTTGCTAGGCCACCTTTGTGGAAGTGAATAACTGTAGTTGTTTTCCATTCCATAGGAACAAAGCATGGTGAGGTTATGATTGAAAAAGGTACTTAGTGGTGATGCTAGTTCATGTTTTTGTCTGTTTAGAAAATAGCAAGGGATGTCATCTGGCCCCATAGAGACTGTTCTTTGCCTTGAACAGGGCTTTGAGGACATGGTCTTCAGATATGCAAGGTGGGGGGAAGTTTTTTTGGGGGGTTGTAAGTTAGAAGGGGATAAGGGAGTGACGTTTTCACCAAACCTATCTAGTAGCAGGTTCGCTATATCTGTGGAGTCAGTGTTGTGATACTGTTGGCCACCAGTTCTGCACATGCTTGTGTCCTGTCCTTATGGTTATCCTTGGCAGTACTTGCTGGGTTTCTCTCAAAGGAGCTCTTGGATTTGACAAGTTGTCTTAGTTGCCTGTTAAGGCTGAGGAGGGTGCTTTTCCATTGTTGGGTCCTTGTCTTTGTTTTCTTGGATAGCAACTATTTGACTTTATTGTAGAGTTGTTGATGTTGGAAGTCCACAATGACAACTTGATTTTACTTTGGGTTCTGGCTTTGATTCTATCTGGAACAGCCGAGTTTATACACTTAAAGTGATTGTACAGGGCTTTAGTGTAAGCTTTGTGTAGTTACCACTTACAGCTTGGAGTGGAGCTTGGAATGCATTTATACCTTCATCTATGTTGGTTTTGCCTTGGTGACCTTTTTTTTAGTCTGATTTCAGTGTCCATTCGAAGGTGACTGATTTGTGGTCAGTTTTAACTAGTAGTCAGTTTTAACTAATGAGGGTTCAATGGTTTACTATTATAATGTCTAGGTGTGAATGCACCCATATGAAAAAATTCAAACTACAGATGTTCGAATGTTTCATAGGGGTGCATTCTCAATGTTCAAATGTTTATATTAGTGAATGTACTGTGCATTCGCTAATATAAATGCAAAGAACTGTACAGAGATTGCGGTACAGTGCAGTTAGGGAAATTCATCCCTTTCCTCACTGTAGTGCAATCTCAGAGTTGGAATATATAGTTAGCAGAGGGTGTGGGGGTGCAGGGGGGGGAGTTGACCCCCTGCAAAAACGGGATGTTCTTTATAGGAGTACGGGACTTTACGGCAAGGATGGCATTTCTGGTAATTGCCATAAAAATGTTAAATTCAACTTTTTCTACAATTACGGACTGTTTTCGCCATTCCAAAGAGTCGGAAACGCATAGATTAGACAAATGTTGACATTTAATTACAAAACTATTTTCATTTTCGTAATTTTAATAGTAAACTGGGTACAACAGTTGTAGCAGAGCACCTGTTTGACATGTTGGTGAGGACCAGATCTAGAATGTTTGTTTCTCTTGTTGGGGTATGGACAGTTTGCTGCAGGGCATTTGAATTAACAAAAACAAGGAACTTTTGTGCTAGCTACTTTGGGCTAGAGTAGTTTTCCCAGTTGACAGTGAGATAATTGAAATCCCAAATAACCAGTGTGTTTGGTAAAATTTGGATTGCCTTCAGCTGGGTTAAGTAGGCTTTGTGGGTGTCAGGATTGATAGGAAGGAACCTATAACTGGCTAGGACTTGAAAGGGGGTCTTACCCTGTGTAACCCAGAACTGGAGTAACTCCATGCAGTTGTCCAGTGTAACTAGATAGGAGGTGAATTTATTCCTGATATAGGTTGAAACACTGCCTCCTTTGAGTTTCACACATTCATTTTGCGATCTAAAGGTGTGGAAGGCATTGTAGCCTTGCAGGGCCAGGGTACTCTCTGAAGCCTTAAACCAGGTTTCTGTGATTGCACAGACATCTACATCTTCAATTGATAGAAGTGCTTCCAGAGAGTGCAGTTTTTGGTTTAAGCTCTTAGCATTTAGCAGCATGACCCTTATTTTGTTTTGATTGGGTAATTTCAAATCTGTAATGTTTTCAAGACCTTGCCTAAAAAGGCATTATGGGGAAGACGAGCCTTTGCTAACAACCAAAGGTCTAGGGGTGTCATGTGTAAACTGTCTCTGGCAAAGCAGTGAGGTTTATTAACCATGGTTTCCCAGGCAGACAGGAACTGGATCCCTTTGGAATGACACCAAAAACTAAGCCAGTTATTGAAATCAATCATTTTTTGTTTATACTGTGGCATCATTCTCGATGGTGGCATGCTGCTCAAGGATAAGGACATACCTGCCTGGGACATGTACTCTGTGATCTCGACCATGTCTCACTTCATATAGTCCAGCGAGGTACATCTCAGGTCATTCACACCAACATGAACTATGAGCGAGTCATAACAGTACTTGTTACTGAGAGAGTTGAGTGCATGTGTGATTTGGTGAATCCTGGCACAGGACAGGCAGCTGACCATGACATTCTCCTTGTCCAACCTGGTGAGTGGGACATCCGTGTGTCTCACTTTTCAGGCTCCAGTGGTTTTTTAGTGTTATGCCTTACAGGCTTGGTGGATGAGACACTGGTGTTGCTATGTGTCATGGGTGTTGTGGAGACTGTCTGCTGTAGCGGATTTGTGTTTTGGCGGTCTCTGGTGTTTTGATATGTAGATTTGTGCGAGTAGTGGTACTATGTAAATACGTAGTGGTGGGTTAGTTGACAACCTTTTTTGTGTTACTGTTTTGAGTGACAGAGCATGTATTCTAGATTCTTGGTGTAAATACTTCTCTTGGTCTCTACTCTAGATTGTATTATAAGTAGAGGGCTGTCTCTGTAAATGAGGCAGTTGCTGCACTGCCTCAAGAGATGCAAGTCAACAAGGTTGGCAGTAGAAACAAGGGTAGTCCAACTGTCCATAATGCTAGGTTGAAGTCCGTTGTCACTAGAGGTGGCTTTTCAGAAACTATCACAGAAGAGCTCAGTCACCTTACCCACAATTATTGAACTATCCACTGGTTTGACTCTTGTATTGTCTGAAGAAGTTTACAGTATTTAAGTAAACAAAAGCGCTAGTGAGTTAATTTGAATTTGTTATTGATGGGGAGAACTTTTTTGAGGCAGTATGTTACTACAGTTGAATATTGGTTGTTGAGATGTTTGAGAAACTTGTTACATTGGGTTGTGTTATAACTAGGGTAGGAGTTTCTGGAGGAAGTGAGCATTTCGTGTAGTGGGAGGTGGCTTGGGTCAGTATAAGGAGAGAAATAATGAGAGAGAAAATGAAGACTGTTAGCTGTATGGTGCTGGATATTGTATAGGATGAAATAGGATATGTGATCAGTTAGAAAAGTAATGAAGATGTTTGGGGGATTGGTTAGAGCAGGGAGCCTTTAAAGGTGGAATTGAGAGCTGTGGGTGTGGTTATAGGGTGGCTGATTGGATGATGAAGTAATGGGAGTGGTCTGGAAAAGTATAAATTTGAGGAAGATGGTGGTTGGGTGGGAATAGGGGTAGTGTATGGGGAGCAGGGTTAACCCAGACATGGCGAAGATGAGCAGAGCAGATTGAAATGATGATGTTGGCCATCCAGAAAGCAGGCAGAAGCTTGCCCCAGGTTAGTGCTCTTACAAAACTAACTTGTACACACTATATAGAAGAATTTGGTGAAGCTAATGTAATTCTTAGCAGTATTGTTTTTTTAATAGTGTGTTATGGGCTGTGGGAGGAGGGGCAACCAGGACTATAGTGCCTGATCTAGTGTACATGCTGTTTGTAGCAAAATAATTAGTTTCTGATGCTTTACAGTGTAGATGGTGAAGGGAATTTAGAAAAGAACATACACTGCAGACTCTCTTCACTTTTAATGTTGATGCCACTGTTAGGTTTGCAGAAATGCTTCTAGCACCAGATCAAATGAACAGGCTTCATGGTGCAGGATAAGGGACTGTAAAATAAAAATTAAAATATTTTAGTGAAGGGAATATTGGTTAGTCAGTGAGGCTTCAGAATTGCACCAGTTCTATTCCAGCTGAGTGATATTTTCTAAAAAAAATATATATATTTTCTAAAAAAAAAAAAAAAAAAAAAAAAAAACAGCTAACCTAATGTTTATGCAAGTAGATCTGCATATATAATTCTACAATATGACAATAACAGCAAGGACACTAACATTTGTACATTGCATTAATATTGATTATAGTAGTGACCAGCATATTTATCTACTAGTTAATGTATCAAAAGAAAACAGGGTCAACTCAAGCATGCATCCATTACTGCTAGAATAGTTAGTTAGAGAGTTACAGTATTATAAGTAGAATTTTAACTCTGTTAACTATACGGTGGCAACAGTAGGCAATGAGAGGCTTTATATTGGATGTATTCCGTTGTAACCTTTAGCGAATGACCACCCTGAACAGGCATCAACAATGCCCATGTATCACACTTTTCATTTAGATTACCCACTCTTAAGCTTTATAATACAGTTTGTTTAGTTGTGTACAGAATCTCCAACTCCAAATTCAAGCATAATATTATATACAATGTACTTGCATGTCATGCACACTAGTATTGAGGAAGCTGGAGATTCTGTTCTACTGGGATTGAGAATGGTACCCTTTACTTTCTCGATATTAGTAAACTCAGGGCAGATGCTGTAAGCAGAGGAGGGGCTAGATGTACCAAGGAGACAGCTAGATAGGAGGAGGTAATAAGTAAAAATAGAGGAGGGAGGATGTACCAGCACTGAAACGTTGATAGCAGCCATCCAGAAAGCAGACAGAAAACAATCTTCAAAAACCAAGCCACACAGACTAGCTTGTCCCAGGTTAGTGCTGTTACAAAGCTAACTTGTACACGCTATGTAGAAGAGGCGGTGAAGCTAATGTAATTCTAAGCATGTACTGGTTTTCTAAGGTACAGTAAACTAACTTTAAAAGGGCTATCTTCTGTGACCTTAACTAATCTAAACGGGAGATGAAAGCCAAGCACACTCTGGCTAGGCTTATAAATGCCCTAGGGCAGATAGCCTAGTATCAACCTATGAACCTAATAGTGTTGTGGGTTTGTGAGGAGGAGCAACCAGGACTATAGCATCTGATCTAGTGAGAGTGGTGTTTTTAGCAAAAGAATTATAGCTTCCGATGATTTAAAATGTAGATAGTGAGGGAATTTATAAAATAACATACACTGTAATCTTTCTTAATGTTGATGCCTTGGTTAGGTTTGCAGAAATGCTTTTAGCACCAGATCAAATAGATAAACAGGATTCACAGTGCAGGGTAAGAGAATGGCGTGCACGCTAGTATCAGTGGCGCTGGGGATTCTATTCTGCTGGGACTGAAAAAAGATGCTTTTCAGATTTCTCCATCTAGAATGCAAATGTTTCGTAAGGTTTTGTGTCTGGATCACATTTATCAGTTCACTGCCTTACCCTTGGGCATATCCACTGCACTGAGTGTTCAAAGTGGCTAGCTCCAGTTATAGCTCATTGCAGACAAAAGGGTATTTGTTTTTTCCATATTTAGATGACTTGCTTATCTCTGCAGATGTCAACTAGACATGTCCGCTCAAAGATTTTTTTCTTCTACAGGAGAAAATGGATCTTTAGATCTGTTTCTAAGGTTTTCTACTCCAGCTTTGGTCATTGTGAGGAAATACTTTAGAATTTTGGGTCTGATGGCATTTGATTCTTATGAGATCCCTGGCTAACTCCATATGAGAAAGATGCAGTGGTATCTGAAGTTTCTTTCATCCCAGCATAAACACCCTTTATCTTTTCAAATCCCAGTTCATTGTCAGAAGAACAATCTTGTGCTGAAGATGACAGGTGTCCTTAAATCCAGGTCTCTGCTGCTTTCCTGCTCCAAAGCAGTCCATCACCACAGATAAACTAACTTTGCTTGGGGAACAGTTTCAGCAGGGTAAAGTGTAGGGATTGTGGGACACCAAGGATACATGCAAGCACATAAATATTAAGGAGATGCTTACCCTGATCAAGGCACACAAATCTCTGAACTATCGTCGGTCCATGGAACCTCTTCAAGTGGATAGACAATACCATAGTCATTTGATACATCAAAAAGCAAGGGGGAGCCAAGTGGTACCCACATAGCAGCCTAACCATGTTAGTTGGATATGAATTCACTGTGTAATCACTGTACAGGCATCCTGAATTCTGTTGGAGCAAAAGTGTCACAGGTAAGATGAGCAGGCCAGGGCAGACCCTCAGGAATAGAAAATTGATCAGTAGATGTCTTCCAAGATTTGATCGGTCTCTGAGGAGTTCAAGTTAACTTCTTTGCCTCCTTTCTGAACAGTCAAATGGCAAAATTCTGTTCCAGAACTTTATCCAGGAAGGTATGGAAGGCAGATGATTTTTCTTTTCCATGTACAGGAATGTTCCTGTATGCTTTTATACTCTTTCTACTAATATCCAGGGTACTTCTCAAGATTCTGAAGGAATCCCCCAAGAACACTGTGGGGACTCCCTTCTTGTGCAAGCAGCTGTAGTTCTCTCTCTTAGGAATGACTAGGGGCAATTACCGCAATCTTCCTTAGAGTGGATCTAATCGCACAGTAACAGGGGGTGTTTGATACACCCCAACATCAATCAACTTTATTTGACTGCCTGAATGATGGGGGTCTTCATTCCTTTTAGGCATCTGTTTTCTGAAGATGTGTAGCAGGAACTAATGGAAGCAAAAAAACTACTAGAAAATCACATATTAGGAAATGGAAAATGTTTTTCTAGCTTCACCAACATAACCTGCACCTAGCCAGGGCTGCTTGTTCTCTGGTACTATTACTATCCTATGGCCTATGTTATTCATCTGTCAGGGTTCATTTATCAGCTATTTCAGAATGTCTACCTATGGATCCTCTTCTTTCAATGCAGTCCCATGTCAAAATGCTCTTGGAAAGAGGTGTTGCATAAGATGACTCCAAGAAAACTTGTGGTCCCTTCTTGGGATCTTAATTTTGTGTGAGAGAAGCAAATGTTTGCTCCGGCTGAATCAGCTAATCTGGATAACTTAAACTGTTTTCCGTGTTAAGACACTCATCTGGTTGCTGTGACTTCTGCAAGAAGGGTGGCAGGGTTGACTCACTATAATAGCTTCCAACTCTCTTATTTTCCATACGGACAGGGATTCTTTGAGAAGTAATCCTTTTATACCTGAGCTGGTATCCAAGTTTACTTTTTAAGCTAAGCTATTAATCTCCCCATTGTGTTTCCTGAACCTACATATGAAGGAGAAAGGATACTCCATATCTTAGATGTCAATAGACAACTTTGGTACTGTCTTCACAGAACTAAATCTTTCGGATCTGCAGATAATTTTGTTCATTTCTTGTCAAAGGAAGAAGGGACAACCAGCATCAAAACAAACTATTTCCAAATGGTTGTCTAAGGCTATTATGTGTTACGCTCATTGTAACAAAGCTATTCAAGAAGAGCCAATGCCCACTTTAAACAATGAACATTGCAGGTACAGTACAGAGAATAATCAAAAGGTCATTCGTTCATAACATAGTGCAAAATATACAGATACAATTAGTACAATACAAAATGTAGTTGCAATACATCATAAAGAAAAAGATGGCAGCTGAGTTATACAATATATTAGTATACAAGTAGTCATAAAGAAAAAGTAGGAGCTGAATTATACAATATATTAGTAAAAGTAGTGTCCTTAATGAGATTCTGAGGATGTAAGTTATAGTATCTAGTGGGACAAGATCAGTTGTTAAGAAAGGGAACTTGATCACTGAGAAAAGGAGGGTAGATTGAACCAAGTAGGAGAGCTAGTTGATCAGTCAGGTTTAGTACTGGGGCACAACCAGTGTGTTCTGAGGAAAAGTTTCATTTTGTTTTTAGAGAGTGATATAGAGGGAAGAGAGGAAAGTTCCCTAGGAAGAAGGTTCCAGGATTTTCCAACAGTATTAGAGAAAAGAGAGTCCCCAGTCCTGTTGTTTGATTTACAAATATTTACAAGAAGTTTATGTGATGATCGTAAGGTATTTAGATTGTTGTAGGGGATAATGAGGGTGGATAGTATAGGGATATTGGTAGGTTGGTAAAGTGTTTTATGGGCAATGGTAAGTTGGTGGAATTTAAGCTGATTTTGTAATTCAAGCTATCCTAGCTGCTTTATTAACCCAGTGGTGGGTTCTGAAAGGGTTACCTGTAGCAAATCTGGCTATGTTATTGTAGGAGTTTTCTATTTTATTAAGGTTGTTTTTAGAGAGATTAGTATATATGGGTGAGGCATAGAGGAGAGTAGAAATTAGATGGGTGTGAGCAATCGTTATTCTAGCTGCAGGAGAGAGGAAGGGTTTGATCCTGTAGAGAGCCTTGTTTTCTATTAATAGATTTTTAGAGTATTGTTAATATGGGTGTCAAAGTTAAGGTTGCTATCTATGGTGATACCTAGTAGTTTGGTAGTTGGATCTGGGGATATGAGAGTACCATTATTGTATGTTACTGTGAAGTCTATTGGGGGACTTACAAGTAGGAGTAAAAAGGAGGAGTTCAGTTTTTTGGGGGTTCAGAAAGAGACAGCGCTGTGTAAACCATTGTTCAAATGTGTTAAAACACCTTTTGGGTAAGGGACTGAAGTTCAGATATAGATGTGGCTGAGCATATAAGTGTGGAATCATCTGCCTGTAGCATGTAGCTTGGTGGATTGCTAGGTGAAGGTCGTTGATAAATATAGAAATTAGGAGAGGTCCTGATGTGGACCCTTGAGGGACACCAATGTTAACGGGCAGATGGGTAGATAGTGTTATGCCAGTGCTTGTTGTCTAGTGTCCAAATAGGATTGGAACCATTTTATAGCTAGTGCATCTAGTGACAGGGATTTGAGGATATTTATAAGAATCTGGTGATTTACCATATCCAATGCATTGGACAGATCTATAAACAGTGCAGAGGAAAGCATGTTAAGGTTATGTTTTTTCTTGATACAGTCAGTAAAGGAAAGGAGGGCAGTAGTAGTGCTGTGGGAAGGTCTGAAACCATGTGGAGAGTTGGAAAGTAAGTTATTTTGGATTAGGTGGTCTAGCAACTGTCTGGATGCATTTTTCCATGATCTTTGATAAGGGAGACAGTAGGGCTATGGGACGGTAATTGGAGAGTTCAGTAGTTTCCACCCTTGTGAAGGGGGATAATATGGAAGGCTTTCCATATTCTAGGAGTGTGTCCTTCACTGATGGTTCTATTGATGAGAATGGAAATGGGATAGGCGATGGATTTGGCTATCTTTTGTAGATATTCAGCGGGTAGTTGGTCTGCTGAAGGAGTGCATGGTTTCAGTTTTTGGATAAGGGTAGTTGGGACTGGTTGGAAGAGAAATGGAGGGGATGGGTAAGAGTTGGATATAGTTAAGTCCTGAGTAGATAACTGACTGGCAAGAGTTTGAATGGCCTCAGTGAAAAAGGTATTAAAGGCATTAGCAGTTTGCTTGGGATTCTCTTGGTCTGTGCCTTGTGGGTTTGGTGTGATGGATTGGCCTGGGTGTAATAATTAATACTTGCCCAGAAATTTTGTGGTTTATTATGGTGAGTCTGCTGGAATTGTAGCTAGTAGTTTTTTTTTGTCAGACAGTATAGCTTTTTTAGTTTCATTTCTCAGTTGTCTGAAGTTTTGTTGATCTACTGGGTTTTTAGTTAAACAAGATTTATTCCAGCATTTATTTCTGAGATGGATTTTTTGCCTGGTTTCTTTTGAAAGCCATGTGGCAGGTATAGTTCTCATTCTGATAGAGCAGGTTGCTGCATGGTGGTTTAGTATGGCTAGGAAGTTAGAATTAAAATAATTAACAGCTTCCTCCAATGTGAGGTATTTTAAGGGAGACCAGTTATATGCTATTAGTTCTCTTTGGAAGAGATCGGGGTTGAAGTGTTTCTTGGTTTTAATTGTCCTAAATATGGTTGTATTAGGTAGATTGGTTTTAAGCCTGATGTAGGTTACTGAGTGGTCACTTACATCATCAGGGAGGGTTCCAGCTTCATATGTCTGAGGATGATTATTTATGTGAATCCAATCTAAGGTACTTTCCTTCTTATTAGGCTTGTTTATCCTGGTAGGGGAGGTAATGGTTTGAGGAAAACCAAAAAGGTTAATATGGGTGGTAGGGTGGCTACTGCTACAACACTTCCAATCAATGTTAAAATCACCTAGGATTATGGTTTCTTGGGGTAAGTTTTGGGATAACCAACAAAGGATATTTTCTATGGTGGCAATGTTATTACCAGGAGGAAGATAGATACAGATAATATAAATGGATTTGAATTTGTTAAGTTGAAGCCTGGTAATAAGAATTTCAGCATTGGCATCTTGAGGTGGTTTATTGTCGTAGGTAGTAATCTGTAACCCAGATTTAAATAGGATAGCTACACCACCACCCTTTTTGGTTGCACGGTCAAGTTGCAAAATATTATAACTGGGTGGGATGACTTCATTGTCTTTAGTTACAGGTTTTAACCAAGTTTCTGTTAAACAAATAATGTCAAAGGAGTAGACTTCCAAGACAGCATGGAGTTCTGCAACTTTGTTATTAATGTTACATATGTTGAGGTGAGCTAATAAGAGTGAGTTAGGTGGTTTGGTAAGGGAATGGATAGTAGAGGGGTTGGGGTTGAGGAGTTGAGTGGTAGTAGCAGTTGTTGGGCCTGGGTTTGGGTGAATGTCTCCATCTTTTAAAGAGAGGAGTAGTGTTTGAAGTCTAGGATTTGGGAATTTACTATATAGAGTTAGAGATTTTCTGGGATTGGGAGAGACATATCTAATGTGGGCTATCCTATGGTATTTTGCTAGTAGACAGCTGGGTGTAGATGTTAGGTTTACATGGTTAGTGAAAATAGGTAGACAAGGAAAGGCAGATAGCTTATTGGGGTAGAGAAGGTTTGGATATAATGGGTGTTCATAGGAGGTTAGCAGGTAAACTAAAGTTAAAGGTGGTAGAAGGGTAAGTATGAGTAACCTCTGTAAGAGGGCTGGGGTGGGTAGCTTATACATCTGGAAAAGTATGTTGTTAGGTTCCTGTTATAGGCTTGGAGGTATACTAGGTATGGAAAGGAAATAGGTGGAAAACTAGGTGTGGAAAGGAAATAGGTGGAGAGTTTGGTGGGAGAGATAGGGAGTGGTAAGTGAAAGCAGGGGATTAGAGTTAATTGGCCAATGGTGAAGGGTTTGTGATTGGTGGAAGAGGGAAGGGGTGGGGTTAGATGGTATAAGAATAGGACCCCTGGGGATGGGTGGGAATTGTTCGTAGGGTAGGGAAGCGGCGTGAGCCCGCAGGGTGAACAGAGCAGGTAGAGACAAGTGAAGGAGAAGCTAGAGAAGAAACTATCAGCAATGCTGGTAACTGAAGGTAAGTTAGGTAATTCAGGAGTGGGAAAGATCAGAGATAAATCAGAAGTCTGAGATAAAAACAGGTGGGAGTAGACAGCTGAAGTAAAGGGTACGTGAGAAAATAAAAGCAGGTCTAGAACTTGAGATGTAGTGTAATTACAGAGGAAATAGAGGGATAAGCAGGAGACAAGGGATGGGATACGGGTGTCACCTAGTGGATAGATCTAGTATTGCAGTTATGTAAGGGAGCTAGCTGGTTTAGAACTAGGGAAGGAGTGATAGCTATTGAAGGGGGTTATTATAAAGTAGAAGAGGTTTGTTGGATACAGGGTAGATGGGGGGTAAAGGCTGCTGGCTTTTCAAGCTTGTAGTGTACTTTAGAACCCCTGAAGCAAATAGTAGACAGTAGTCAGTTTCACAGGGAGGACCTAGACAACCACATACTTTCTTGCTTACTTGAGAGAGGGTGCAGGGAATATAAGGCTATTAGATGAGACCAAAAATAATTGGACAGGGTCCTTTGTCACCAGGTAGGTAGGTTCTTAGAGACTATATCAGGAACAGCGCAATGGAGAGCAGGGTACTTTAGGGAGAAACAGACGAATGTGGAGGAGAGAAAAAGAGTTAGCACATAGCAGGTAGTTATGGCAATTAAACAAACAAAAAAGCTTTACATGAAGACACAATAAAATAGCTTGTATACATGCCCTTATTTTTGAAAGAAGCTATTGGAATAACTTTTAAGCTAATAATACTGTGATATAAAGTAGCAAGACACTGTTAATAGGCTCAGTAGGACAGCAGACCATACATTGGCTTTAAGCTATAATTCATACTTATAATGCAAAAGAATAAATGGATTGCCATGTATTAAAACAAATGCATAGTAAAATTGCAGGAGTCTAGACTATAATCCCCAGGTATGATTTGGGGCAGACTAGCAGGCAGGCTCAGAATCCACCTTAAACAATGGACCAGAAGGGAAACAACATATTCTTAGTCTTACATAAAGTACACCATTCCCACTAATAACTCATTGATGAAGGCTTAGCATTTAATCAATTAAATATGCACTCGCTAGGTTTTTATGCCATACATACGGGGCAAAGTGATATTTTTAGTGTTACTCAGGATAGCACCCACTAGATACTGCTAGTTACCACAGCATTGTCATATTTCTGGTCAATAAGACCCCCATCAGATATAGTAAGGAGCAGAGTATATTACCTCCGTTATTGGCCAGAGCTGCTTGGGAAGGCTTTATCATTAATTACTTTACTCTTTCATTGCTAGGGCAGACCGCTGAAAAACAGCTACGGCCAGTACCCTGTTTCCCAGGACCTAATTGTGGTTGTGGTAGACTGCAGAAAGCATACCTCAGTTTAAGTTGTATAAAGCATTCAAACATTTAAGAAACCCGAGGCCCAATTACTGATATGTGAAATATATGTAGATTACAGCTAGTGTTAGCGAGTAAGAGTCTGGGACATTTCAGGTTTAGGGAAAGGCTAAAAAAGGCACCTTGATGTGGACGCTAATTAACTAGTATCAGTATACATGAAGAGATGTGTATACAGCACTGGTTGTAAACCGAGAAGCATTAATTAGACTGTGTTCCCTGTTTTACATGTAGTGAATGGCTAGAGGGGAATATCAGCTTTAGCACGCTCAGACTGGCTCCACGTGGGTGGTGCAATCACAAATAGCCATTCCAGGCTGAAAATGGACAAAAACAATCTTCAGCATGCTCAGACTAGCTCCACGTGAGTGGCACAATTATAAATAGCTGTTCCAGGCTGAAAACAGACAAAAACAATCTTCAGCACGCTCAGACCAGCTCCACGTGGGTGGTGCAATTACAAATAGCCGTTCCAGGCTAAAACGGACAAAAAGATCTTTAGTATGCCCAAAGTAGCTCCATGTGGGTAGAATAATGCTATGTAGCAGTTGCAGGCATACCAGTTACTATCAATATAGCACTAACAGCAGCCGTTTCAGTCCTAAAACAGTGAAGCAAGTGTAAGCATGCACATTACAGGTATAGAGACCCTATCACCCCAAAAGTATCACGAACTGTAGCAGTTAAAGCAAGCAACTAGCTTCAGCATGTACTTTACTGGCTTGCACAATTAGACTCAAAAATTATACAAACAGCAGCCGAAGGCAGCCGTTACAGGCTTGTTAACAAGTGGCTGAGCAACAGCAAACACATACAGGCTCTGCGTGGGTGGTGTATTCTTAATAGCCATTACAGGCTTGGAAAACAATTAAGGGAACAGTATCGTAGACAGCAGCAGAGCAAGAGAAAAACCTTTAGGCACATAGTCACTTAAACAGCAGCAGGGTATTAGATGCATTTAAGCATTCAGTTCACAGTTTGCACCTCAGCATTAGACAAGGCAAATAAACAACCAAACACTACTTACCAGAGGCAATAAGATGCTGGGGCAGGAGCAGACAGCAGCCGGGGATTTCTCAAAGTAATTAAAGATGGTGCCTCACAGGACTATGGGTATAAATAGTATTCCAGAGGATAAGGCTTAACTCCATCTCTAGGTCCAGATCAAGTTTGCTAGGACTTGTTCTCTAGGAGCTCCTGGACTCCCTCTTTCCACCTCCCAATGCAATTAGCTAAGGTAATCTGCCCATATAGCTAAGGCTACTGCTGCAGTGATCAATATGAACATAGTACACTTGTATAAGAAAAGCATACCATAACAGCAGATGTTTTAATAACCACTGCTGCAATAACCACTCCTTCCCCCTTTTATTTGGTGTGCCTTTTATGCCAGGTTGTGGGCATTTATGTTTTTGTTATTTCTAACCTTGTTCTTTTAGGGCTTATCCTCCCTCTCTCAGCTGGCAGGAAAGCTCTGGAGGGATTCACACCCAAACTTTTAGTCAGCTCAGTTTGAGCTGCCTGATAGTTTGGGCCCATGGAAGGTGCCCTGTCACTTTGAAAGCTGGCCAGCTGTTACATCTTTGGCAGGATATAACCCGTATACCTAATGGTACTGCAGTAGTCATTTGAACATCTAGTGTTTATGATAACTTATACATTGCCCAAACTAATCATAAAGTTAGAAAAACATAGACAAAAATATCTAGTTGATCATTGCCAGCATCATTGTAAAAATAGTGATCGACTCATTGTGTGCACACTCCCCATCTCAGCTACCCACTGCACTCAAATCAAAAAGTCTGAAATATTCCTTAAAATATCTGGTTAAGCACTGCCAGCATTATAGCATTAGTATGAAATTTCTTTCATGACACCACCCTTTTCCCCTTATCTCTGTCCAGAATTCTGCAGAATGTTGCTGCCTTTGTCCCTTGTATTTCTCTTGTTACCTGAAGAGGCAAAAGACTACTAGGAGTCGCTTACATTTGATGATTGCAAGGTCTGTATTTTTGTAACCTTGCAACATTTAATGTGAACCTAACCCGACTTGAATGTCAAGTCAGCTGGTGCACTCCACACAAACTGCCCTACAGAAGTGTATGCTATTCCTCCAGTGCATTTTATTTCTGTGCAGACTCTTTAGGGAAAGATTATCCGTACAATTATGGCACCCTAAGCAATCGCAACGTTCACCTATGCATGAGTCCAGCCCAGATAATATGCAAAATATGTACTACTGAAGAATATGTAATGCACCAAGATGCAGCACCTGTTCTAGGAAATATACTTGGCTAGTATTCAGAAATCAGTACAGAATAAGAAGCAAACCAAAAAGAACAGAAAATTTAGTTTACTGCTGTTTGAGCCTTGCATCACTCATGCTTCTTGAGATGCAAAAGCAATCATGACACAAAGTAATTGAAAAACTACTTTTCTCTAAAGATGAAATACACATGCTAAATTAATTGATATCTTAAACTGATAGTTGAGTATGACTGCAATCTGAAATGGACTATGGCAAAAACTGCTGAAATTTCATATAGTCTGCTGAGATCTCTTCCTGATCTCTCCCCATTTAAACTTAGAGCACGCACACAGAAGCACACTGCACAGTACAGGCATAAAAACGAAAAATGTTGGGGCTGAGATCCAGCAAGCCTTAAACTGAAATCAAACCACCTACATTTTTCAGAGCTGATTTCCTGCTTAAAGCTATAGTATGATCAATAGACTGCAACTTTTTCAGAGTTAGCTATCAATGAAAAGAGGAAATTTTAGTTCTGAATCAAACCTGGTCTGCAGAACTCAAAGTTCAAAGTACAACTATTGAGCTGCAGCAATGACACTTTGATGTCTGAAGTATGAACGGGGCATGTTTTGAACTGAGAGCTTATGTCTGCTATTCATTTATTCTGAGTTTCCAACAACTGTCAGATGCTATTAAAAGCCTGAGGATGTTGACTACAATTTGTGTTTTTAGTTGTTATTAGGAGGATTAAAATAGCAGTAGACAGTTATCTGATGTCTTTTTCGTCTGTTCAACTGACTGGTCTCTGAATTGAACTCTGCCACTTCATTAGTCTTTGGCTCCATAGCTCGAGCGCTTTCCCTTTCCCATAATCCACAGCTCTTGAAGTACCCCAGGTCTCATTTGCTGCTTCGGTGTTTGGACATGGTTACCTGTAGCTTGAGTAGCATTTCGTATTAAGTCTGTCTTGTTTATCATGCTTGTTCTGTTTTAGTTTTCTTCCTCTCTGGTTTTCTGATTAAAAAAAAAAAAAAAACACGACTTGTATATTCACACTATTAGCATTGTCTTGAAAGGCCTTGTGCCTTGGCTTGCCTTTGCTACCTAACTGTTAGATACTACTAAATACCACTGTTGGAATTTCTTTGCTGTATACATTCTTGGTATGAGGTGCTACCATTGTTGATTTTTTTTCTGAAGTTACATCCATATATTTTGTTGTGATGTTTAGGTAAATATGTCAGATAAACCAAATGGCTTTGAAATATGCCCTTCTTGTGGGCACAAAAATTCCTAACACTGGGTGTGTTACTGCCTCTGAGCAGAGCATCTCGCCACGCGACTACAAAATTTGTGTAGAATTCAGACATAGAACAATGGTAGACTGCAGAAAATGGGATTGAAAGATTTGCTTCCCGTCACTTCATCTGGAGTGCCCCCCTCCTCCAATAAATCTTTGAAGTCTTCCAAGGGGGATGCAGCTGATGAGGCTAAGGATTCCAGGAAGCTTTATTAATCACTCTTCTACATATCCGGCAACTTAATTTAAAAATATTTTGTAATGATGGAGACATTTTTAATTACCAACCAGAATTAAAAAGGAAAAGTATTTTTATGCCAACAACAATCCTCTGGTTTCCACCTTTGAAAGTGTATGTGAAAATAAGTTTAGACGATTATCTGGTAGTTTATTGGTATTTTCTAATAATCTATCAAGGGGAAAAAGAGAAGCACTTGTACAAATCAGAGGAAACAAAGAAATTCGAGCCATGAAACTCGATGGGAGGGGGTCATAATTATAGATTATTGGATTTATATAAGTAAAATGATGGGACATACTGAATGAAATTTTGACCTATACTCGTGTCTAGAAATGAGGTAAATATGGCTTATACCAAAATGGATTTTTGTTTGAATGACTAACATAGGTGGTGATAAAAGAAATGGTGGACTTTCTTAAAATAGATACACTGGTAATTCCAGTAATATTTGGAATACTGAAGATCCATAAAAGTCTGAATGACCCACCCCTCAGGCTAATTGTCTCATCTTGTGGCTCTAAAACAGAACCACTGGCACTGTGTTGATTTTCATATAAAGAATTTGGCTAAAAAAAAAAAAAAAAAAGGAATAAATAAAAATCTGCCTAAGCAGCAGAGACCTCCAAAGCAGACACCCAAGCATCCGCTACCCCAAAACAAAACACGTGCTACACATAGCTCACAAAGTCAGTGTGCCGAACAGTCACAGCCCTTAAGGCTAAACAACACACCTGATACACTTGTAGTAGGTGACTCTATCGTCAGGCACACTGACGTCCCGCTCACCAGGCTGAACAAGGAGAAGGTCACTGTGAGCTGCCTGTAGGGCGCTAGGATCCGCTACATAACACAAGCACTCAGGTCACTCCAAGGCAAGTACAAATATGACTCAGTCATTGTCCATGCTGGTGTGAATGACCTGAGACGTACCTCCCTGGACTACATGAAAAGAGACATAGAGGAGCTCTCTGAGCATGTAGCCCAGGCCGGTATGACCCTGACCTTGAGTAGTATCTTACCCTCACCAAGAATGATGCCACAATATGAAGACAAGATGATCAATTTCAACAATTGGCTTAAGTATTGGTGTCATTCAAAGGGGATCCAATGCCTGTCAGCCTGGGATGACATGCTCGACAAGCCACGATGCTTCGCTAGGGAAGGCTTGCACCTGTCACCCCTGGGCTTTCGGATATTTGCAAAGGCTCTTGCTATCCCCGTAGTGCCTTTTTTAGGCAAGGCTCAAAAGACAAACCCACCTCCATAGGTATCACAAGGGATAAGAAACTAAGAGTAATGCTACTCAACGCCAGAAGTCTAAACCTCAAGATGCACGCACTTGAAACTCTCCTTAGCAGAGAGAACATCAATATCTGTGCAGTAACAGAAACCTGGTTCAAGGCTCCCGAGAGCACCCCAGCACTACCAGGTTATACCTCATACCATGCTTTTCGGTCCCAAAACATGGACCGAACCACAAAAGGAGGCGGAGTATCAATATTCATCAAAGATACCCACACCTCCAGGTTGGTGGCACAGCACGAAGCATCAGACACTATCCACGTGCAACTAACAATGGGTAAAACTGCCTTCCAGTTTATAGCCTGCTACAGACCACCCACCCAAACCCAGGAACCCCACCCGGCCTTCCTGAGAACACTGGAAAATATGAAGGTCTCTCCAAACACCATTATATTGGGCGACTTCAACTACCCAAACATAGACTGGGAGCATTACTCTAGCTCCAACACCCTAGCCCAAAGGTTCCTAGAATTTATAAACTCAAATGATATGGAACAACTTTTTACCACTCCCACAAGAGGGGAAAACATACTGGACCTGATCATCACCAACATGGGGACTCTATGCTCCAGACCAGAAGTGTATACCTCACTTGTAAGATCAGACCATAAACTAATCTCACTGGATATTCACATCCCGACCCCACCCCCTGCCCAGAAAACCACAGTGAAAAACTTCTCTAAAGCAAATTTCACACTCTCCAAAACCGAGGTGGAATCCTTCAAAGCCCCCGGGCCTGTGGAAAATATGGCCCAGACCGCAGAATTCTTTATAAACGCATTCTGTGAACACCTTCAGGAATGCATGGATCATGCAATCCCAAATAAAACTAAGACCCAATCTTCCAAAGGCAGACGTCCTGTCTGGTGGACCCCAGCCATAAACAAACTATACAATAGAAGGAGGAAGCTACTACATGATAGAGCAAAATCCCAAAAAGGGAAGGCATCTCTGATCCGTATTAGCAAAAAACTATGGGCACTCATAAAATCGTCTAAGGCCAGCTTCGAGAGAAAAATTGCACAGGACACTAAGGATAATCACAAGGCTTTCTTTAGTTATGTTAGGAAACTGGGTGGGAATTCCCAGATATGCTCAGAATTAGTCCAAAATGACAAAAAATACACCGAAACCACAAACATTGCCAACATCCTAGCTGACAGGTTTAGCGCAAACTTCTCTCCCCCCCCCTCCCCACCAAAAGGGCAAATATCTATCCCAGAAGAGTGCTGCCCCCCTGACATCTCAGATGCTCAGGTAAGAGCCGCCCTCTCCAAAGCAAAAAACACAGCATCAATGGGACCAGACGGTATCCCGGGCTGCATCCTACGTGAACTCCAAGAAGAGCTAAACCCAAACATAAAACTACTGTTCAATCTCAGCCTTACTACAAGATATGTACCCAAAGAGTGGTGTACAGCAACAGTGGTCCCTCTCCACAAAGGTGGTGCCTCAACGGATTCTGGAAACTATCGCCCCATAAGCCTGACTAGCTTGGTCTGCAAAGCTATGGAAAGGATCATCATGGACCTCATAAATAAAGATAATGAGGACCTACAGACACTGGATCCTACCCAGTTCGGCTTTGTTAAGGGCAGATCCTGCCTCTTAATCCTGGTCGATTTCTTTGAAACAGTCACCAAGGCCATTGTGAGGGAAGGTGGTCCACACAGCCTACCTGGACCTTGCAAAAGCCTTCGATACAATACCCACTCGGGCATTGTAGATAAGCTCACCAGCTTAAATATAAACCCCTATGTCACTAGATGGGTTGCAAACTGGCTCAAGGACAGAACCCACATGGTTAGAATTGCTTGAGCCATGTCAGACTCCAAACCAGTTACAAGTGGCGTCCCACAAGGCTCAGTCCTGGGACCTCTCTTGTTCGGTATATATTTCTCGGAGGTACAGGCCAACACGGAAGGACTGTGGCTGACCAAGTTCACAGATGACTGCAAACCGGGTGCCATAATCGACTCTCCAGCCGACACAAGCATCCTCCAAAAGGGCCTCATAGAAACAGACAACTGGTGCCAGAGCCATGGCCTCAAGCTAAACGCCAAAAAGTGTATAGTCATCCCCTTTGGCAAAAACAAAGTGCCCACAAATTACCACATAGGTGGTAATCCATTAAATACAGAAGAAGTAATTAGGGACCTGGGGACCCAAGTTGATAGCAATCTTTCATTTGACAACCACATGGCCAAAGTGGTTAGAAAAACATTTTATATAGCCCACCTAATCATGAAGGGATTCACATCTAGATCAGGGGAGGTCATTGTGCCTCTTTACTCATCCCTCATCAGGCCCATAATTGAGTACAATGCCCCTTTTGGGATGTACCTTACCAGACACCAGCAGCAACTGGAAAGACCCCAAAAGTACCTCACCAAGAGGATCAAAGGGCTCAAACAGATGCCATATGCTGCCCGGTTAAAGAAACTCCAGCTCTACTCAGTGGCATACTGCCTGCTCAGAGGCGATCTGTGCCTGACGTATAAAGCCATGTCCAACCCGGAATTAATGGACATGCTGCACCTCAGAAAATCCAAATCCTATCGAGCTACACGCTCGGGAGACTTGAACCTCAGCACTGAAATAAGTAGGACATGCTGGAGGGACAGATTCATAACCCAGAGGCTCCCTTCACTCTGGAATAAAATCCCAGTCCAGGTTAGGCAGAGTCCCTCATTGACTCTCTTCAAGAGGAATCTTGATGAGTGGATGGGAGATCGTAGGTTTACTCCGGGTATCACTTCTGTGTCACTGTTAGACAGAGGCACACTCGAAAAAGGGCATAGCAAAATTAATTTAAAATGGGTGGCGAAAGCCAAACACACTCTGGCTAGGCTTATAAATGCCCTAGGGCAGATAGCCTAGTATGAACCTATGAATATTAAGAGACTCTTGGCATTTGTTAGAGCTTCTCAATGACACCCCATTTAGAGAGAATGTTTTGTTTGTGACTAAGCAATTGTATTTTTTTTGTTTGTTTTTGTTTCATGCTTGCTGTTACATGCTTTTTCCCCTTCACTAATAATTATTTTTCATATTGTCAGCAATAGTGTTGCTTATTAGTGCATGCATACATACATTTGTAAAACAGTTTCCCTCATTTCACAGGACAGCATTGCAACTTGGAAACAAACCCAGTGAGTTGCAAATGTCTAATATTCTAGAAGAATAAAATCTTACAATGCTTCAATAAAAATACATGTCAACTTTGAAAATGAATCTTGTTACTAAAAATTATTTTCCCATTAGTTGACACCCTTCAGGAATCACAAAGTAACTGTCTGTATAATACTGATTCCATCCAACTGAATTTATTTTCTTTTTTCTTCCCTGCACTGTGGTAAAATGTTTGGATCTTTCACTCGTTTTCTGAATATTTGACTGCAAGAGAGTTACACTGGTTAACACCTGAAAAGTTGAAGCAAATGTAGTCTCTGCATTTCCATATATTTTCATATCTGTGTGCATAAGTGTGCATGCAAACTGTAATCTAAGTTTATATTCAAGTGGCTGTAAAACCACAGTCATGCAATGACTTGCTGACCGGCTTGCAATTCTAGGCATTCTTGAATGTTTGTCAAATTTGTATGTGCTGGATATGTGATGAGTGTATTTTATTAAAACTTTGTATGAAGTACACAACGGTTTCTCATAGCTTTTCTCAAACTTGCCTCTTTTGTGACTCAGATGGCTGTGTTTTTTTCAAATCTTTATTTTATTTTTATTTCATTAACAACATTTTGATGTACAATAGCAAAGAAATGGCTGTGTTAATGTGACCACTTCCCCCTAGATGGGAACAGATAATTTAAATAAATAAATGCATGCGTCGGGTCATTAGGTGTTTATCATATGTATTGCGTTGGTTGTTTAAAATGTATTCTCTGTATATGTTTATGTCTTTATATATCCAAGTATATTTGTGTAGTAAGAATCTTTGTGTTCAACATCTTTGTATCATGTATAGTAAGGGTTAAAATGTGAAACTGCATTGCGTGCAAAAAAATAAGCTAAAATAAGTTGTTTTTCTTGTAAAGAATTTGCTGACCAGAGAGGAATGCACAGATGATACCTTGATCCGGGCACAAGCTTATCTTGTGCCTGACCTCTGACCATCTAAGGCTCCAGAATGTGAATTATAGCCTTGAGTGAAATTCCTTGTCTAGTAACCAGCCACTGTGTACGTGCAGGGAAGGGTATAAAAACCCATGTGAAGTGTACAGAATTTAGACTGCTGACATACCATGTACTTTGTAGCATGTCTCCATGCATGTAAAATAAACCTTTTTGCTTATTTTTATCTGCGTGATTCTTCCAGTATATGTTAAGAGTATTAAAATCTTTTGACATTTCTGGCGCCCAAGAACGTGGGGCCACCTCTTCACGGTACAAATCGCATAAGAGGGACTGAAAAACCTGTATAGGAGGGGAGAACGAATCTCGGGCTCCCTTGAACGGAAAGACCTCCGACAAAGAAGTCGTAAGTAGAGGCCAGTCACTCGGGACGGTGACGAACGGGGCGAAAGAGACGCAGAAAGGTAAGCGTAACATTTTCTTTTCCTTCTTTTTGTATTGTTCTCTTTTTAAAAAGAACAAAGGGACTTGTCATAAAGGAATTTCTTTTGTTTAAATTTTACAAAAGACCGGTAGAGATCTCAGGAAAAGGAAACAGTTTTTCTTTTAAATAAGAAAAATGGGAAACAGTTTTTCTTTTAAATAAGAAAAATGGGAAACAGTTTTTCTTTTAAATAAGAAAAATGGGAATAGGAAGCAGTTGTTGTGCTAGTAAGGGCTGCTTAAATAAAAGGACTGAAGATGAGGAATATATGTTTAAATTACATCCAAGAAAAAAAAAAAAAAAACTTAAAATACATAAAAAATGAAAGACAAATTATGGATTTAGTGGTAACTTAAATAGATCAGAATGTCAACATTTGGTGAGAAATCTGCGTAGGGACGCAGGAGGCAAAGTTAAAAATCAAGTAAAGGTGGGATTCCCTCAAGCACAGAAATGGTTAAAAGAAGCTAATAAGAGACATAGGGAACAATTTTCGAATAAGGAAAGTGGTGGCTCGAGTGCAAAAGGTGCATTTTTTGTCCATAAAAAAGATGATGAGACATCTGTTGTCTGTCGTAAACCGACAGCCCCACCCTTGTATCCAGAAGTCCCTAAAAGAAATGGTCGGTCCACCCCAGTATCAGGAAAAAGAAGCAGAAAATCAAGAAAAGGTGTCCTCCGTAGTTTTACAGGAGGCAGAGAAGCAGGGAAAAATACCCTCCGTAGTTTTACAAAAAACAAGCAGAGGAGACTCTAAAACTACGTAAACGTAGTATAGACAAATCAGAGTAAAAACAAAAAGAAGCTAAAGTACATACCCTGTCCACAGACTCATATCCCCTTACATGCAGAAAAATATCTTGAGGAAAAAGAAAAGAAAACAGGCTCAAACCTTTACGGTGAGCGCAGATGGAACACTTATGTTAATATAAGCTCCGTCCAACAGAGGTAGAGGAAGGGGACGGGGTAGAGGCAGAAGGAGAGGGAATGTAGGACATTTTGAAGATTATGAAGGCAGACAAAAGAAGGGGGAATGTTTTAAATGCAGTAAGAAGGGGCATTTCACAAGAGATTGCTGGAATCCCGGGAAATCCGCTGCTGCTCCAGATCATGGTTCAGCATGACTATATGATGGCAGCACGGACGAACCGGACCCAGGTGCTGAGGTCGACTGGCAAGAGTCAGTAATACAGAATGAGGATGATTTTGAGGATGTGAATAAAGAAGGTAAAAGGGAATGTGCAGGATGGGAACATGAGATAACTGATTTTTCAGAAAAAGGTGAATATCAGGTTGTTAGCCTGACAGCTCTAGCTACGACTATGCAGTTAGAAGTGCAACCGGTAATCATATTACAGGTTGAAGGTAGGGACGTAAAATTTCTATGTGACTCAGGGGTTTCTAAGACCTTATTGAAACACACTGCAGTGCCGTCCAATGTGACTACTGATGACTATGTATTAGTCAAAGTGGCCGACGGCCGCATCTATAAGGAACCTTTGTCTAAACCTTTATGGTTTACGGACCCTGAAACTAATCAAACTATTAGATTTCAGGTGATTGTCTCTCGGATTTGCCCTGTTAACTTATTAGGAAGGGATTTGATGCATGTTTTTAAAATAGCAGCAGTACCAACTGCATCAGGAATCTTGGCTAAGCGTATAAAAATCCAGGATGAAATGTTGCAGGTAAGGCAAGAGGATTTACATTACTGGTATAGTAATGATCTTATTGAAACAGGACCACAAAGCGTGGCCAATGAGTTAATTAACCTAGCTTTGAGCAAATATAGTACGGCTATTCAGTTACCAGAGGCTGCTAAACAACTACACTGTACAATGTATTACAGGAAAAATGTGGGACCTGATCCCAAGTATGAGGAACAATTTTTTAAATACAAGGTGACCAGGATCCTATTACAAAATCTTTATTGGGACAGGGCAGAGAACTCCGCAGTTACTTGTAGTCTCACAAGAGACATGCAACAGCTTTTTCAAAATGCCTCAATCCCACATGTATCTGTGACTAGGGAAGAACAAACGGCATGGTATATAGTTGGGAAAAAGGTTACAGATTGGTCAAAAATGACACCGGAACAGCTGGCAGGTAAGGGGGTTCAGGTACAGAAGTTAAATTGGGTAACCCAGGTCAGACCAACGGTACATCTTCGAGAAGATCGGTTAACACCGACAGGAGGCATGCCATCCTGACTATGCTTTCTGACCCCACAAAAAGAATTAAAACTACAGTCAGTACCAAAATCCTTATGGTCCCTAGGACAGCACAACATTGGGCTAATGAAAACAGCAGGACAGGTTAAAATAACTCCAAAATCCGATTTTAGACCTCATAAGCGTCAGTATCCATTAAGTAAAAAGGCAGAAGAAGGCATTTTTCCAGTGATCACGGCTCTCTTGCGAGCTGGGGTTTTAATTCCATGCACAGATTCACTGTGTAACACACCCTTGTTCCCAGTAAGGAAACCGGATGGGACATGGAGAATGGTACAGGATCTGCAGGCTGTAAATGCTGCTGTAGTGCCAAGGGCTCCTATGGTCCCAGATCCATCTGTTTTGTTAAATGATATCCTTCCCACGGATAAGTATTTTTCTGTTATTGACATTAGTAACGCATTCTTTTCTATTCCCCTACAGGAAGATAGTAGGTTTTGGTTCGCTTTTACGTTTATGAGCAAGCGGTACACATACACACGACTACCGCAGGGATATTGTGAAAGCCCTACAATCTTTTCGCAAGAAATGTCGACAAACCTGGCACAGTTTCAACCAGAGCATGGCTGTCATCTACTATTGTATGTGGACGACATCTTACTGGCTGCACCCACGGAGGCTGTCTGTGAGTCCGAAACTATTCGGTTATTGCATTTTTTGGCGAAAGAGGGACATAAGGTAAATAAATCTAAATTACAATTTTGTAAAACTGAAGTACGGTATCTAGGCTATACCATTTCAATTGCTGGTAGACAACTAGATAACTGTAGAAAAGAAGCTATTTTACAGGCACCAATGCCCAGCACAAAAAAAGAAATTATGTCATTTTTAAGAATAACAAATTTTTGTTGTAGTTGGATTCCCAACTATGCAGAGGAAGTAAGTCCACTTTCGGAACTTATTTTCGCACTTCCCATGGCAGCACATGACGCTGCAATGGACGGATAAGGCAATACAGGCATTTACTAGGGTAAAACAATTGATAGCAGGATCTGCAACACTTAGCTTCCCTGACTATACAAAACCCTTTGTTCAGACAGTAGATTGTAAGCAGGGCTTTATGACATCGGTTCTGTTGCAAACTTATGGGGATAAGTTGAGACCATTAGCTTTTTATTCCAGTAAATTGGACACAGTGGCATGATCTTTGCCACACTGTGTACAAGCGGTAGTTGCAGCCGCACAGGCTGTGCAAGTGTCTGCAACCCTAGTTTTGTTTCATGATCTTACCTTACGAGTACCGCACTCTGTCGCGGTAATACTACTACAGGATAAAGTTACCTTTCTCTCTCCTAGCAGACACTTATCCTGCATGACAATGTTACTATTACAACCACACATGACCATTGAGCGATGCACCACTCTTAATCCAGCCACGCTGTTACCTACAGCTGACGATGGTGCCCCTCACGTGTGTTTAGATTAATACACTCTAATGTCTTACCAAGACCAGACCTTAAGGACCAACCTTTGGCAAATTCAGATTGGACCCTGTTTGTAGATGGGTCAGCACGTAAGAATGAGGCAGGTATCACACAAGTGGGGTATGCAGTCACAACTGAGACTAAGGTACTAGAGGCAAAACCCCTCCCCAGGAACCTGTCCGCACAAGCGGCCGAATTGATTGCTTTGTCCAGAGCATGCACCATCTCCAAGGATAAGGCAGTTACTATCTACACAGATAGTCAGTATGCTTTTTCCACGGTCCATGTCTTTGCACAGCAATGGAAAAATAGGGGAATGGTTACGGCCTCAGGAAAGGAAATAACCCACAAGGATTTAATCCTTAGCCTCTTACAAGCTGTCCAACTGCCGCGGGGACTGGCCATCTGTAAGTGCACAGCGCACACGAATGCCAAGGATCCAGTATCACTTGGAAATGCACTGGCCGACAAAACTGCAAAAAGTGTAGCCTTAACCTTTACCTTTGCACTCGAGACCACACAAAAGGAACTTTACCCTACAGATAAATTTGATCTACAAACTTTACAGGTAATGCAGGAACTTAGTACAGTTTGGGAAAAACAGCGATGGGTTAAATATGGGGCTATTCAAAAGCAGGGAGTTTTTGTAGGTCCAAATGATAAGTATGTCTTGCCAACGAACCTTTTTAGGTATGCTTCATTAGTGACGCATGGCCCATCTCATCTGGGTCCTGCTGCTATGGTTCAAATAATCCAGCAAATTTTCTGGACCAAGGGCTTTATAGCGTACTCTAAACCATTTTGTTTATCGTGCCTGCTTTGTGCACGATACCATGGTGGTGGGGTGCGGATCACCCCAGCAGCTTTCCGCTGCCTCCGTATCCATTTCACACAATCTGCATGAATTTTATTGAACTAACTCCTGTTCAACAGAAGCGATTTGTGTTAGTCATTATTGACGCTTTTACGAAATGGGTTGAAGCTTTTCCGGTAGCACACCCAGATGCACTGTCTGTAGCCAAGGCCCTTACAAATAACATTATCCCTCATTTTGGGCTACCTACACGCATCTATTCTGATAATGGCACACATTTTGTAAACCAAGATATTCAAAAGCTGGCCGCCGTTTTTCAGATCGAGTTAAAACACCATTGTGCCTACCACCCACAGTCAGCAGGGTTGGCTGAACGCCACAATGGCATTTTCAAAGGCAAGTTATGTAAACTCATGGCCGAGACACATCAGTCTTGGATAAACTGCTTACCACTGGCACTCCTGTCCATGCGTACCACTCCCACCTCAAAAGGGGTCACACCATTTGAACTATTATACGGGAGACCTTATTACATCCCGCAGTGGCAAAATTTTTGCCTGCGGAACGTGAGGGGGGTGAAGAGATAGCAGATTACATGAGGAAATTGTTGCTGACCAGAACTAACACGAATGATTGCTTTTCAGATCAGAAGAACAACAGGATCCTGGAAGCGAAACCCGGGAACTGGGTTTGGATTAAAATTGTCAAGAGGAAGATGTGGGTCTCCCCCAAGTGGGAAGGTCCATACCAGGTTTTGATAGCAACACCTACAGCAGTCCGAATAAAAAAAAAAGAACATCGTGGATCCATCTGACACACTGTAAACTGGTAAAACAGTTTGAACTGGACAAAAACTTGAGTTCCCATGAGGAACACTGATTATTAGTAGTCTTGTTTTGTATGAATATCTGACTATCGTAGCAATGCAGAGAAATACTGGAAGGGAGCAGCCCTTCCCACAAAAGCATTCCAAAATAATTTTGTTGTTAATAAGTGTGATTGTTACTTTTCTGTTTTGGCCGTTTTTATTTTCAAACAAGATTAGCCAAGTAAAGAGAGACGAGAATACGGCTTGGCATCCGCCTTTTAATACATATCAAGCTATTAAGTATGCATATGCTCTATCTTTTAATGTTTCAAATTGTTGGATATGCACGGCTATCCCTACTGTACATGGTGGTCTAATGTTAGGTACAGTCCCTTTGGGGGCAAATGATACATGGACTAATTTACTATTTGAAACTTCAAATGTAGCCTTAAAAGACAAAATAGCATTACCCTTCATGGGTCGCCAGAATGGAACTGTAAGGTTGGATGGAGTCAGTGTAATGTATCCATAATTCATAACTGTACAATAGATGGGCATTGTGCAACGAGTTTCAAGCCTATAAGAGTGCTTGTTAATAGTACAGGGATTATTAATGGAACAAGTTTCTTTGAAAAAATGTTATCTGTGTATGATCTTTTGTTTAAAGGGCTGCAAGACAAAGGAAATCACTCTGTTCCAGTCAATATTACACTTAAAGTAAATAATTGTTATTTTATCTGTGGTAGAAAAGCATACAAATAGTTACCAAGGAATTGGTCAGGCAGTTACTTTTTGGGTTATTTAGCACCAGCTATAAGACATACATTTTCTCTTCCCCAAGGTAAAATACGAAATGTACGTGCTGTTAATAAACCTGTTAATCCCGTAGGTAACGTTGATGCATCCTGGATCTATCACCACGATTTGGCCCATAGTAGCAGCAAGGGGCTATCACACATGGACTTGGGCGATGATGTTATTTCCTGGGCTGGTATTCTTCCAGCTTATGGGACAGTAAAATCCATTTGGGAGCTCAGAAAACAGTCAAAACTGTTAAAAACCCTGAGCAATGCAACTTTTTCTGCGCTAGAATTGGTGACGGATGAGTT